>NW_006778610.1:1810226-1816323 GCF_000442215.2 Lipotes vexillifer | reverse complement strand
TTCCTGGCAGAGAGAAGCCCCAGCAGATCACCTTCAGGAATGGAGCTTGGGCCACTGTAGTTGGAACTATTCCTGGAGTTGCTGGAGCCCAGATGTGGAATGTCCAGTGTAGGTAAGCGAGGGGCTTGGAGACCAAAGTCCGCATGGGTGAAGGAGGGAACCCAGCCAGAAAGGCAGTATCTGGAATGTTCTGAGACAGGCATTAGGCAGCATCCTGAGTAGGGATCCAGGGCAGAGAGGCCTAAAATTGGGTGGAAGGAGCAGGGCTACTGCCCTAGGACTCAGGGTCAGCACTCCAGCTCCTGGGGACACTATGGTGAGGACCTAAGACCCCAGGCAGCTCTTCACCATAGAACTCAGGCAGACAGAACAAGTTGGAGTCATGATATTTAGAATGCGAGAACAAGCTGCAGTCTGAGACAGAGGAATAAAGGAGAAGCTTATTAGGGGGCAAGTAGTTCAGTACGTGGCCTGTACAGCCAGCCAGCCTGGGCTCAAATCTCCATTCTGTCACTCACTACCTGTGTGACTTTGGTCAAGTTACCTAGCCTCTCTGTGCTACAGTTTCCTCATCTGCAAAATGAGAAAAATAACAATGCCTACCTCATAGGGCTTTTGTGAGAAGCAAATGGAAAACATAAAGTGCTTAGAATAGGGCTAGCACAGAGTAGGTGTTAAAAATATTAGTTATTATTGTTCATATTATCCTTACTAGAACTGGCACAAATAAAGCCAAAGAAACAACAGGGTGGCCCTGATGTAGAATCACCAAAGTTGTTCTTATTCTTCAGTTTCCTCTGGATAAGAAC
The DNA here is from genome assembly GCF_000442215.2 of Lipotes vexillifer. Lineage (NCBI taxonomy): Eukaryota > Metazoa > Chordata > Mammalia > Artiodactyla > Lipotidae > Lipotes > Lipotes vexillifer. The sequence goes on along the minus strand of NW_006778610.1, from coordinate 1,815,514 downwards.
AAGATTGGTCACAGACCTGGGATGAGGCTAAGCTGACAGAGGAGGGTCAAGAGGTGGAAAAGAGCCACAGAGGAAAGGAGCCCGGCAAATTCTTGCAAGGGCAGTTGGGAGAGGGGCATTTTCTCCTTAGGTGGACTCTGCCACACAGTCACTGTGCCCCCTGGCCCATCTGGCATAGGCATATCGGGGCTCTCTGGGCCCTGTGCTGGAGATGTGAGTAGTGAGACAGGAGAGCCTGGAAGGTCCTCTGCTATCTCGGGGACTCTGCCATAGACGGGCTCCCCTAAACCTCCAGGGTGTGCAGTGACCACGACAGAGATCATGCACCTCTGGCCTCATGCTGGCCCTATCTGTGGGAGTGAACCTGGAGTTGGAGGCATTAAAGTACAGACTCTGTTTCACAAATCATGCCCTTGTGGGTCCTTCCCCATACATATGTCAACAAAACAGTGCCTTAAAAAAGAGTTCCTGGGGGAGGGGGGAGGGGGAGGGATGGGGTGGGAGGTAGGGGTTAGCATATGTAAGCAATTATATATAGAATGCATAAACAATAAGGTCCTACTGTATAGCACAGAGAACTATATTCAGTGCCCTATGATAAACCATAAGGGAAAAGAATATTAAAAAAATGTGTATATATATGTATAACTAAATCACTTTGCTGTACAGCAGAAATTAACACAACATTGTAAATCAACTATACTCCAATTTAATAAAAAAGGGTTACTTATAATACAGTTGACCCTTGAACAACATGGGTTTGAACGGCACAGCCTACTTATAGGCAGATTTTTTTTCAACAGTAAATACTACTTTACTGCACGATCTGTGGTTGATTAAATCATTGTGGATCAGTAGGAACTATGTACTTGGAGGGCCGACTTTAAGTTCCAGCCCTTGTGTGGTTCAAGGCTCAACTGCAATAACAATGGCTACCATTGCTGGAGAGTTTAGCATGTGCCAAGGCACTGTACTTGTACCTGAGGGCCACATATCCACACCTCATTTAGTCCCCATTATACCACTATGAGGATGAGGAAATGGGCTCAGGAGGGTCAAGTAACTTGCTACGGTCAAACAGCCAGCAAATGGTAGAACCAGAAATCCAGCTGAAGCAGTTCAGTGCTCGAGTCTGAGCTTTTAATGAGAAGAAACAAAGAATGCTTTGGAGTTGCTATCCGAAAGGAAATACTGCATTTCTGACAGAAGTGAAATATGTGCTATTTGCTCCCTTCCTTGGTGAGCTGACACCAACTTGAACCACTTGCTCCCACCAGCAGCATCTGTTTTGCTTCTCCAAGGACATGGATTCACTCTGTGGAGACTCTCTCTGTGAGATGCCAAAGTTCCTTATAGCTTCTGGCATCACAAAACCCTTTTCAAGAAGCTCCCTCAGGCCCAGCCCCCTAAAAACTATGTAATAAATTTACCATCAAAACCATCTCACTTGGTCCCTCTGAGACCATTATGCTACAAACAAAGGTAACACGATATTCCAATAAATATTTCTCCTGTGAAGTCATTAGGGTTTTTCCTCTCATACACTAAACTGTATTCTTCAAATTTAATATAATTTCATAGTTCCCCTAAATCATTCATGGATATATATGAACAACATTCAAGTGTTCCACATCCTGTCATTTGAATAAGAATGATTATTAAAGTTTAGGCTGAGTCTAAAATGCAAAAGCATTTTACTGTTTTTATTATTAAAAATGCCGTAATGAAATATTTTTAAATGTTACAGCAATTACCTTTTCATTGCACAAAACTGCATTGTCGGCTATGCCACATTAAAATGTTAAATCACTATTTTAATATCAAATTACAGAAAAAGAGAGAGAGAAACTACTAAAATTCATCTTCTGTACACTGTCTTCCTCTGCAAAATTCTAGTACACGTGGTCTGTCATGGCGGAGATGTGCTGCATCATACAGCAAACAACATGGATTCTAGAGGCCCCAGAGTTGAAATAATGAGGAGGTATAGGGAATGTGTGATTCTTCATCATTTTAAAACACTGGGATTTAGGAGATTGGGATTAACATATACACACTACTATATATAAAATAGATAACCAACAAGGACCTACTGTATAGCACAGGGAACTCTCCCCAATATTCTGTAATAACCTATATGGGAAAAGAATCTGAAAAAGAATGAATATATGTATATGTATAACTGAATCACTTTGCTGTACACCTGAAACTAACACAACATTTGTAAATCAACTATACTCCAACAAAATAAATAAATAAATAAATCCCCCCCCCCCAAATAAATAAACACTGGGATAATAAGCTATTTTTCTGAATTCCCAAACCCAAGCCTGCAGGACATACTGGAAAGTGAGCAGAACCTGAACAGCTGGGCTTGCAAAAATGAGATGATTCACGGAACCCATTCTGCAGGTTGTGTGCTTTTGGCATCGATGCTGTGGTATCCCCTCATGCAGCCAGGCCAGTGTACTGGGCTCTCACCAGGGGAGGTAACGGCAGAACATTAGGGCAGCTCTTGATGAGAGATGCTGCACTCAGGCTCTTGCCTGCGTGGTTCTCACAATATTATCTATAAAAATGAGCTACCTGTCTGGATCACACAGAATATAGTCATTTCACGGAGGACTTTGACCTGGAACTTTGTCTCATTAGGTGATTAAAAAACAAAAAGTACGTTTTTAATAGATTTCATGAGCAGCTGGTTGTATGTGACTCTGGTTGCTTATGGGAAACTACCAGATGAGGTCCACCCTGGGTCAATAACTCACTTTTAAGTCCTTGAATTTACATGGTCTTATTTTCTATGCAGTTTTAAAAACTGGGCTTGTTATCGAAACTCAAAATCAGGGCTTCCCTGGTGGAGCAGTGGTTGAGAGTCCGCCTGCCGATGCAGGGGACACGGGTTCGTGCCCCGGTCCGGGAAGATCCCACATGCCGCGGAGCGGCTGGGCCCGTGAGCCATGGCCGCTGAGCCTGCGCGTCCGGAGCCTGTGCTCCGCAACAGGAGAGGCCACAACAGTGAGAGGCCCGCGTACTGCAAACAAAAAACAAAAAACAAAAAAAACCCCTCAGAATCATCTGAATAATACCAATAGGTTATGTTATAAACAAACTGCAGTATTAATGGAGATTTTGAGTCAGAAACTAGTTATCTTATGGGTGCTTAGTAAATACTTGACTCATTGATTCACACTGGTGTTATTTACATTAATACATCAAATCAGCCTTGAGGGATACTACAGATTCAAACCACAAAACCTAAAGGAAATTTATTAAGATAAATTCACTTGTAGTGAAGAAGGAACTCCTTCTACATCTCTTTCCTACCCTCCTTACTCTATATTAACATCTTTGTTTAGTTCCTTTTATAGTGTCTTAGCTTTGATTCCTCAGGAAACAGACAGAGATGAAGATAGGTGTGTAATTTTATGAGGGAAAGCAGAATGGGCAGAAAGACAAGTTGAACTATTGGTGCGGCTGGAACAAGGCTTCAGCCAATCCCACCGCGAGTCTGAAAGTGGATGATCCCTCAGAGAGGCCGCCAAATTGAGGCAAGGGAGCCAGGACTTGGTACCACCTCGTTAAGCAGTCACTGGATGTGGGCTACCCCTGTGAAAGAAACATAACTTAGGGCAAGACTGCGTTTTGGCTATGGGCAATTGCTGGGGAGGGACTCAGCTGTGAGTGGTAAACATGTAACAAACACCCTGATAGCTGGGGAAGTAAGTGCCTTGGTCCTGTCCATGGAATTTGGGTGGCACACCATAGTGCCCACTATACTGGGTAACACCACAAAGTCACCACGTGGGAACTAAACTCAGCCTCCTGTCAACATGTTAAATTTTCCTTCTTACTTTCCTCTCTTTGTTATCAGCGTCACCATTTTTCCTTACCCAAGGTAGCAGAAAAGAAATCTGAGGATTTCTAAAAATTGCCTTGGGTGATTTTTAACAGTCTGTCACATTTAATTTCCAGCATATTTATCCTTTTAAACAATTTTAAATAATTCACTACAAAGTGAAATCTGGCATAGGTCCTATCTGTCTTTTACTCCCTGAATTACTTAAGAAGCCAAGACAACAGATTTCTAGGCAGTTTCTAGGGCTTGGGTTGGGGACTGGTGGTATAACTAAGGAACAAGGAAGTGGCTGTCTCTTCTTCCTACTTCAGAGAAGAAAGCTTGAGTCATTGGTCAGGCAAATAAATTCTCCCCTATTCTCTGGACGTCCTACTCTATCTATAAGAACGCAAATGAATGACCTGGACAAAGAATTATTTCATGTAAAAAAATGTTTTCTCACATGAGCTAAATGTTTTCAGAGATTGAGATTAAAAAAAAAAAATCTACCTAGTACTTGTGGGTACAGCTTCACCTTCCACTAGTATAACTATGCTGTCAAAGACCTAGCTGCCACTCCAAACACTGTCCTCAAAGTACTTGCAGAGAAACACAAGGGATATTAAATTATCATGTAATTAAATTAAATTATCACTTTGCAACCCCACCAATAAGGCTGAGATGGCACTTCTGTTATGAATCCTTGCTTGCAAATCCTTTTACTCTGAGATGAGAACTCCTTCCTGGAAGAAGCACTTTCAGCTTAACGGTGAAGTTGTGGATTAGATGATTGTACAAGGGGTCTTGGACCCAGAAGATTCTAAGGACAAAAACTAAAAGTCATTTGTTTTTAAGATTTATGATCTTTAGTTTTTGAATAATTTAACTTGTCCATAACATGGATCTATAGTGTACATATTGATGACTTATTCTAAATATAAAGCTTCTTGAAATCTTCAGAATGCTATATTTTGTTTAGTAGTAAAGTGGGATATTTTAATGTTAGGAACTTTGGGATATGCAAAGCAAATATCTATTTCTGAGTAAATGGGCCAGAAACCATAACTGATGGTTTGAAGCAAGAACTATGGGAGCCATGAGAGTTTGTCATCTCCACACCTACTGTATGCACAGCCCTTACGAGATACTATAATGACGACGAGCACAGTGCGGGGGAAAAACATGATCTCAGATTTCTAACAATATAAAAAGGAAAACAGGGCAGGGAAACACTTGGGGCTCAGTTTTCCTCTTTAAACCCATGAGGTTTCTTAAGCAAGTCCCACTGGGTATGTGGGAAAGATGAGGTTCATCCAAGAAACACCCTAAAGTCTCTGGGGCCACAAGGAGCCTGTATGGCTGACACCAAGTGCCCCCAGTACACTTTAGATGTGTGTGTGTGTGTGTGTGTGTGTGTGTGTGTGTGTGCCTGTACAGGAAAGTGCACATT
>NW_006778610.1:1809256-1810216 GCF_000442215.2 Lipotes vexillifer | reverse complement strand
GGAATGCCTTGCCATGAACAAGCCATATGAAAGAACGGCTTCATCTGCACTCCCCTTATCCTTTAGACTCTCTCTGGGATCTATCTGGGGGATGCGGGTGGCAATGGATGGATGCATGGTGGCATAGTGCATGGTGGCCACACATATTGGACACAGAGAGACATGTTGGGATGATAGGCCAACATCCTTGGACTCAACAGTCTTCCCTCAGTAATGTTTTGGAGAGATCACCTAAACAAGGGGCTACTGAAAGGATGGCTTAAAGGAGAAATTCTCAAACTTTAACCTGCTTCAGAATCACCTAAAGGGTTTTTTTGTTTGTTTGTTTTTGCGGTACGCGGGCCTCTCACTGTTGTGGCCTCTCCCGTTGCGGAGCACAGGCTCCAGACGCGCAGGCTCAGCGGCCATGGCTAACGGGCCCAGCCGCTCCGCGGCATGTGGGATCTTCCCAGATCGGGGCACAAACCCGTGTCCCCTGCATCAGCAGGCGGACTCTCTATCACTGCGCCACCAGGGAAGCCCCAAGGGTTTGTTAAAACAGATTCCTGGGCCCCATACCTAGAGCCTCTGATTCAGTATGTCTGGGGTAAAGCCTGAAAACATGCATTTCTAACAGATATCCAGGTGATGCTCATGTTGCTGGTCCAGGGATCCCACTCTAAGAGCCCATAGTATAAAGAAAAGAATATCCACTGTCCTTTTCTGAGGTCCTCAAATTCATTCAAGTTGCTGAGCCTGGTGGTGAGGATGACTACCAAGTGGAAGTGAGTCAATGTCCTAGGTAATGATTCTCATCCCCGCGATGAGCCAGAGATCTGAGGTGAGAGCAGGGAGTGTGGAAGAGGTCTGTATGAGGACCCTGGGAAATTAGACAAAGAGCCCATTTGCTCTTCTGCTCCTTTGTAGCAGAAGATGATACAGCCAAGTTGTGTAGCTACACCTCTTGTCACAGATGCACTT
>NW_006778610.1:1783151-1809246 GCF_000442215.2 Lipotes vexillifer | reverse complement strand
GCATTCCTGTTCCCTTGGAGAATTGCTCTTCCCCCTTTCCAAGCATATATTTCTGGTGGGCTTAGAATCAGAGCATTATGCTTTGCGACCACAGGGATGTGTGCCCTTCCCTTGGCAAATATTCGTTTGGCACATGACCAGAGCCCAGCCGATCAGAGTTCTTCCTTGGGAATTTGTAATTGTACTGATGGGGAAAGTTCTCATTCATTTCTGGTCACAGAGCTGTAAGAATGTGTCCAAGAGCTGCTGTCAGCCATACCCTCCACAGTGTAGAACAGGCAAGAGAATGAAGAAGACGAAAGCCAAAAAGAAGGAGCGGAAGAGAACCATGGTAGCAACAAGTCTCTGCCTCTAGTCACTAAGGGCTCAGAGCTATTTGGGCTCTGCAACAATTTCTTCAGTTCTGTGGTCTCTATTAGTATCTTTCATGCTTCTCCCATTTCTCCATCCCACCCCTGTTTGTTTGCTGTTTGATGGCTTGCTTGCTTAAAGTAATTTTAGTTGGGTTTCTGTCACTTGCAAAGGAAAGAATCGTAACTAGTATCCCTCTTATAATCAAACCATCAAGGACAGAGGTGGAAGAAAGAAGCCTTGGAGAGGTGCTGGTGGTGGGATGCTCACATGTGCTGTCGTAGCTGCAAGAAACAGAGCCCCACTCAGGTCTCACAAGGACACATATGTGGAGACTGAAAAGTGGAAAGCCACCAAGAAAGGAGACAGGTCAGGGCCAGCTACTCTGTAGGTCTCTCTCTCTCTCCTGGCCTCTTCTCCATGTCAACTCTGCTTCTCAGAGTGTCTGTTCCTTTCTCCATTTGCTCCTCTCTGATCAACACCCTCCCACTTGTCAGTTCAAATCCCAGGAGGTCAGCTAGTGACACTGCTGTTTCCACTGTGCAGAGCTCTTTTTTCCCAGCCACTGGTGGGTGAGGCACCATCTCTAGTACCATCAGGGTATCCTCTGAACAACAATAGCAAAAGCTGGGGGATTTAGGATGAAGTGGACACTCCATCATGCCCATTGTAGGAGATGTGTGTTCCAGAACACCAAGAATGAAAAGTCACAGTGTGAAACATCGAGCAAATACTAAATCAAAATATTTGCACCAGAAAATCAAAAGTGTACCAGAGAGGTGGATATGGAGAAGACACAGAGCAAGGATTTGATGAAGTGATCTGGACTAGAGCCAAGGGCCTTAGGCCCCAGAAAAAGCAGCGAGCCCAGGGTGGGCACATCCCAGATCAGAAGTTTGAGGCCTCCCACAGCCCCAGCAAAGTCACGGGCCTCTGCTTGGCTTGACTTCCACTACTGACTGGGGGAAGGTGGAGATAGTCCCACACTGTCTACACTTTCCATCATATCCCAAAGAGAGGTCACACCCTGAGAGCTCACACACACCCAGGATGGAGTCCTATTAAGTGACCTTGGGCAAGTTTCTTAGTTTCTGAAGCCTCCGCTTCCTCATCTATAGATGGCATTATCTGCTTTCATAGGATTATATTGTGAAGAGCAAGTAAGACAATGCCTGTGAAACACTTAGCCTAGTTCCAGGCAAAAAGCGTTCTTGATCGCCAGTTATTGTGCCATCATCGTCATCATCATCGTTATCCTCATTTTCATTACGATACTTTGAAGGTGAGTGAGTGTAGTATGACTCCCGGGATACATTTGTGAACAAAGCTTATCTCTTTACCTGTTTGCAGATACAAGTCATTTCTCTAACGAACACTCCCCACTTACAAATAAAATTAAAATCAGAGTATATTTTAATTGCACAGCTATTTGTGTAAAGTGAACACTACTGTATACTATTTAGAAGGTTTTTATTTTAAAAAAAGAAAGAGAGGAAGGAAACAAGCAAGCAGGGAGGAAAGACGGGAAGGAAAGAGGGAGGGAAGAAAATTGCTTGTCAAAGTCCTCTTTCACTTGTGAGATTTTATACTTCACTATAAGAGACGCCTATTGTTAACTGAGGTGTCAGTACAACAACAACTACCAAAATACAGCCAGAAGAGATACCTAAAATCATTTCACTCTGTAATACAGAATATCTGGGTATATTTAGGTGATGTAAAATCATTCATTTGGTCAGACATTCCCCTAGTATTACCAACAGTTTACTTGAAAAGGATATGAAAAGGTTGGGAGGGTGTGGTTTAAATATAATCTGCAATTTTAAAATTTAACTTTACATATTGCCATGCTGTTTCATTATACATGCAGGAAAGGGAAGAGCAGTGTTCTTCAGACTTGAAAAAATTAATCCATGTTTCTTGGCATGGACAACCAATGTTATGTTTAAAATATACATGTATAATGTGAGACATTATCTAATAAAAGTCATGCAATCTAGCTTGTTCACTTTGTAACATAATAACTGGAAGTTGATCAGAGAAAACTACTTCCATTTTTATTACTACTTTGTTCTTATTTTTATGGACAAAATTTAAAATGTATGATAAAAATCCAATATACAGTAATTGAAACATACAGTCTGACCTCACATTGCTCTGATAAATCTGTTCATTTCTGGCCGTTTTCAGTGTTGCTATAGTGAACAGTGTTGACAAGTGGATGAAAAAAAGCTTATAAATGGAATTCTGATCATAGATAAAACTGAACATAAACTATCTCCCAACATTTCTGCATGTTGGGAGGCCCAGTTTGTGCCACAGATGGCCATCTCCCAATAATACATAAAACATTTCTTGCTGGGGCTCGGCTCACGTTGTTGAATTCACAGGTCATTTGAACAGAACAATAATTCAATTCACTTAATAATGACCTCACTGGGAACAAACACAGACACAGGATGATGCTGTTAGAAGAACAAAATCGTACTAGAGTTTTAAAAATGAAATTCTTAAAAAGCCGCCATGCTCTCTTGTCGAAATAGCACTTAAATGTATTCAGTGTTTAGCAACCAGGCAGGCTCACTGAGTTTATTTTAGTCTCTTGAATTTTACTTCAGTGTCTCTGTGCCATGTTTTCTCCATTTTCAGGCTTGTAGCTTTCCTGGGAAGGTCAGTGGTGCCCACTGAACCCTCTATTGGGTTATTGGCTGAGCTCATTGATGAAGTAAGGCTTGAGTGCATCATTTTTTTCTTCTCAAATAGGTGAGATGGCAGTCAATGAAGAATGACTGCAGAAAGTTTCAGAAGGACACATGGGAATCATTTAACCAGAACAGTAAAATCAGCTATTTATGTAAGTAACGGTTATTATAACCGTAACCATCCAGGCCATATTTCTCTAGAATAATTCTTAGGTTTAGGGCTGATTATATTTCTAGCTTATAAGTCTTAAATTCCAGGATTCCCTGCATTGGCAGAAATGAATGAACTGAGAAGAAATCAGAATCTAGAGTGACCTCTTTCTAGCATCTAGATGCTTGCTAACAAGATAGCATGTATTGATACCACTGGTATACACGAGATCAGGTCTCACCTTCTCAGAATTTTTAGCCATCATGTTCGTGTCTATATTAGAAAACTAAGCCCAAGTGCCACTGAAATTAGGCCCTTTACTGTCACAGTTTTAACTATTAATACCATGTTCTCCTTTGTCATCCACATTTACTATAAAAGCACACTTAACAAACAGCAGGGGCTTTAACTATGTTTTTGCTTAATATATTTTATTTAAAAGATTTTTAACTTTTAAGATTCAAATTATAAACTTGCAGAATAGAGGGATTTTGTTTTTAAAAAGCAGTGAATGAAGATACATTCTATTCAAATTATTACTATTTTAATGTTGGAGAACAGGGAAAAAATTTGTGTAGGACTTCTGTCAACAATCCTATAGTTGTTTATAGTTTAGCTTTATAGTTTAATTATTTTATTCTTTATCCTCCCCCACCCCTCAACTTCTATCTTAGCAGGCTCGAAAAAACGAAATCTACTTTACCACAGAGTAGTGCTTTTATGCTTGGAAAACACATTTCTTTATGGAAATAACCCATTAGTTTATTTCTGTACCTGCCTCATCAGTATCAGCTGGGAATACCCTGTAATCGTGACAATTTATTAACCTCTGCTGTAAAAGCAGGAGAAAGAAGAATGCTATTTTTCCGTGAAAATGGTGGTTAGAGGAAGGGGTGTTGTAGGGGTGTGAGGGGAAAAGAAACGAGAGTTAAAGAAACAGAGAACATTTCCAAATACACACATGTAAGTTTCTAAAGCTTACAGCGGTATCTATAATCCAAACAAGACATCCCTTTTTCCTTCCTCATCTTCCCCTCCTTCCATTTACTGATACTACTCCCAGAAGACACAGTTCTCATCTCTAAAAGAACTTACTGGGTGAAGGAAAGAAAACAAAGACAGTAAGTAAATAAATGGCAGCAGGTAATTTAGGGACCATGTTGATATTGTAGGCGTTCAGAGAAATAGAGATCAGGAAAGGCTTCTTGAAGGAACTGCAAGGCATATGACATATAATATGTTGTCTCTCAATTCCCTGTGAGGCAGAGGGGGCATTTCCCTTCCTCTCCCACCCCGAGGGCTCCTTTCTCCTGCCACCTCCCAACAGGCAGGAGGTTCTTCTATGTCTACGTCCACCATTTCGGGGCAACAGCTCAGCTCCCCAGCTTACCTGAGGGCCAGCAGGGCTTGTAGAGACTGAGCAGGATGCTGAAGAGTCTATGTACCTTCCTCTCAAGGGAAAAGGAGGAGGGTGGGGCACAGGAAGACACACACCTCTTGGGGTTTAGGCCCTTGGAAAGAGGGAGGAAAAATCCAGCAAATGCTACTAATAATCAAAATAGTAACATTTACCCAGCACTTACTGTGCAGGGAACTGTTCAAGGAATTTACATGGGTTATTAACCCAGGTGATCCTCACAACAACCCCATGAGGAAGTACTATTAATATCCCCATTTTACAGATGAGGCACAGAAAAGCTAATTAACTTGCCTAAGATCACACCATACTTAATAGGCATAGTTTGGACTGGAGCCCAGACTCAGCTGGACTCCAGCACCTCTGCCTTTACATGGTTTACAACTCAGGCTGCACTTGAAGAGCTGTTAAACATTATTTATACCTGGGCCTCCATCTCAGAAATACGGATTTAATTGATCTGTAGTGGGGACCAGGGCAGGAGGACTTTTGAAATTTCCCCAGGTGATTCTAATGTGCAGCCAGGATAGCCAGCCGTGCTATTCCACCTCTCACCACCCTGCTGCCTCATTATCTCTGCACCTCTCCCCTCCTCCCTGTTACTCAGAAGATTCTGCCCTGATCCTAGACTCTGCCTTGGTCCTTTTTTTTTGTCCCACACAAAATGGCCCTTGAGGTGGTTGGAAAATATGTCTACAAGTTCTTTGACATTCGTTCTTCAAAAGATGGAGCCTGACCTCCATACCCTTGAGTGCGGGCTGGATGTAAAGACTGGCTTCTAATGAATGGGATTTGGTGGAAGCAATGGTCTGTGACTTCCAAGACCAGGTCATAAAAGACATTGCAACTTCCTCCTTGCTGTCCCTCGTGAATTGTAGATTGCTCACTCTGGGGAAAACTAGCTGCTATGCCATAAGAACGCCCAAATAGCTCTATGGAGCAGACCTCATGGCAAGAAACTGTGGATTCCTATCAACAGCCAACGAAAAACTGAGGCCTTCCAGCCCACAACCATTGAATGAGCCAAATCGGGAGTGAATCTTCCAACCCCAATGAACCCTCAAAATGACTGCAGCCCCAATTAACATCTTGAATGCTGCCTCCTGAGAGACCCTGAGCTGGAACCATCTTGCTAGACTGCTCCCGGATTCCTGACCCTCAGAAACTGTGAGATAATAAACGTTCGTTGTTTTGTGCTGATAAACTGTGGGGTGGTTTGTTATGTAGCAGGAGATAACTAATTCAGGCATCTCCCCACCTCACGCCAGACCCTCCCAACCTTGACTTGGAGCTGGGGAAGTTGCCAGGGCTGCAAGAGAAAAGTGTGCTGACATCCCAAGGTGGAATTCTGAATGTCTTTACCATAGAAACATCGCTCCATGAATATTTATATATGTACATGTATGTATGTAAATGCATAGGAAAAGTCTGGAAGAAAGAAGCCATACTATTAACAGTGTTAGAGGCAGAGATTGGAGAGGGAGAGGGATCAGTGTTGGAGGAGACAGCCAAGGGGAATTCTCCTTCCTGCCTTGTAGGCTGCTGTGTTGTTTGGATATTTCACACTGAGAACGCATCTATGCATCACCTGGGTAATTAAACATTTTTCCTACATAAAAGCAAGGGGAGTAAATAAAAAAGAAGCATAATCATACCTGAGGATGGGTTCTGTTGGAAGTTGAGTATTAAGAATATAGTTCTGGGCTCCCCTGGTGGCGCAGTGGTTGAGAGTCCGCCTGCCGCTGCAGGGGACACGGGTTCGTGCCCCGGTCCGGGAGGATCCCACATGCCGCGGAGCGGCTGGGGCCGTGAGCCATGGCCGCTGAGCCTGCGCGTCCAGAGCCTGTGCTCCGCAACGGGAGAGGCCACAACAGTGAGAGGCCCGCATACCGCAAAAAAAAAAAAAAAGAATATAGTTCTACAAGTACATTATGGATATAGTAGTACTTTGCAGCCTGTTCAGACTGCCTTAGCACCAGGTAGAAAACCAGTCATAGGCACTATGGTGTTGAAGAATTAAGAACAGCTGGGCTTGGAGCCTGATGCTCACGTGTTTTTGATTCCTGGCTCTGACACCAGCTTGGCAAGTCATGCAACTATTCTGGGCCCATTCTTTCCTCATCTGTAAAGTTGGGAGAATAATGTAAAAATTTTAAAAGCTAAATATATAAGGGGCCTCAGACAGTAAATGATCCAGAGACAGCACTCATTCAATGGTAGCTATCATCCTATGGGAGAATATTTTTCTAGTTTCAAACACGTAATGGGGATTTTTACACGTAAATAAGTTGAGGACTCCATGATTTATATATTTTTGTCAATTCACCTCTTTGGGGGAACACAAGAGGTTCATGACACAAAGCACGCTTTCCAGATACTTTTACTGTGTGAATTTTGCAAACATTGCAGTGGTCAAATGTTTGTTTTCTATGGAAAGTGGTAAAGACCTGAACAACTCATATTCCACATTTACAAGGGAGAAACTGAGGACAGTGGGTGTGAGCATATAATCCCAAAGAGTTGAAACATTGCTAGATCTGAATTCTACTGAATTTTAGCACCAAAGAGTATTGGACTATCCCATCCTGTCCATATACATTAGAGGTCACATGTGGGGAGCCAACCTATAGACCCCAGAAGTCAAAAAAGCATTTTGTTTGACCCACACAGTATTGTTGAAAACATTTGAATTTGTTGCCTGCATTTAATTTTGGAAGATTTCACATAAAAATGTGGGTTTCAGACTGCTCGTAAAAACTGATATATCTGGCTATCTTGGGCCAGTTGGCTAGCACTGAGTCATGGACTCCTTTTTTAGTCAGGAGAAGTGTTCTCTAGGAGGTCACAATTCCTCCTTGGACTGGCCTGTGTTACTCATTGGGGTTACTTTCCTGCCCCTGTAGGCACTGAGTTTGCCCCTCTGAAACTTTGGATGTTTACTTCACTGCAACAAGAATGTTATTGGATAGGATGATCACATGCTTCTCTAATTATAAAAACTGCCTCTGCTGCAATGTAGAGATCCCAGAAATGAAGGCCATCTCTCTCTGTTTACTTTTTAATGAACTGAAGAAAAAGAATGTAGAGCTCTCTAAAATGTTTCTATGAGGAGATGAAGAGCTGCTATTTATAATCTGCTATACTTCTGCAATGAGCTAGTATTTATCAGGAGGACCTCCAGTCTCTCAAACACTGTAGAGTTGCATGTCATCATAGCCAATCTATTTATGTCACCTTTTCCATTTGACTGAGTAGGCTGGGATTCTTTCCCTCTGCACATGCTCAAATCCTACAAATGGAAGAAAAACCTGAACCATGATTCTTGCCTTTGATATACAGAGATGCTTATCAACTTTGGCGATATTGAGTTCTTTTTTTTAATATCATGGAGTCACTTGTGAATCAATACCTGTCCCATACTTGTTTAATAAATGTTTCTGTCTCACCGTTATTAAAAACAAACAAAAAAATCAGTCCTATTTCTTTAAATCTGCTTGAAGATCTCTCTGCGGCAAAATTATTCTCCATAATTAACAAAAGCAAAATGTGAATTTGTGGTGAGAAGAGTCTTTCATTTGCTAGTTATTTTTTTAGCCTAGATCATTTCCCCCAAACATTTTATTAAGAAAACTTTCATACAGAAAAGTTGGAAGAATGGCACAGTGAACACCCATACATTTACATTTACAATTTACATTTGCTATATTTGCTGTATCACATATTCATTCATTCCTCTATCAATCTGTCAATTCATCTTCATTTCTTGATACCTTTCAAAATAAGTTACAGACATCAGTACATTTCACCCCCAAACACTTCAGCATGCCTATCATTAGAGTTCAATATTTGTTTTTGGATTTTAAAAACATCTTTTTAGTGTGGTAACATATCCATAACATAAAATTTACCATTTGAACCATATGTGAGTATACAGTTTGGTAGCATGAAGTATGTTCACCTTGTTGTGCAATCATCACCACATCCATCTCCAGAACTTTTCATTTTCTCTAACTGAAACTCTACACCATTAGACAATAAATCCCCACTCTCCCTTCCCACTAGCCCTTGGCAACCACCATCCTACTTTCTGTCTCTATGAATTTGACTATTTAAGGTACCCATATAAATGGAATCATATAATATTTGTCTTTTTGTGACTGGCTTATTTCACTTAGCATAGTGTCTTCAAGTTTCATCCACACTGTAGCATGTGTCAGAACTTCCTTCTTCAGGGTGAATAATATTCTGTTGTATGTACATAGCACATTTTGTTTATGATTTCATCCATCAGTGGACAGCTGGTTGCTTCCACCTTTTGCCTATTGTGAATAATGCTGCTATGAACCTGAGTGTACAGTTATCTGTTCAAGTCCCTGCTTTCATTTTTTTAGGTATATTTACAGAAGTAGAATTGCTGGATCGTAAGATAACTCTATGCTTAATTTTTTGAGGACTCTATGGTTTCTTTCCTATGTAAAATTTGCACACAGTGAAATGCACACATCTTAATTTACCATTTGATGGGTTGTGACAAATGCACACTCTAGTGGATATTTTTTGTTTCTTTTTTAGGTCCTCCATATACCTAAGAAATTTTCACTTAGAATGCAGCCACTTTCTTTGGCCAAAATCCTAATGGAAAGACTATGGGTTTGGATAACATCAGGCATCTAGTTTCAGGATCTACTGACTTCACCTGTTCACATATTTTAAAATCTGTAAAGGAACTCACAGTCCTGCAATCAGGAATTTGCAAAAAAAAGTTATCTCCATCTTCTATTACTGACTATAAACACTTTACCCTTTGTGAGCAATGACTATAATCGTTTCAAAAAGAGATTTTTTAAACAGATGAATGCATGGTAAGCTCATTTTTTTAGCTCCTGCCCATTCATTACCAGGGCTGAGATGATCTCTCCCTGCATCTCTCATGCAGATTTTCCAGAGTCTATAATGAGGCTCTTTCTAAAGATTCTAAGCAGGCAGTAAGCAATGTTTATCTTGCAGATCAAGAATTTATATTATTGAAAATGAAAACAACAATGGACATAGCATGTTTTTGCAGTCAGATTGGCAAAAAAGTGATAGTAGTCCCTTTGTGAAGGGTGTGGAGAAACAGGCATTCTCTGATACTGTAGGTGGCATTAAATGGCAGGACAATTTGCTAATGCCTATTAACATTTTTAATGTTAAATCTTTTGCCAAGCCCTGGAATTTCACTTCTAGGAATTCTTCTTACAGAGATGCTTATACAAGTGCACCAAGTTGTGCATTGCCACATCGGTTCTAGTAGCAAAAAATTGGAAACAACCCAAATATCAGTCAGTAGGTAACTGCTAAAAATAAATCCCGATATACCCACATTTAACTGGTATAACTTGCTTTACCAGCTTGGACACAAATAAGGTTACATCTTTTTTATTTTTTTCAAATTACATTAGGCCCAAACATCAATGTGCCGGATTAGTGCCAGAGGAAGTCCACTGTCTGTCTCCTTTCTTAAGGCCTATTCCCTCCCGTGAATTATCCAACCACCCTGGGGCTTTACTTCTTGCAGAGTGGCCTGTCCTGCCTCTAAATGCCTCATGAAGAGAGAAGTAGGGAATCTGATTAGTCTATTAGGAGCCTTATTTTCAGCGTCTGTTTCTTTTGTTTGCCATTATATGGCTGATGAAAGCTGCAAAGGTAATAAATAGAGTTTAGCATTGTAAAATGAAGAATGAAAAAAAAGGTTTGATTGAGACTTTGTTTTGAAAAAATTAAAGATTATCTTATCTTTAAATATGATTTATCTTTGAAGATATACATATAACAACTCTAATAGCAACTATGCTCTAATTTTTAGAATAAGCAAAGGATAAATCAAGTACTGATTTGGTGAGGGGGTTAATTTTTCTAGCAAAATTACTTGATAGCAAATTTTGACACACTTTACTTCACACTGACTTTTATAGCAGAATCATACAAAGGTCATTTTGAAAAAAGATGTGAGGGCTTCATCAATTTTCCTGAGAGCCTCTCTTAATCCTTTGATATTCAAATAATTTTCCTTTTGAAGAACTTATCCTCTTATCATCCTTGTTTTTCTCATCTTTAATTGTTAACTGGTCTAACACTGCTGTACACTCATTTTGTTATGGAACAGTTCTCCAGAATCACTTTCAATGACTTCATAAAATCCTGCATCTTTTGCAAGATTAGCAATTTTACGTGGCAGCTGAAATGCATTTTATTTACATTGTATTGTTGGATGTTTATAACATCTACAATCAGCAAAATTGGCTGAGTGGGGGATAAATGCTGGTATTAAATGGGGAGGGCTATTTGAGTAGGGACTGATTTAGTAAGTGACCAGTTCATTAGTGGATATTTTCCTGTTATGACCTATTTCTGCTTTCCTATACAACTTAGCAACTACAGGGCTTCAGATAGTGATAATGAATAGTTGGATCACAAAAAACTTGTACTATGCAGCTCTAAAAAAGAATGAAGTGTGTGTTGACATGGAGGAACATTCACAATGCATTGCTAAATGAAAAAAAGCAAGTTCCAAAAGACAATGAACACTGTAACCATGTTCCTATGAAATAATAATAAATGTTAATACATGCATCAGAAACATAAATAAATAAAACAACTTGGAAGAGTATGTTCCAAAGTATTAGCAATCATTTTCTAACAGGTATGTGGAAAATGGGGAAAGCCCATCTAATGTAGACTTTTTTAATAAATTTTTATTGAAGTATAGTTGATTTACAATGTGTTAGTTTCAGGTGTACCTAGCCTTATTTTTAATGAGAATTTATTGCACTTTCAAATATGACAAAAACCAATTAAAGGTATTTTAAACTAGTATAGTTGAGACAGGGCCAGAGTGAAAAAACAAAGGAAAAGAAAAGAAAAATGAGCTGTTACTACATTAGTGACCAAACAGAATTCTCCTTGAAAAAGCCTTTATAGGCCTGTTTTGAACCTGTTTCTTCAATATGAACCTGTTTTGTTATAAACACCCCAGAACTCTTTCTCGAAATAACCAAACCACAAACATTTGCTGAGAATCCGTTATTTTCAAAGTACTGTGTTGCACTTAGTGCCCAGAGGGATACAAGGACCTATGAGACTTCTAGAGCCTGTAGTCAGAAAACCCACAGTCTAACTGAGAAGATGAGAAGATGCTCAGTGAATGAGGTTGGCAGCAACACCTGGTCATCATTGACCACTGTCTAAGCAACTGCATACAGCTGTGTGATGGGACATCTGAGAAACTGGCTGTCTGATTTCTGAGTCTTTGCTTAGGTTTTGATGGGTCAAACATTAGATGAGAGTATAAGGTATTACACTGAGTGTAAGGTATTAACTTTTAGAGAGAAATGCAATCCTTTAGCTGCCATGAGAAAGGAAATTCACAGACTGTTCCAAAGGCCAGTTAGAGGTCCATCCAGATCTTATGAGAGCTTAGGGGTGCATTTGATAGGGATACTAGTGAAGCGAGATGGTGAACAATGGGTATGTTTTTTTTTTAATCTTCTGCACTATTTTATGAATGAGGAACTTAAGACTGACTCAAGGTTACACTGCTGCTAAGACAGAATCAGGATTTGAACCCAGCACTGTGACGATTGAGCCTGCATTCAATTTTTATGACCGACTCCTTCCTCATTGCAGATTATAGGCTAATCATCACCTGGAATGAAGAAATTGTTCTGCATGGCACTAATTGATGTGTATATTTACTGTGAAGTTTACCCCAGGAGAAAAGAGGAAACCAGCTGCATGAATGGAATTTGGAGAAAGGTAATACCTCCTGGCAAACAACAGCAAGATCCATGAAATCTCTATAGTCTTCCTGAATAAGAGTTTGCCAAGATTTCTGTAGGCTTGGTCTTCCTACCCACTCCTGGAAATAATCCTTTTAGGGGAGAGTTGAAGCACATAAACACAGTAACACGTTCTCTTCTGCCTGTATTCTGCCTAAGCAGTGGATAATCAGAAAGGCTTTGGGTTCTGAATTCAGCTGCAACAAAAATCACTTTTTAAACAGTTGTTGTTGAGACATCTGAATTACAGACTCACTTTGTATGGCATCTTCAATATCTAGGATGAAAATGCCTTATATGTGCTATATGACATAACCTAGAGTGATAATGTAGTGTGCTATAATATTTACCACTTAATTACACCAACTTGTTTTTTATAACTCTTTGAAATACAAGGAAAGTACTTAACTATCAATTAGAGTTTAACTTGGATTTATGACCCATTTCAGAAGAGTTAAAAACTTTAAAGAGTGTACATTGTTAAAAGAAAAAAATCATTTGACCTTTTAGGCAAAGTTTATATGTATTAACTTGCAAAATTGTATCATAGAAGAACCAAATATAGAAAAAAAAGGTTT
Organism: Lipotes vexillifer; assembly: GCF_000442215.2. NCBI lineage: Eukaryota > Metazoa > Chordata > Mammalia > Artiodactyla > Lipotidae > Lipotes > Lipotes vexillifer. Next base: position 1,796,230 of record NW_006778610.1, on the reverse strand, counting down.
TAGTTCACTACTGTGGTCATTATGAAATGCAAGACAAATTGTTTAGGTCAGTTCCCTTGTTGCAGAGTGAAAACAAACTGCTTCTTACATCCACTCTTGGGATAGTACATGAAATGCAAAACTACCCCTTTTATGGAAAATGGCTGGGAGTCATCGCCTTGAAAAATTTCTAAAAAGTATTCTCGACATCCTGAACTACAGGAAAATAACTTGTGGATAATGAGCTACACATTCTTTCTCTCCTTCTTTGCCTTCTTTATCTCTGAAAATGTGAGGATTTGGCATTGAACGTTGCAGTGACTTATGGACAACCTCAAAGCTCTATGAAAAAAAATAATTTGCAGTTTTGCTGAGGGAAGCATCAGAATCCCAAACATGACTGTCTCAGAACAAATCACTTTACTAGTGAGTGGGCCCAGCCAACCACCTGGTAGTCACATCTTAAGCAAGTTCTTATGGTTCTAATTGTCACATCTGCAATAAATCCTGCCAAGAGACAATAATTTTGTTTCTTTGCGAAAATTTTTCCTGAAAAGAAAGTCAAATGCTAGTGCAATGCTGAAAAATTGATGGCATTTGTTAATTGGCATGATTATATTTAGATAATCCCACGATTATATTTATATTTAGATTATAATTAGATGCATGGTGTTGAAGACCTCTTGATGTACTTTTAAATTTGAAGACTCCCTGTGTGTTTCTCTGCAGACTGGCATGTGACTTCTTTGAACAGAAATGGGAAGACACCTTCATAGTAATATTATATTGCTATGGTCTTTTGGGGGCAAACACATTTGGAAAACATAGGTACTGTGTAATTGCTGGGGTCTGAGATGGCTATTTGGCAGTAAAAGCTCTCTTGGGTCAGTGAAGTGGTTGCTTTCCCCTAAATTATGCTTTTTTATTTTAATGTTTTTTTCCCTTTTTTTTTTTTTTTTCGGTGCGCGGGCCTCTCACTGTCTCCCGTTGAGGAGCACAGGCTCCGGATGCGCAGGCTCAGTGGCCATGGCTCACGGGCCCAGCCACTCCGCGGCATGTGGGATCTTCCCAGACCAGGGCACAAACCCCTGTCCCCTGTATCGGCAGGCGGACTCTCAACCACTGCGCCACCAGGGAAGCCCCGTATTTTAATGTTTTAAAAATTTTTTTCTTTTGACCACACCATGTGGCATGTGGGACCTTAGTTCCCCGACCAGGGATTGAACCCACTCCTACTGCATTGGAAGTGCAGAGTCTTAACCACTGGACCGGTGGAGAAGTCCCTAAATTTTGCTTTAAAAAAAAAAAATCCTCTGTGGTTGACCTTGTTCACCATCTGCAGCTGAGAAAGGGCTCACTGTTTTCAGCTGAGAGTCCCATATAGTAATCACAATATCCCAGAATTTTACAAACCATGGAATTAAGGTGGCTCCCAGCCAGGTATCATCAGGCTGTTGACAGGTGAAGAGCTGATGCCATCTTTGATACACAGTCCCTATGCCCTCTTCCAGGGAATGTCATTGGGCATGTTAGGTTGTAACTGGGGCACTAAAACTTGAATCACTTATTATTCTGCACATGCCCCTTACTGGTAGTCAGCAAAACGCAGACGAGAATACCCTATCTAGGATCTGATTGTGATGACACATGGCAAGATGTCAAGCATCTCCAGAGGTCTTAGATGTTTGGCCTATTGCCATTTGAGAGATAGCCTCCGCTTTTGCAAAAAATTATTCTCATAACTGGTTCTATGTGCAATTCTTAATGTTTATCTTGGGAAGGTGGTAGCATCATATAGTTGGGCCTATAGAGTCTGAAGAATATGTGCTGCCTCAGAAGAACTTAAGGAAACTTAATTTTCAGACCAGGAAGTGATCCATTTTTTAGAATCACTTGTTTAGCCTTGTTGTCTTGAGTCAAATAAAGTGAGGTACTTGGACTTCCCTGGTGGCGCAGTGGTTAAGAATCTGCCTGCCAATGCAAGAGACACAGGTTTGAGCCCTGGTCCGGGAAGATCCCACATGCCGAGGAGCAACTAAGCCTGTGTGCCACAACTACTGAGCCTGTGCTCTAGAGCCCACGTGCCACAATTACTGAAGCCCGTGCACCTAGAGCCCATGCTCCGCAGCAAGAGAAGCCACCACAATGAGAAGCCTGCGCACCACAATGAAGAGTAGCCCCTGCTCGCCGCAACAAGAGAAAGCCTGCGCGCAACAACGAAGACCCAACGCAGCCAAGAAAAAATAAAGGGAGTTACTCTTTATGAAGCATGAACAATGCCAGAAACACATCATTAAAATGTTAATTTAATTTGGCTGGTTGAAGTAAGAATCCAGACAGTTTGGTTCACCTAAAAGTGACTGGGATTTATGATATTGTTTTTTTTTGTTTGTTTGTTTTTGCGGTACGCGGACCTCTCACCGCTGTGGTCCCTCCCGCTGCGGAGCACAGGCCCCGGACGCGCAGGCCCAGCGCCACGGCCCACGGGCCCAGCCGCTCCGCGGCACGCGGGATCCTTGCAACCAAAGCACGAACCCGTGCCCCCTGCATCGGCAGGCGGAATCCCAACCACTGCGCCACAAGGGAAGCCCTATGATATTGTTTTTGATCTGGAATAATTCTGGTCACATGAATGAGAGTTCTAAGGGAAGGAGATCGGGCATAGTTATGAAGAATCATCACCTTTGCTGCAGGGTTCGGGACCAGAGTATGAAGCATGCTTTCTTCAGAGTTGTTGACTTTGTACTTTTGGCAAACAATAAATTCACTTTTAAGAAGAAGGTAAAAGTTAAAATCTATCTGGCTGATAAGTTTGATTTTGTGACCATGGGTTTTTTCATCTGTTCTTTACTTCCCTGCCAGCTTCTCTGAACTAAAATGGGAAGAGGTCACTCTCAAGTGATAGGAACTTATTTCGCCAATCACCAGCAGTTCCACACTAGAAGTTAAAACTTTGCAGGCACAGATATCACAAGAGTATTCTTTTTCTATTTGCCAAGATAAAATTCCAACTTTTGGATTCGGATCATGCTGTAAGATGTAAATAACATTTTAATGAGTGCTGCAGAGGAAGAGTGTGCTGGGTCAGTTGCCCACCACTGAAGGGCTGGATTTAGTGTAACTTGGGTCATAATGAAACTAGTTTGGTGGTCTTTGCCTCCCCAGTTGACATTTTCCCACATTAGAAAACCAGCACAGGAGTTCTTGCAATTCCCTACAAAGGACAATTGCAGTTCTGCCCAAAACCAGAACTGGAGTGTGGATGGGATAACGGGAGGAGAAGCTAGAGGAGAAACAACACAGACACTTTTAATCCTAAATTAAACTCTTGCCTAGATTTAGAATGAAAAGGGAAGCGGGAAAAATAATTGCATGTGTATTTTTATTTCTGTCCATATTCTGTAATCTCAAATACTATGCAAAGACATCTTGTTTCCATTTCCTTCACTGTTCATGTTCTTGACTCTGTGAGAATACATTTTCAGAAACATTGACTAAAAGCATGTGTTAACTTCTCTGTACTAATAACTCCAGCTCCTGGGGCTATAGGACTGAATGCCCGCATTTCAACAAGATTTCATGTGAACTGTGCTTGTGGACTTTCTTACCTCTCCCTGACTTCAAATTCGTCTTCTCTAACCAGCTATAACTCACCTGACTCTTAATCCAGGCACAGCCCCAGTTCCTACAGGGAGTCCTCTGTCATGACAAGTGCACACCTTCATCTCTTCTTTTTTGCACCTGTCTATATGGAACAGTTAAGGCCTAATCACATACATCTGAATTTCCTATTACTGTTTCATTTGACTGATTGAAATATAAGTGAACTTAAAAAGGGAGAGAGAGAAAAAAACCCTTCAAACATAAAATGCTACATTCTCAACCTCACTACCCTTCAACAAAGAGGATTCTTTAGGTCCTTTTAAAAAAAAATTTTTATTTATTTATTTTTGGCTGCATTGGGTCTTCATTGCTGTGCGTGGGCTTTCTCTAGTTGTGGTTAGCAAGGGCCACTCTTTGTTGCACTGCGCGGTCCTCATTGCGGTGGCTTTTCTTGTTGTGGACCATGGGCTCTAGGTGCATGGGCTTCAGTAGTTGTGGTACACGGGCTTTGTTACTCCTCGATATGTGGGATCTTCCCAGGCCAGGGCTCGAACCTGTGTCCCCTGCATTGGCAGGCGGATTCCCAACCACTGTGCCTCCAGGGAAGTCCCTAGGTCCTTTTTTTCTTTGGAAAGAGACACTAGCTCTAAATCCCTTAATAATTCTACCTGATTTAAATCTGACTTTAATCCTGCATGATAAATTAAGATTCTGTATCTTTTCACCTTTGTTTTTTGGAGTAATTTGTCTAACCCAACACCTGTATGAGTAGATCAGATCCTCTAAGTGATACAAAGGCATTGGGAAGGGTAGCATTAGCTTTAAGAGGAGCTCCCTTACCAGGGGGCACCCTGACCTGGCCGGTGCTTGTGGGCTTCAGGAATGGTTGCATTTAGAGACCCACCCACTGAAGGAAGGACATCTGATTCCTCTGATTGCATGTAGAGTTCACTGGACAGCCACTACAGGTATCCTCTTACAGTACTATTCCCAATCCACCAAAGTCCCCCCACAAAAAATTCTACTTAGAGGAAGAAAGCATTGTCCCTGGGCAGATGCCAGGTAGCCAGCCAGAAGGAGGAATCCTGAGGTCTGTCCCAGCACAGCACTTCCCTGTGGCAGGATAGTGTGCCTTTCCTGGAGCTGGGCCGACTTTGCCCTAAGGTTACATTTCCACACAAAGAAGCCTTTAAGGGTGCTGTGGCAGGCCTCCACACTGGAGGTTTATGTCTGTCAATCTCAGGGAAAAAAAGGAGGCCGTAATAAAAGTGCAGGAGCCAGCAGTGGGGAATTACAACTCCAGGATCAGCGGAGGTCTGCCTTACAGCCCTGCCAGATGCTAAGCACTGGCCTCTCTAAGGATGGAGAACAATAAAGCGGAAGGAATTTAAGTCAATTGGCTGCTGGATTGCATGAGCAGGACTCAGAAAAGGGGGCACTTGCAGAGGGTGGGCCACTGATTCTTGGCCGCTGTTATCATGCCAGTCCAGCTGGGCGATCCAGAGTCTGAGAGGAGAAAAGTTTACCCAAGTCAAGCAAACCAAGGAGGACTACAGACACGCAAGCTGGAGGCTCAGTGTGTGCGGCAGCCAAGGCAACTCCAAGTGTAATTCAGGTGATTCAGTTAATAAGAACAAATGCTAATTAAGGTCTCAGTGAGTGACCACAATAGACAGAAAAACAGGAAATACATCAGAAGATGGACTGAAACACTTTGCAAAGAGACACAAGGAAAAACAAAGGTGGTGGCATCTAGGAGCTAGGCAGAGAGAGGTGGGGAAGCCACTGAGTGTGCCTGACTGGCTGGGGGGTGCGAGTGGGTTATGGAGCTGAGAATAGAGAGGGCATCACTGCCACCTGTCCAGCATCTCTGCAGCCCTCATTTTGGCAGAATGGCCGTGATTCCTGCACGGAAGGCTGGTTGGACCCAGCTTGAGAGCTTCCTAAAATATCCTTGGGTCTGATGCAATATCACTTTGTGATGGCATTGCATTGCGATGCAGTGACAGGATAACCTGGTGGTGGAGTAGGAAGGCCTTTTATGTCTTCATATGACTGTGTCTGACAGAGGCCCATGAGAGCAGCGCGTTCCCAAAGGAGAATGGGTCAGGTAGAAGCGTGGTTAAGCTTCCTGATGTGGAAGGAAGAGTTCCCAATCACCCACTCCCACTGCAGAAACTGGCCACCTGTGGAGGGCTCAGTCAGGGGATGGAGACTCAGGCAGACAAGAGGGCACCCTAAACAGCACAATGAGCTGAGGAAGGGCTGTGCTAAAACCAACCATCACCCCGAAAAAACCAGAAAAAACAAGGTAGCTTCCCCTAGAGTACGCCCTCTCGGCCAAGGTGTTGGGTTGGGTAACAGGAGAGGGGACAGGCCTAATCTGGAGAAAGCCACCAAGAGCTGCAAAGAGCTGGCAGAAAGGTCCAGGTTGGCCTAGGTCTCCAAATGAAAACCATTTGCCTAGCTCTAGGCAAGTCCTTGTTCTGCATAACGATATGAATTTTGAAACGTGAATTAAACCTTGCAAAGGAAGGCAACTCTTTTCTCCCTCCCCCAGGCCATTCTACCATTCTTAGAGGGGGAGAGGTGGGTCAGAAAGAGGAAGGTTTAACATTTTTGCCCTTTTGCCAAAACATGGAAAGTGTCAACCACGTCTCCCGCCATCCCTGCCCCCAATGCTCGAAGTGTTCAAAACTAAAAGCTGCAGCATCTTTTCAGCAAGTAATCAGCACAAGTTGAAAAGCACATGCTGTTGCATTTCTGATCAGATTGTATGTTAAGCAGGAAAATAGCCTCCCTCCCCCCCACCTTTTTTTTTTTTTTTTGGCTAAATGCTTGTCTGTTTAAAGAAGCCACCAGGCAGTGCCTCTCACTTTGTCTTGGCAGGGCACAACCATCAGACGAAGTGGGAGGAAGAAACATTAACTTCAACAGCTGTTTCTTGACCCCGGCTGTCAGTCTTCCCAAGAATAAATTTTGGAGAGTCCTATTTGAAACAAAGAGGGAGTTTTGGGGGAGAGAAAAGTTGGTTGGTTCCAGGGCGGCCGCCCAAGGGAGCAGGGACCAAGATGTTGGCAGTTACAACGCGGCCTGCCAGCCTCTGCCGGGTGTAGGGATGGAGCAAAGTAACTTGAAAGCTCCCCTCTCGGCGCCCTGTGCCTGCAGCTTCCCCCCCTAACGCGCGCCCAGATCCAGCGCCGGCGGTAAGAGCTGTAGCTCGACTACAGTAATTCCCCAGCTCGGGCGGCTTGAAACTGCTCGGGCTGAATAGCATTTGCTGTTCCGTCCTGCGGCCGCCTCCCGCCGCCGCTGCCGCGCTCGCTGCAAAGCAGCTCTCATTATCCCGGAAGTTGTGCTGACACAGTCTCGCTGCCACCAGAAGTTTGTCAACATCAAACTTCTCCTGTGTGGGGTACGTTCACCTTCCACGAGTATTTAATCGAGCCAACAAGCAAACAAACAAACCCAAATAAACCTGCCCGTGATGTCATGGTCTTTTTTTTTCTTCTTTTGCTTTTCTGGAAGGCTGGGGCTGTTAGGAATTTGCTGGTGGGCGCTCCGAGCGCCGGTAGGTTTCCGGAGGAGATAAGGGACTGCCCCCGGGTGGGGAGTAGGGAGGGGACCGCGCAGGGCGTGTGGGAGGTTGGGGCCTGGGCGCGGGGCAGGGGGCTGGGACCGGGGTTGGCAAATGGGTCCTGCAGCCCCTGGGCAGCGGTTGGCTTGGAGGACGCACGGACGTGGGCGAAGGTTGTTGTTTTTGCGGCCCCGACCCCGCAGCAAAGGTTACCTAGACGCGGTGGCCAGGCGTATACGGCGGGGGGTGGGAGGGTTCTACGCTCCCATCGCGGTCTGCACTCCTGCAGGACGTTTCTGCAAACACCTCTCGGGATCTTTCGGAATAAAGGGCATTAGGGTCATGAAATGTATTTTGAGGCTCCAACTGCAACCTAAAAGAAATCCTTGCTATTTGAGGGCACAGATGTACCACCTTTTCTCTTCTGATACCTTCATTAAGCCATTTGGTCTAAAACTCCTTTCCCTAAGCCAGGTCTCCACGTTTAGTTTGAGTTGCTGCTCGCCAATTTGGGCGTTTGTGGTTTCCAGTTGCTCGTCTGCTGAGATACTCCAGGCGCAAATGGGGGTGGAGTGGGGTGACGGGGGTAGGGGGGAGAGGAGGAAGAGGAGGATTCTGATTTACCCTTTCCGTTCCGTACTTTTATCCGGGTACGTTCAATCCTGCTCAGACTGCAGAGGACAAGGCCTGACTCGCTGAGTTGTGACCCTAGGCACTCGTGAGTTAGTGCCACTTGGGGGCCACAGGTTTTTGTGGAGGAGCTGGAAACCTCAGACACTGATATTAACTTTATATCTAGTTTGGGAGGCCACATACTGCCTTCAGACCCGGGAAATCCGAAAGTGGGTTGCGGTATCCCCCGTGTAATGTCAAGTCAGGTATGGGCGGCTGAGAGAGTTCAGTATCCCTAAAGCGACAGCCCGAAGTGTGCTCCCTTGAATTGGAAATGTGTCCACTTGTGGATGCAGCAAAATTTTTCTATACTCTTCAAAATAAGTCAGAGTGAATAAATATCTCTGAAGAGAATATTACCCATTATCCCACTATGATATTGTGGGGAGGCTGATTTAATCCATTCAGGGCGCCAGGTACTGCATTTACTCTTGCTGGTAGGCTGATATTAATCATGTTTTTAGAAAAATTATATCTACAGTTATGTATCTTTGATAACAAGAAGCAAGACGCTTTCTCCTATTTTTCAAACTACCCTAAACAGGAAAATTGTTCTAGTCCCAAGGGGCTAGCTTACCTTAAACACAAAACAAAAACAAAAAGCTAAAAATAAAATCCAAAGAAAACACACTGAGGTGTTTATCTGGCACTGGAAGTTACTTTTGACAAACACAAATCAAACTGATTCAAATACAGTTACAGAGCAGGCAGTCCTAAAAAAAAAGTCACAGCACAAAGAAGTGTGTTTTCTTGAAAGTTTAGCTATTCACTACAGTGAATTTTCCCTTTGGCCATGCCTCAAAAAATGTCCCTGAATTATTCAGACTTCTTTTCGTTGGATGGTACTTTAATTTCTATTTATTTATTTTCTTATAATCCACAAAGTACTACTCAACATTGTTGTACCTCAGTGTGGACATGAATCAAGAAGGACATGTGGTGGATTCCATTTCCAACTCCACGTGCATGAATTTTTTGCCTTGGTTGTTAATCTGTCATGGTGTAAAAAGCCTGATTTACAAAGGCTGGAGGGCTTTTGCAGAGCAAGATTTTGTATGGTTTCTATGGCTGGGCTTATATACAAATAAAACTGTTTTGCATTTCTGTCCACAATTTCCTAGTTGCACAAGGATAATTTTCAGAGTTTTCAGTTTCTAGTCCCTGAATGGGAGCAGCAAGCACGAGGAAACAATTTCTTTTTACAGTGATGTGAGCTCTATGCTCATCTGGATTTAGTTACTTCATAAGGTAAATATCACTAAATGTGCACTGAGATCTTTGGGGATCTAAGGTGGTGGACGGGTGAAAATAGTCTACTGTGAAATGCTAAAGAATGTCAAACAACAGAATTCGTTTACAGAGCTAATTGGGTCAACTATGGTACTCTTTAAAGTGGAAAGTAATTCGAACATTTAAAAAAAGTATTTTCAGTTTACTTTTGGTTACACTTAGGTTATGTTAGTTACTATGAGTTTTAGAATTTTACCCTAGGAATTCAATTAAAACAGACCCTTCTGAAAAATATACACCCTCCAATGAATAATGTCTGCTAGTGAAAAGGTAGGTTTTAAATTTCATGCTAATTACATTTTTAAATAATGAAGTTCTTGTAATTATTTTTATTTAAAGGCAAAAATATCTGATAGATAATGGCCAAAGCTAACCAAACTGCTTTAAAAATTAATGAATATTAATGAAGTTCATGAATAGCACAATACTGCCCCTGCCTGCCTCAGGAAAACAAATGTATTGACTTCAGTCTCCTAAAATAACAACCCTTAGTTATTGATGGTTAAAATAATTTTATTGCTAAAAAGACTGTACATAATGCAGTTTTTGCAGTTCATAAGACTTGGCCCTGTTTACTGGACTTTACTGGATCTCTTCCCCAAAACTAAGCATATTTTATCTTTTTACATATCTGAATGTTATTTCTTTTTATTAATTTGCCGCCTCCAGACATTTTGTTTTCACTTTTCTAAGTTCCCCTCCTCTGTCATTTTAGTAGCTCACATGAATGACTCAGGATTTTTAGGCCTTCACTTATATTTGGTACATAGATAATGGCATCATTAGTCAGTGCCTCCATTCATCTACATTTGTCTAAGCATATTGGAAGCTACCCATGAAATTTTCTAATGAAAGTGACAAATGGATGTCAATCAAGTGACCCCATCCATTTCAACCTTATTTTGTATGGTGTGTAAATGTTTGTGTATAGTTCTTCCATAAAAATAGGCTATTTTTTGATCTGGACATCTGCCTGCTAAGGTAGGTTTCCCAGATCACTGATTGGCATTAGACTAAATTTGCAAAATTTAACACCAAATGAAGGACAAAAGAAGAGAAACAGTATATAAAATTAATGAATGGCAGAATCCATTCCCTTAAGATAAATACTTTCTGATGCTCTAAATTTCAAGATTCTACAGTTCTACTTCAAATGAATTTATAATGAGAAAGGTAAAATCATTTTGAGTAAGCCAGCAAATTTGGGTCAAAATGAAAGCAGTTCTGAGAGAGAAAGAGAGAAAGAGAGAAGTTCCTACTTCACATAGGGCTGGTTGGGATTTTCTATTTTAAAAAATGTATATATATATATATATATATATATTTTTTCTGTATGTGTGTGTTTAAAAATACGCACACACAATAGTATACTCTGGTGTCCTCCTTGTTTTCCTTTGTTTTTAATAACCAGTCCAATTTCTAGTGCTGGTAGGTGAATGCTTATTAGAACTCGATGCCAGTTTTAATCTGAGATCACTTTGCACTTGAAATCAATTGCTGTTTTATAATCTGTGACATGTTTGTACATGTTTAGAAGTGCTGCTGCTGCTGCTATAAAAAATTCTGTGTTCATATTATAATGAGTTTACGTGTTTAGCCAAAAAGTATTAGTACAGTATGCTAAGATTAGACAGTAAAGATTCTAAAATCCTAAATGGGTTAGTAAGCCCTTGATAATAATTGTAGTTTTATGGATAAAAAATATTTCGAACATTTTAATACTGCATAAAAGTGCATTTTTTTTCCCTAAAGTTGTTATGGAATTTCTTTGTCCATAAGGAATATTTTTTAGAAGTTTATCATTTGAAGTTATTTGATTTGGAAATGGTTTGGAGTGAAGCTAATCTTTACAGCCAGGACCACAGATTGCAATTTCACTTACCATTATCCATGGCTGGATATTTAATTTTACTCCTGTGACCTAAAGAATTTTTAGTGACTTTTTAAAAGTGGAATGTGGAAAGTAGCTCTAGCTCATTGTGAACGTGGGAATTTGATAAATAATGCTCTAAATGACCATTTACTCTGTGACGTTGTATAATGAGTAGACATGAAAAAGAAGCTATCAACTAAACTGTGGGTTTAAAGTTTAGAATATTTTTTGACTGTGGCTATAGTCAGAGTCAACGTGGCAATTACATTTGCCATGTAATTGGCAATATGTTTTTTGGTCCGCCAGTGCTTTTTTCCCCAAATTTGCTGTATATTCAGGTACAAATGAGATTTTTCTAACTGCCTATTCTGCAAACTAAACTTGTTTTCTAAAAACCAGACTGGGCATCTCTTTCTGTTTACATATGGAAACAAAGAATCCTGAATTAGAGAAAAATCTGGCTCTCTTACTTATGATTTTGGAAACAAGAGTTTTTTAAATATAGATTTATATTGAAGGGCTAACTGTCTTCTTTTGGGGGGAAAGAAAAAGACTTGGTTTTGTTAATAAACAGTACAAACCCAGCTCAGAACTACTATTGGGAATTAGATACGGAAAGGTTCAAGCTGTTCTGACTTAAATTTTTAGATATGTAACATATGTGATGACCACCCACCTAGTGGCTAAATAGTATGTTTACTTTCCTACAATTTTCTGAACCCATTCAACTTTGGAGATTTAAATATGGCATAAATCTCTGTGCTCAGGAACCTGGTATGGGAATTCTGATGTAGCAGGATCCTCCAGCCTTGACTCTGGTTTGTGTCAGTCTTTTCTCCAAGTCGGTGGTTCTGTCTCCATCCCACACACTTGACTCTTCTCTCGCTCTGAGCCATCCCCCTGTGGTGTGCCCCACTGTGTCTGGCTGGAATGCTCAGAAGGCAGCTGCTTAAAGACTGTATAACATCCTAGGGGTACAGTTTGGCAGACTTAACCTCACATACAAGCTCTTTAAGGCTAAAATTAGCCATGTTTTCCTGCCTTCTTCCAAAAGGCTATATTTAACCAAAGGATCTTAAGGATGGAGAAGTTCTAGAAGAGGACTGTAAGCTGAGGTTGTGTTCAGGTTCTGGTTCCTGAAGAACCCATAGCCCAGGGCCCACAGGCCCTTTAAAATGTTTTGTGATCACTAGAGGGCTCTGAAGGAATCCCTTAATGCCTTTAAAAGTCCCAGTGCCCTCCCTCATCTGGCCAGGGCTTGCAACCACACTGGGCCCATTGCCTCAACAAGGGCATGAAGATGTTTGGAAAGCTTGGGTAGGCCTGGAAAAATGACAAGGGTGGATGCTTCTCATCCCACTGTTCCAAGGAGAAGATTGGAGGACAGGCGGCTGAAGGGACAGATACCCGGTGCAGACACTTGACAACTCCTGGGCGATGAGCCAAGCCCTGGGCCAAGCACTGGGCACAGCTCCAGAGCCCGGGCCCATGCCCAGGGCACTCAGTGGTTTAAAGCTGGCACAAAAAGGACACTCCTGCCGGCAGGAAACTGAGTTGAACAGATTGGGAAAGAGCAAAAACAGGCTGCCCAGGAGGCTGTCTCCTGGCCTAGAGTTTCCAGTTGTCAGCGGCAACCTAGGGTAGAGCAGATTTTGGGTTTCCTCCTGCCTAGGGGGCTGGTAGAGGTGGGATTGGATCCAGGGTGGGTGCAGTGTGCTGAACCCAGCACGGGAAGGTACAGAGGCACATATCCACCTGGGGAGAAACCTTCATCAACGTAGGATTCCCAGTCCAGCTTTGTCTGGGCTCTGGAGTGTCCTCTGAGAGTGAGTTCTGATGCTTTAAAACTTCTGTAAAATGTCAGAACTTCCTTGCCCCAGATTTATCTCAGGAAGATTTTTTGAAAGGGTAAGGAAAAGAGCGAAATTTTCTTAGCCTTTTTCATGTCTCTTATTTAGTGCTTACCCTGTATATAAGAAAAAGGAAAATTGAAGAATATGATCAATCCTCCTCCTGTTACTATAGTAGACTCCTATTTTTTTTTTTGCGGTACGCGAGCCTCTCACTGTTGTGGCCTCTCCCGTT
>NW_006778610.1:1780410-1783017 GCF_000442215.2 Lipotes vexillifer | reverse complement strand
TCCCTACACTTGGAGAAAGGCAAAATAGTTCTGAGTTTTATTAAAGAATTTTAGACCCTGGAGAATCCAGGCATTATGTTGGAGCCAAGAGAACAAGAAAGGGAATGAAGCTTTGGGTCTGCAGAAATCCAGATGGGCTTCAGGTTAATAGCAGGGGGTTGCAGCTGGTGGCTCATATAATTAGAAGAAATAAAAAAACAAAAGCAGAAAGACATTTTTTTTTTCTAAGTAATAAGCAGCACTAACACCCAGTAGTCACCTCAGACCTCCTGAACCAGCATCCTACATAGGTGTTCCGGAGTCTGAAGTTTCAACAAAACTTTCACAAGTGATTTTTATACATGCTGAATTTTGAGAGCTATAGCCATACAGCATAAGAGTAATGCCATCCTTCTATGATCCCAAATCATGAAGGTAAATAAAGACATCATCTGAAGTCACTTACTTCTCTGTTGTTTTTCTTCTTCTTCTTCTTTTTTTTTTTTTTTGCGGTACGCGGGCCTCTCCCGGTTGTGGCCTCTCCCGTTGCGCAGCACAGGCTCCAGACGCGCAGGCTCAGCGGCCATGGCTCACGGGCCCAGCCGCTCCGCGGCATATGGGATCCTCCCGGACCGGGGCACGAACCCGTGTCTCCTGCATCGGCAGGCGGAGTCTCAACCACTGCGCCACCAGGGAAGCCCTTCTCTGTTGTTTTTGAAAGCATTGTAATCATTTTGCAGCACATTTTTCCTTCCCAGTTGCCTTCATCTAGGACAAATTTTTTTATTGGTTAATACTTGGCAGCAGAGGGTCACTGAGAGGTTCTAATCTGGCCATTAATAATCATAACAGCAAAAAATTGTGCTACCCACTTTTCTGAAGTGCCTAGATACAGTAGCCCCACTTTACAGATGGGGAAACTTGACCAACAAGAGGTCAGACAACTTTCCCAAGGTCAAGATGGGTGGCAGAGCCAGGTTTCAAACATAAGCTTGTGGCATTATAATCCCTGCTCCTAATCACTCTGTCCTGGGAAAACTACTTAATCTCTATAAAATGTAGTTTTCTTGTGGCTACCGTAGGGACAAAACCTACTTTAAGAAGGTGTGAGGGTTAGATACTAACATAAGTAAAGCTCCTGACACATAATAGTCGCTCAATAAATGGTTGCTCTTATTATTACCAAGTAATGGAGTAAACCAAACAGTGGATAATCCACATAGAGATAACTAGTAATTGACTGGGTCTTCTCAATCAGCTTCATGGTTACATTTCATGAGGCCTGCACACCTACTTCATCCTTATTTTGTATAAGAAAGTCATTTCCTGGTCTCTACCCAGTGCTCTAATTGGGGACCACAATATATGGGAGGTGAACAAACCACAAGACTAGAAATATATTGCTGGTTTATCTAATGACAATCTAAAGAAATTTAAAAATCATTTCTAAACACTCAAGATGACTGAATTTTTCTTGACTAATGTATACAACATCTAAGGAAAATTTCTTAAAGAAGCTATGATGCCACAATGGCACCTCCAGAGCTTTGAAAACCCTTTCAGAAATTGATTTGGTTACATCATTGCTTTGTTAAGGCCATAAAGTCTGTCTCCCTTGCCTGGTTCATCTCCCCAGACAGACTTGCTGACACTTTCCAACATGCCTTCCCATGTGTTGTTCTCTGTGCTGGAATATACCTTTTTTTCCCTCTCTTTCTGGAATGCTCCAATACGTTCTTCATAGTCACATCTCAAATGTTACCTTCTGTGTGAAGTCCCTCCATCCCACTTCCCCAGAGAGAATTACTCTCCTCTGTGCTTCCACAAAACACAATTACACCTCAGTTATAGCGTCACAAGATATTACATTGAAATGATTTGTCTTGTGAACACTTCCAGGCCAAGGACCATGATTTATGCATCTTTGTGTATGTCAGCACATCATCACAGTTGATGGCACATCTTAAGTGCTATGTAAATGCTTGTTAAATGAATGAGAAGTTTTAAGTGGTACAGGCTTTTTTTTTTTTTTTTTTTTTTATTAAAGGGAATTTGACTGCACAAAGTCACCTGACGGGTTTTCAGTGGGCTGACCTAGGAGTTCTTGGTCATTCATTGTGATGGAGGAAATGAACTTGAAGAAATGAACCTGCCTTTATACGTGTACATACTCTCTGCTCTCATCTGTAGTGGTGGAAGGCATGCTTAAGAACCTGACCTTGGGGACTTCCTTGGTGGCGCAGTGGTTAAGAATCCACCTGCCAATGCAGGGGACACGGGTTCAAGCCCTGGTCAGGGAAGATCCCACATGCTGTGGAGCAACTAAGCCCATGCGCCACAACTACTGAGCCTGTGCTCTAGAGCCGGCAAGCCACAACTACTGAGCCCATGAGCCACAACTACTGAACCCACGTGCTGCAACTACAAGCCCGCACGCCTAGAGCC
Source organism: Lipotes vexillifer (assembly GCF_000442215.2). Lineage (NCBI taxonomy): Eukaryota > Metazoa > Chordata > Mammalia > Artiodactyla > Lipotidae > Lipotes > Lipotes vexillifer. The sequence continues at coordinate 1,780,593 of NW_006778610.1, read as the reverse complement.
CATGTTCCACAGCAAGAGAAGCCACCGCAGTGAGAAGCCCGCACACCACAACGAAGAGTGGCCCCCGCTCACCACAACTAGAGAAAGCCTGCGAGCAGCAATGAAGACCCAATGCAGCCAAAAATAAATAAATAAATAAATTTATTAATTAATTTTAAAAAAAAGAACCTGACCTTGGACAGG
>NW_006778610.1:1751599-1780386 GCF_000442215.2 Lipotes vexillifer | reverse complement strand
GCAGGAATCATGGGTGCAGTTGCATTGTTAGGGGTAGAAACACAAAGTTTAGCATCCTAGGTGAGTTTGAAGTGAAAGATGACCTTGAAACGTTTTAAGACCAATAGCATCTGTTATTCAATTTTCAGTTGTCCCTTTATTTTGAACTGTGCCACACTTCACCCTCTCTTACTCCCAAACTTGCTATAAAAATTCTACTCTTCACAGCAGTCTTGGGCTAGTGGCAAATGAAGAATTAAGGGATAGAGTAAAGTCAAGTCAAGCCTTTTCTTCATTTCTCTTTGGCTAAGACCAGCACCTTGTCAAGAAAATGGTGTCCTGAATGATAGAATGAGTGGAGTTTCTGGGCCCTGCTCCTCTCGCCATGACCTTCTTATCCAGCACTATCCAACACAAGACACTCTGTATCTCTCTGCTCCAACCATACAGGTCCTATTCTTGATGTGCTCCTTACAGAGACTGCATATGCTGTTCCCTTTAATTAAGGAGCTCTTCCATTCCCTTTTTTATCAAATTAACTATTTCTCATCCTCAACTCCATCATCATTTACACAAGGAAACTTTCCCCGACTAGGTCAGCCTCCTCCTGATTGCCTCTCCTTAGTAGCATGTATCATAGTTACAATTTTACATTTATTTGTAAGATTATTTCATTCATGTCTGCTTCCCTTGTGGATAGAAGCTCCATGAGAGATGTTTTTGAACCATTATATCCCTAGTTCCTAGAATAGTGCCAGTTGCAAAGTGGGTCTCAGTAGATACTTGTTCAATGATACGGGAAAAAACTATTTTTTCCCGAAGACATTAGACATAGGTGACCCCTGAAATGGAAGGCAGCAGATAACTTGGGTTCCACATCCATTCACTGAGTCCCTCCAGTGTGCCATACGCTGTGCTAAGTCTTAAGGATACATGATGAATGGGACACTGAGCATTGCCCTCATGGTTTCTTTTCTTTTCTTTTTTTTTTTTTTTTTTTGCGGTACGCGGGCCTCTCACTGTTGTGGCCTCTCCCATTGTGGAGCACAGGCTCCGGACGTGTAGGCTCAGCGGCCATGGCTCACGGGCCTAGCCGCTCTGCGGCATGTGGGATCTTCCCGGACCGGGGCAGGAGCCCGTGTCCCCTGCGTCGGCAGGCGGACCCTCAACCACTGCGCCACCAGGGAAGCCCAGTCCTCGTGGTTTCTTTAAAGCTTCTCTTAACTATGTATATGCTAATTATAGTGATGATGACAATGATGATAATAATGTAAAAGTGATAGTGAATATGTGTAGTAGATTGAGCATCTACTGTATACCAGATATACTACAAGGTAGGTGCCTTATGTTCATCAATTCACCTGATTTTTACACAATGTATGAGGTAGGCATTTATCATCTCTAGTTTACAGATGAAGAAATAGGAGCATCAGAAAAGTTAAATTTCTTGCTCAAGATTACTCATCTAAAGCTCAAACTCATCCAGAGACTCTGGTCTAGATGACTTTTAAGACTGCATTTTTAGATATTAGAGATAGGAATGAAAGTCAAGCAGAAATGAATCTGAAATCCCCCTAAAATCTCAAACTCCAACATCCTGCTCTCTGAGTACAATGTCTTTCCAAGTCTCACTCCCAATCAACCTCACAGAGACCCTCAGAACCTCAACTTCTTACTCTGCCTATTCACTGGCCTCCCTTCAGCCCCACTTCCATCCTTAGTTTTCACAGAGGCTTGATCCCCTCATAGCCCTCTACTTTTATTACATCCATCGGTGAAATCTCAATGCCATGATCAACCTCCTCTACTCATACACAATTTGATCCCTACATCACTCACATGGAGTTGTGAAGATTAAATGAGTCAGTACATGCACTCTTTAAAACAATTCCTCACACGTACTTAGTATTATTGTTTTTATTTATTCCTGAGTAGTCAAGCACTGCTCAATAAAGTCTTGTCTGTGATGATTTAGACAACTTCAGGTGGATCCTTAATGTTTCTGTCAACCTTCTTACTTGGCAAAGTTTAAGCTCCCATATATTTTTAAGTAATCTTCCAAATCTCTATTCTTCACAAGTCTTCAACGCAACTCCCAACAGAGTTGCCTTCAGCAAATGACCTTGGCAGTGGACATCTTTGTTGCCTGCTCGGCATCCATTCCCCTTTTATTCTGGCGATTACCACCACCCTCCTCATTCACCATTCTCATGTCTGTGGTTTGGGTGGATGACCATATCCTCTTGGCCACAGTGATCTGTTCAGGAGTAGGCATTTGATCCAATGTGAGCCAAATAAAAACTTTCCTAAGACCTTAGAAGCATGACCATAAAACACATCTTTAGACCATTGGTAAATAGACTTCTCTTTTACTTTTGACGATGTCTATCACTTCACTTCTCAAGCTCTCTATCTAGGTCCCAAGATGAGACAGCTCTCTCTCCGTCCCCCTAAAACCACTCTTCTCTATTTCCCTTATAGTTTCCTCTTCTGTTCACTGGTTTTCTCATGCTACATTCTCCTTGGGTGATCTAAATACTCCATAGTTTTCATTCTTACTCTATGCTGTTGACACTCAAATCTGTATATACCCAATTCAGTGTCCTACCTGGAACTTCAAATGTTTGCTGTATATTTACACCTTGATGTTCCAAGGGCATCTCAAATTCAACTTACTAAAAACAGAACTTATTATCTTACTTCCAAATCTGCTTTCCCTGCTATATTCTCTGTCTCCGTTTATAATACCACAGTCTCCCAGAGGTGCAAGCCCATTTTTGTCTTCTGACCTTCAACTCACCTGACCTGACCCACCACATTGTTGGTCTTCTAAAATATTTACTGAGTAGATTCCCCCCTGTAGCAGATGCTGATGGCCACCTGCCCAACAAACATTCTCCCTGCCTCCTTCCCTGCTAACAGAATTCCACTTTTGCTCAGGTATCCACGTGATTCTGTAAAGATATGTGCTTGAGGGAAAACTGGCATCAGTCTCTGTCCCAGCTCCAAAGGATGAGTCTTGATTTGTCTATTCTAAGCCAATCATGATAATTCTTGTCAAAGAATAACTCAGAAATATTTAGTTAGTTATCTGCACAGAAATATTTGACTCATATATGAGACAAACAGTCATTAGATTGTTGTCAATGAACAAAGGCAAAACAACAGGAATTATGGGAGGAGAGGAGGAAAAAACCCAGACATTCTGGGCACATTAAATCTTGTTTTATATGTTGGATAAACTGATTAGCCGGCAGCTGCCTTTGTTCATTCTGCTGCCACTTTTTGCAAAATCCTTTTACCCTCTCCACCTTCCACTAGCTCAGCAGGTATCACATTCTCTGGAAAACCTCTCTAGTCAACTCCTAACCCCTGCTACACACCAAGTATACTAGAAACCTTTCCTTTGTTCAGGACACACACACACACACACACACACACACACACACACGGCATTGCATGCTAGCTGCTAGATTACTCTTTCTCTAGTTAGATGGGGGGAGCTCTACAGTTTAGGGAGAAAATATGTGCTGAACAATAAATATAGATCTACTTAGGTAAGGTGGGATTTTGACAAAGGAAAGAAAAAGCCGTATTCATTGCTTCTGATTAGTTGTGACTAAGGACCCTTGGTGTTCTGCAATTCTAGAACGTGGATTATCTGATGTACATCATTTCTGAAATGTGTGGTTACTAAACTCCTAAATAACTGGAGAGAGATTCCCTTAGGAAACACATAAAACTAGATCTGTCATTTATTGAGCATTTTTTTTCAAATGTTATAAAGTGCTTCATAATAACCTTGTTAATAGATGCTTGCCCAGGACAAGTAATAATTTACTGGACAAGGTATAAAAGTTCCTGTTTTATTCATTTCCAACTGTATATTTTGTATGAAGGGAAACAACTCACAGAACTTTCAACTTTTCCTGCTTTTTATTTTGAAAATTTTTAAGTACAATGAAAAACTCATTATACCTTTTCACCTAGAATCACCAATCATTAACGTTTTGCCATATATGCTCTCTTCCTTCTTCCCTTCTACCTCTCCCGAACACAAACACACCACACTTTTTTATGACTGAACAGTCTGAAAATAAGTTGCAGAGATCACCATGTTACCCCTTCATCCTTCAGCATGCATCTCCTAAGAAAAGGACATTCTCTTACACAGCCACAATATCATTGTCACACTCAAGAAATTTAGCATTAATACAATGAAATTATCCAATACATAGTCTATATTCAAATTTCCCTAATTGTCCCAAATCTGATTTAGCTTTTTTTCTCACCTGGATCTTATCAAGAATCATGCATTACGTTTCGTTGTTATGTCTCTTTAGTATTCTTTTATCTAAAACAGTCCCTCAACTTCTTAAAAATCTTTCAGTTACATTGGTATTTCTAAAGAATCCAGACCCATCATTTTGTAAAATGTCCCACAGTACATCTGATTGTTACCTTATGGTTGGATTCAGGTTAAGCATTTGGGAGAAGAATACTACAGAAGAGATGTTTCCTTCTCAGTGCAGAGCATGAGAAAGTAGTTTCATTATTGGTGATGTGCAGTTTGATCACTTTTCTCTTTTTTTTTTTTGTACACTTCTCAAGTAAATCATTTATTATGGGAACCTCATAGAGAAGAGACCAATATATCCATTTATTGAGTATTTAGTAAAGTGAAATGGTGAATAAGGTAATTATTTCAAAAAATACTTTAAAGGTAAAATGGTCAGGTTTCAATTATCTGGGTATTTTCACTGAAACATTTTTAGCATCTTAGGAAACAGAATTATCTGCACAGTTGTTTCAAATCTGCAATTCTCTTTGTTCACACAGATCTGGCCAGCTAATGGCACCTATTATCTCCAATTCGCAGATCAGCACAAAATTCAAATGGCTTAAAAGCAGCCCCATATAGTGGAAAAAAGAGATTCATCTAGAGTCCAGAGTAGTCAAACTTGTCTCATACCCTTAATCAAATCACATGCTCTTCCTGGGCCTCATTTGTCTCCTTTGTGTACTGAAGAAATAGGACTTTAAGATCTTTAAAATTCTACCATTTTAAAAGCTCATTCATATCTGTAGTTCACTACCAAATATACTGTGAATCATTGTGACTCCTAATTATAAATGCTTATGACTTGGGCAAGATCAAATTAACTGTAATATTTTTTCCTGGTGGAAATATCAGAATTTTAGGAATAAGAAGGAGTTATGGAAATTATCCCATCAACCTCCCACACGATGTGGGAATCTCATCCTATTGGGCCATCCAGACAACACTTGAACACTTTAGGTGATGTGGGAGTGATCACGAGAAGCAACGTTTCCTATGTGGACTCAAGTTCTGCCTCAGTCATTTTATGTTCTACCTGATAATTGGCGATGTCTTCACTATCTTAGTCTGTTTGGGCTGCTCTAACAAAATACCACAGACTGGGTGGCTTATAAGCAGAAATTTATTTCTCACAGTTCTGGAAGCTGGGAAGTCCAAGATCAAATGCCAACTTGGGCATGGCCTGATGAGAGCTCTCTTTCTGGCTCTTATCTTAGCTGGAGCCTTCACTGCATTCTCACACGGTGGGAAGGGAAGGGATCTCTCTCAGGTCTCTTTATTTATTTATTTATTTATTTATTTATTTATTTATTTATTTATTTATTTTGGGCTGTGTTGGGTCTTCGTTTCTGTGCGAGGGCTTTCTCTAGTTGTGTCAAGCTGGGGCCAGTTTTCATCGCGGTGCGCGGGCCTCTCACTATCGCACGCAGCCTCTTGTTGCGGAGCACCAGACGCACAGGCTCAGTAATTGTGGCTCACTGGCCCAGCCACTCCGCAGCATGTGGGATCTTCCCAGATCAGGGCTCGAACCCGTGTCCCCTGTGTTAGCAGGCAGATTCTCAACCACTGCGCCACCAGGGAACCCAGGAACCCCCTCAGGTTTCTTTTATGAGGACACTAATCTCATTCAATACCTAAGGCACTGCGCTCAAGACCTAAGCACCTCCTAATACTATCACGTAGGGCATTAGGATTTCAACATATGAATTATTTTTCACTTTAAAATATAGACTTTAATTTTTTACAGAAGTTTTAGGTTCGCAGCAAAAGTGGACAGAAAGTACAGAGTTCCCATATAGCTCCTGCCCCCTCACATGCATAACCTCCCCATTATCAACATCCCCCAACAGAGTGGTATACTTGTACACTCAATGAACCTGTACTAACACATAATAATCACCCAAAGTTCATAGTTTACATTAGTTTCACTCTTGTTGTACATTCTACTGTCAACATATGAATTTGAGGGCGAGACAGAGATATTCAGCTTGTAAGCGTTCACCTTCTCTGGACTTCAAGCATCATTTCCTTCACTCTCCTTCAACAACGCACCTGCGTGTCTGTAACTGGACCTCATAGCCCAGCTCTTCTCTGCCTCTGAGATCCAGACTTCTGGTTTTCTCCCCTTTGACCATCCCTTTCGCCCTTCTCATTGCTCTTGAACAACACCTGGAATTAAAATCCCTGGACACTTTCCTTCCTCCCCATCTAGTCCACCAGTTCCCTAAAACTCTGTTTATCTTCTGCCCAGCCTGGGCAATCACTTCAGCATTGCACTTACAACTTCCTCAATACCCGTAGCAATTCTAATTATACCAGGTGTACTTGAATGTTTATTTGTATGCCAAATACTGCACAACACACTTGCATAATATAGAACAGCTGTGCAGGGAAACAAAAATTCAGCTTGTGAAGAATGCTGTAGGTTTGAGTGTACACTTTCTAGAATAAAGATATGTATTTAACTATATTGTAACCTAACCAAGCAAATACCAGTGACCAAATCATAAATTATTCACAGAGAGTAATAATGGCAACTTTTCCAGATGAAAATGAGACACCTGCCAATGAAACTGAAAATATTACATATGTAATCATTTTTTAAAAAATAATTAATTAATTAATTTTTGGCTGCATTGGGTCTTCGTTGCTGCACGCCGGCTTTCTCTAGTTGTGGGAGTGGGGGCTACTCTTTGTTGCAGTGCGCGGGCTTCTCACCGCGGTGGCTTCTCTTGTTGCGGAGCACAGGCTCTAGGTGCGTGAACTTCAGTAGATGTGGCACATGGGGTCAGTAGCTGTGGCGCACGGGCTTAGTTTCCCTGTGGCATGTGGGATCTTCCCAGACCAGGGCTCAAACCCATGTTCCCTACATTGGCAGGCAGATTCTCAACCACTGCGCCACCAGGGAAGTTCTACGTATGTAATGTTAAGGGTCTTAAAATATTGAGGGCTGCAGACATGTGAGGTAACAAATATTTCCTCTGATGTGTAGTGATGTTCTATGGTTTAAGTTGGAGATGGAATACAATGATCACAGATGAAGAAATGTGACCCTGAGGGTTTGAATGGGTTTTTATTATATTTTTCAAGAGTAAATAAGTACATCATATTTCAAAACTATGGGCTTTTAATGCTAACGTAACCCATGGGTGCCTTTCTTCGTATTCTACTCCCAATAGATTTCTTTACAAAGTCTTTATGTGAATAGTTATATTAGAAATCAGGATGAAATATTGGCACAAGAAGGACTCTTAGAGATCATTCAGTCTGTTAGTGAGGGAATTGAGGCCCAAAGGGGCAAAATCACTTTTCCAAAGTTGTACAGCTCTGGTGATCCAGCCAGATCTAGAGCCTGATTTTGAGGTCAAGCTACTTTCCCAGTGATTTTCAAGCCTGTCTGTCTGGGGCCTTGAGGAGTCTCTCCCTTGAAAGAGAGAGTTGATTGTTTCTCACCTTCCTCAGCTAGAACTCACTACTTTTGAGGATTTTACATACTGTGGTTCTACTTAAAATTTTGAACTAAAGAAAAGGATTCTAGTGTTAAAACATATGTATTTTAAAAAATTGGTAACCAGGCCTTATTCTTCCAAATGGTGATTGAAACTTTCCCTGTAGATAATTGAATACTAATAGTCAATATTAGTATGAAGTTCTAGATTATATGCATTTCATATATTTTAATTTAAATTGGTTCTTTAAATAAATGCATCAAACATGTTTCTACAGATAAAGATGCAGATCAAACTGGAAAAAATCTTCTCTTTTGCTCTCTTCACATTCAGCAGCCTTCTCCTTGATTTTGCCGGTATACTACCTAGCTCTTTCAAAATGAAGAGAAATAAAAGAGATACCATAAGATGAAAAAAAAAAAAGCAAGTTTAGGTTTCTACACACTACCCAGCACTCACCTGGTCGGAGTCTGACATGTTATGTATAAATGGCTAGAAACCTATCAGATTCATACTACTATGTAATAAGAAATTTATTTTCACAGCTCTATTCCTTCTCAAGAATTTCTTCCCTAGGAATACAAACGTTGATTGGTATCAGATTAATAACAGCACACATTTTCCTAACTTTTTTGCACGTTACGATTAGTAGTAAGAGTTCCCTTCCTAACATTATGGTGACTGTAGCCATGTTTTCCTGGGGTCATGGAATGGCCTATATTTTAGTTTCCCTGGGCTCTCTGGATTTCTAGTTAACTGATATTTTAGTGCCTGAAATTTTTCAGTGATCATTTCATCCTTCCTTAATCCTAAAATGTATTTGATTATGGAATTAAATTTGAATAGACTATTAAAAAAAATCCAAGCATGAATATTTCTTGAAATGGTCGTTTTCCCCATTAGAACAAACTCAGTTTGCACAGTGATAATTCACAAGCATTCTGAATTCCAGTTATGAGCTTCTTTCCTTTATTAGAGCAATTCAGATCCATGAAAATGGAAGCACGTTTCAAAAATATCAGGAGCACAGATTTCCCTTAAAATTTTTTTAACTTTCACAGAAAATTAAGGTTTTCTGAGCTATAATTTCACTTTTTTTGACACTCTGATAGGTGTATGGCTTTCCTCAATACAGCTGTTTTCCTTCACTACCTGTGGTGATGTGGTTGCAATGTTAAAAACCAAAGGCATACACTAAACTCCTGCAATAATATTTCTAAACTAATCCAACATGAGGAGAAAAGTGATTAGAAAGGTGACAGTTCCCAGTGGAAGATGGATAAGCTATTTCTAGAAACTACCATTACTACTGAAAAAACTAATTGCTTTCCTCCCGTTTTTGGATATTTCCACCAGTTCAGGAAGGACAGTGTGAAGAAACTTCCCCTTGCTGCTACTTATAATGTTTCTTTCCTGAAACTGCGCAGAGCTTTGGGTCTCCAAAGCAAGTTTTTGAGACAATAGACTAATGTGCTTAAGAGAGAAAAGATGACAGTGTTTCTGTGTCTATGAATGAGTAGATCAATAACTCACTGTTGACTTGATAAATATTATGGAGTGCCTACTATGTGGCAGGCACTGAGCTGGACAAAAACAAAAAATATAGAGTCTTTGCCCTGGATGGGCTTATATATTAATTCTAATGTGACGTTAAGTAGTAATAGTCAGTCAGAAAAATTACTATGGTAGTCCCAGGATAAGGAATGCCTCAAATATCACCCCGGTGCCCTTTTACGGCCTTGCAAAATTTGTTTTAAGCCAGTTCTACCAAAACTTACATTAGGCTAGCAATTAATTCTGGATGTGGCATATATATTACCTGTTTTTAAGTTCTATAAAACTCAATAAAATATACTAATAATACATCGTGAGATCTGGGAATATTTGGGCTGATGGCTGAAAGCAAGAGCCTCAAGAGCTGTCCTAGTGACTATTCTCCATGGCATTGTATTGTGGAAAGAACATAAGCTTTGATCTAAATCCAAGTTCTTCAAGTTATTAATTGAATTAGCAGGAGCAAGTCACTTAGTTTTCCTCAGTCTTGGTGTCCTTATGTGTAGAACAGAGCTAAAAATAATTTCTGCTTTGTGAGATTATTGTGAGAATGAATTGAACTAATATATGTGAAAGCACTCTGTAAAATTTGAAGTCCAGTAAAAAGTTGCTTTTTTATAGCAAATTCACAACAATGCCCATTAATCAACATGGAAACAATATTGCTGTAGTCATAGTACCAACCTTTAAGATGAAGGATGCTTGTTACGTCTGTCAGAAACCCTGATCATGGTTAATATTACCATATGGCTAGTTAACATTTTTGAGTAATAGCTATTTGACTTCATGGGAAGAAAGATCCTATTTCTTTTCTTGAGAAGGTTACAAATTATTTAAACTTTATATAAAACTGTACTAATAACTCAAAGGGCAAACCGAATGAGAATAATTTCCATACTCACATGACAAAGTGATAAGAACTTATGTCCTAAAAGGAAAGGAATTGTATTGGTTGGGATGTTTTTGGTTGAAAATAACAGAAGATCTAACAAACACTAGTTTAAGTCAAAAGGATATTTATTGTTTATTTAACAAGAGTCTAGTTATACTCAATCCCAGGGCTCAATGATGTTAGGGCTCTGGGTCAGCATCTTTGACATTATCTTCATCTTCTATCATGTTGCTGCCTTATGTGCAGTCACAAGATGTATGTTTCCCTTCCAAGCATCAGTCCTTTACATCAATATCTCAGACAGGAAGAATAGGAGCTCTCCAAGGAAATCAAAATATTACCCAGAAAGCCCCTGGAGATTCACTCTTACATCTGATTGGCCAGAACTCACTCACGTGACCACCACTAACTGTAGGGGAAGCTGAGAAAACAAATATCCAGCAAAAGACCTTATGGCCATACCATAAGGGCCTTAGACCAACCATGATTCATTTCTTGGGGCTAGGCACGTTGTGACCAAACAAAATCAGGGTTTTAATAATTAGGGTAAAGCAGAGTGGAGAAAGACTGTTGGAAAACTCCCTGATGGTATCCATCTGAGATATTTTAAATGTGTGTCTACAACTAGTTAATGAGCTAGACCCTATACAAAAGAAATATTGTCCTTGCCTTTTAAGAGAGATTCTAAGAACCATAGCCTGAGTTGTAAGGTTCTGGTAAAGAAAGTCCAGTAAAGCAGCAAATAAAATATTATATATCATAGCAAAGAAAGTCAGGCTAAAAGCCATTTGCCTCTATCGCCCCTGAAGCATGTCGAGTCTGTGACTCAGTGGTTGCTTTCTCTCTTGTGTAGTACTCGTCTTCTGAAATGGTTACTTTAGTGTTTTAGCCAACAAGTTCTTACCCATCTAAGTATGAGTTCTGTGATTAATTACAAGGTGTAGAGCTCTCTTCAACCCATCAGCCTTTTCTGTTAATTTGTTTAAAATTTTGTTTCCTAGGCTGGGCTTTGATAATACAAACAGAAACAGTTAAGAACCAGCTCCCACCTGCTAACTCAAATGAGGGCTGTGCAATTTGCCCTCTTTTCATGTTATATCTCACTGATAGCTGACTTTACATCATTTCCTGTTTTGCTAAAGCTAGATCTAAGTTGTGACAAATTACTTTTTTATAAATGCTATCTCTTCAACTCCCACTGTATCTAGCCAGAGACACACCACCTTTATGATTCCACTGAATATCCTCTGAGAAGGAACATTAGTTTCAGAAGGAACATTATCTGAGGACAGCCTAGAAAGGTGATGACAATGTGTATTAGATCAGACTTTGGATCCCTACTAAATTTTATTTTTTTATTTTTATTATTATTATTTTTTTTGTGGTACGTGGGCCTCTCACTGCTGTGGCCTCTCCCGCCGCGGAGCACAGGCTCCGGACGCGCAGGCTCAGCGGCCATGGCTCTCGGGCCCAGCCATTCCGCGGCATGTGGGATCCTCCCGGGCCAGGGCACGAACCTGTGTCCCCTGCATTGGCAGGCGGACCCCCAGCCAGGGAAGCCCCCTACTGAATTTTAAAAAGTGATCAGTCTTAGGGTTTATTTCTTTTGGCACTTAGAAAAGCTTGCTTTTTCCTCCCTTACAATCTTAACAAATTATAATAGCATTTTTGTCATACCAGATATCAGATGAAATGAACCCACTGGCAAAAAAAAAAAAAAAAATCCGAAATAATAAATTCATACAATTACGACTTCTCTCTGCCCTCCTCCCATTCAGCTTACTCCATCTTTCAGTCTGGTTTCAGATATTAGTAAGTAATGGAATAATACACAGGAAATGAATAGCCCCTCCCCTGCCCTGTAAATCGGAAAAGTCATTTACAGGAGCTGAGTGATGGACGGAGAGATATGTGGCAAGGGAATTGAACCTTAATGGCCACTCAAGAGCTATAACCATCTACCTCTCTGCCAGTCTGTCTGTCTGTCTGTCTCTCTCCTTCCCTCCCCTCCCATCCCCATCTTTCTCAATATTGCCCCCTCCTCCATTTTCTTTCTTTCAGTTTCTTTCTTTATTTCCCAGTTTACAAATCTCTCAGGCCTGGGAACCTATTGTCTTATTGGGAGGTGGTCTGTGTGTTTTAAACACTGAATTCTCCCAAGTGCCTAAAGTCACTCCTTAGGATGAACTTTCCCTTGACAATGGGATGCTTGGTTACTGGTCCTCCCTGGTGGACCCTGTTTTTGATCTGTGTTGTTTTCTGCAAGATGTTAATTGTGTGGTTCAACCTTATATTGTCATAAAAGAAGTCAGAGTCATGAAAATAATCAAGATTTGAAAATAAAAAAGTCATCAAAACATTGTTTGGAATGTACTTCCTAGTTATATTCAAATATGGCCACTCTGGTAAACTGAGAGTTTTCAAAATTCAAGCAAGAAAATGGATAGTTGTATCAGGTTCTGAAGCAAGAGATATAAGGAGTTATCATTCTTTTTTATCTACTTTCTAATATTTCTTTTCCTTCTTCCAACTTCAAGCTAGGAATGAGCTCTATCACTTCTCAAGACCCCAGCAGATCATCTGAACCATCTTCTAAACCTTGATTATACATTTAGAATCACCTGGGAAACCTCAAAAAATTTTAATACTTGAGTGTCTCCCAGAAATTATTATATCATTGGTCTTCAGTAAGCCCTGGGCATCAAGAGTTTTTAAGAAGTCCCAGGTGTTATAATACCCAACCAAAGTTGAGAACCATTGATGGTTAGGGAAGAAGTTGTAAAACAATGATGGAAAAACATGTTTGGTGGGCAAGTCACTTTGTGAAAGACTATACAAGTTATGCTATAGGTTTGGCTGCTGTGATAGAAATCTAAAATAACAGTGGCTTAAACACAACAAAAGTTATAATCTCTCTTATATTACAGACTGAGCCAGTGGGTATCTCTGCTTTGAGAAATTATCAGAGGCCCAAGGTCTCTTTATTTTGTTGCTTTGCCCTCAATCACATGGTTCAGAACTCGCCACTATGTCCACATTCTAGTTAGCAAAATGGCACAATCTTTCTTTTTAAGGTAACAATCTAGAGATTGCACATGTCACTTCCATGTCCCATCCAACAAACCAGAACTTTGTCATAAGCCCACAGACTGTTGCAAGGAAAGCAAAGAAATGTAGCCTTTAATGTGAGCAGCTATATAGCCTGATAAAACATGGGCTTCTATTATTCTGAGGACAAAGGAGGAATACTGGAGGGAAACTGGCATTCTTTGCCACAAACATCTTATTGTCTTTCCAAGGTGAAGTCTTAGAGGTTCTGAAGTAGTTGGATTCAGCAGGCGGGAAGGAATGGGAGAAGAGGAGAGAACTCTGTGGTTAGAGAGAGTGAGGTCAGTGTTCAAGGTATTGGAGTAGGAGTCATCCAGGAGCTGGCTTGGGTGAGTCAAGTAGCGATAGATGAGATTCCCAGAGTAAAGGAAGTGCAGGGACGAAGGGGCTACAAGTCTCACATGTGGAAGCCACTGTACAGAAGGCTGCTGTCACCTGATCCTCTGCTGTGAATGCTATTGCTTTTCCCACCCCATGTATTTAATAACGAAAATAGAATGGGGCTATTTATCAGGTCATAATTCTGATCCTTGGAAGGGCTTGGAAAGAAATGATTTTTACAGCATAAGATTGCAAAAACTTATGCTGAATGAGGGATTTACACTTTTCTTTCAAACCCAGGCCACTATTGGTGGGCATAGAACACTGGGTGTGTTGATTGCTAACATGATTTATTGCTGTCCCTGTGTATTCAGCTACATTCTATGACCTTTCTTTCACAGTGTCCTCTGCCTTGATAAAATCACTCTATTCTATGTCAAGTCTTTTTAATTCTTTTTCTGAATCAAGTAAGAAACAATTTCCAATGGATTCAACTCTAACTTTTTTTGCTCATTGTTTATTCCCTGGAGACTGAATAATACATTTAGAAGTTGAAGAATTGTAAGCTGCTGCTTTGTACACAGTGTCTTTAACTTTTTTGTCTAGGTTTTCAGTCTAGCCTCAGATGAACCTTTTATTTTTTTCTTTTTTACACATGAACTTTGGGTGTCCAACGTTAATCACTTGCGTCTGTGACTAACCATTTGTGTCCCCCAAATATATGGAATCATTTAACTGGGCACGTGGCGGGGGATAATTGTACATACAAGAAAGAATGGTAATTAAGCAGTTATGCACAAAAGTAGTATTGCAACAAAAAAAGCGGGGGGTGTTGGGAAAGGACCTGAAACTTTATCCTCTGCTGGTCCATCCATCTACCCATCCATCCATCATTCCATTAAAAAAATATTGCAAAGTGTGAGTCTCTATAGAACTTACTAAGATTCAAAGATTGTTATAAAATGTTTCCAGTCTTTGAAGAGTTTATATGTCATAACTTGAGCAGATCCAGTTTTGAGAAAAGAAAGGAAGTTTGTCAGGAAGAAAGGAAGAAAAGGAAATTACGTACCAACTGTGTTCTAACTACTGTGTCAGGTTTTACATACATCATATAATTAATCATCAGGAGTAAGAAAGACAAAGGCTATATCACAATTTGGTAGAAGAATATAAATGCATAAATAACTATAACCATGTGTCATTGTCCCCCAGATAAGGGACAGGCTGATTCTGCCTAGGATGGACAAAGAATTCTTCCCAGAGGAGCCCCAATTTCATATGGGTCCTGATGAATGATCGGGAGTTGCCCAGGTAGAAAGATGGGAAGGACACTGTAAGTGAAAAGAACAATGTGCACAAAAGCATAGAGATGTGAGGAGTAGGGCAGGTTTGGACACTGTTGAGTGGTTGAGTGCTAAGAGGAGAGATTGGAGAGGTGGGCTGGGATTCTGTTTGCCAAGCTAAGGCATTTGAATTGTATTCTGTATGTAATGGGGAGCTATTGAAAGTTTATAAGCATGGGAGTAACATGATCAGATTTATGTTTTGGAAAGATGACTGGAAAAATAAGCAAAGGAGGAAAAGACTAAATACACTCATTTTCACTTAGCAAATATTTATTGAGTACTTACCATCTTCCAAGCATCTTCTAGGGGCTGAAGATACAGCACTGAGCTTAATAATCAAAAATTCTTGCCCCCGTGCAGCTTTAAGGAGGGAAACAGTCTATAAACAAATATATGCATATAATCACTGAGGTGGTAAAAAGCGCTGTGGAGAAAATAAAGCAGGAAAGGAAGATAGATACATTCTTTGCAATTGGGTGAACACTTCACCCTATATATTGTAAATCCCACTGAGAAGGAAGGGAACATTTGAGCAAAGACCTGAAGGAAGAGAGAGCAAGCCATGGGGCTATCTGTAGGAAGAGAATTTTAGGCGGAAGGAATAGTGCAAAGCCCTCTGTATTATATGAGAGATCTGAAAACCCTAAAATGACAAAAGAGAGGAATTTAAGATTTACATTCCCATATTTGTATGAAGGAGGCACTGAGCCAAAGAAATACTGATCACCTCTTACATATCATTGAGAACTTCTACTCATTTGTCTAAAAGTATCTGAGTTTGACAGGATCTTTTATAGATCATTATGGGGCCTGAATTTTAGACAGAAATAACTAAACTGTTTCCGGCTGTCACTCAAGACCAGCAATTTTGCATTTAAGCGGTGAAGCCCAGTTATCATGCCAAAGCCAAGAGAATAGTTCTTTGTTTCTTTTGTAGTTTTAAGCTATTCATTTCATTTTCGGATGCTCAAAATCTGTACTTGATGACCACATTTAAGGGAAGTCTCCCCCAAACCTAAGAGAGACACTAATTGGATGGCATATGTAGAAACCCTTCAGCAAATAAACAAGATGAGTAAAATTGGGAATGTGGCTGATCATGGTCTAGCTGAGTGCATTGCACATACGGAGTTAAAAATGAAACCAGAATCTGGAGTGATATCATTAGTGTATACCATCCTGGAACTGTAGTCAGACCACACACATATTTAATGCACTGAACCCACCTTGAAATGCCCCTCAGCCCCTAGAGAATGCAGTACTAGAAAAAATCAAGGGGCTGGCAGGAGGATGCTGAGTGATCCATAATGCTGTCAATGTCACAATTCATCCTGAACAGCAGAATAAAGTTAATAGGGGAAGTTCTTTAGTGCTTGTTCAGCTGCCTGCCACCCCACTCTGTGGCAGAAAAGCAAGGAGGAAATAGATATATCATTGTAGAATGCATCAATAATAAATTATAGAAATGTCTTATATATAAGGAGTAGTTCCCTGTATTGATTTGAAGTATCAGTCTTTAGGATTGTGTATTTGACCACTCAATGGCAAAAAAAAAAACAAACCAGTCAAGTCTTTTTTTTAAGACTATTGGTATTTTAATAATAAATTAATAGTATGAGTCAAAAATATTGAAGACAAGAATTGAAAAGTGTCAAGAAAAAAGAAGAGAAGTAATATATTTCCTAGTGTTCAATAAATAAAAAATTGGAATAAATGTATCTATTTATAGCGTACGTAAAGAACATCTCTGGAAGTCAACTCTTCTATCTGAATTTTAAGTGTTATTTTTCAGCTCAGAGAATTTTATGGTTTGTAGTAGAATATTTTCATTCCAAATCTATGTACCTTTACCTCCTAAAAATATTTCCTAAACTCTACCAGCATTGCACTACTTGGTTATGGAGTCAAGAACTTACACAATTCAACTAAAAGCTATCAAACATTTATTTAGAGGTTAAACAACTTCTGTGTTCAAGGTGCCGACTGGGCAATGTACTGCAGGAAATGCAAACTGAGTAAAATCTAGTGCTTCTTCCCAAAGACCATAGGAGGTAAAGGAAAAAATTATAGTAGATGACACAATATGTTCAGTGCCCTAAGGGTTCAAAGGAGAGAGAGAAGACCACGGGTTAGAGAAATCAAGGAAGGCTTCAAGGAAAAGCGACATTTGACCTAGAATCTTAATGGATGGATAGAATTTCAATAGGCAGAGATGAGGTTGGTTTGAGCAGAGTGGGGAAAACGATTCAGGGAAAGACAGAACTTACTTGAGAGGGGAGTTTCCTGTTTTGCTGGAGCATGATATATGTATGTGGGAGTAGCCAGACTAAAGCTGGAAGGTGGGTGGCAGTCATGGGGTCTCTGGACTTCGATGTCAGCCTGTAGTCTGGACTTGATTCAGTCAGCAGTGGGGCTCCATCAAGTCGATGGATGTGACATGATGTGACATGACACTACTCTGTTTATGCTCTGGTGCCCATGCTTCTGTACTCAGTCACATTCGCCTGCTGAAAGGGTGAGGCTGGTTCTCCAGCCCTGGGGGACAGATTGGTTCTGTACTACAGATTTACTTGGAGGGCAGAGCATGGTAGGAAGTATTTGGGTAAGTTCCTCCCACTCCCCCAGGGATAATCTAGCTGCTGAATGTGGACTGTGACCTGGCTATTTAAGTGTCGTTTGAGCTCCTGAACATTTTCAGAAGTGAGGGAAAAAGACAGCATCATCCACAAATATTTTTTAAGTGTAAATCTAAAATAAATTAATATAAAATAAATTAATTAAATAAAAATTAAAATATTTTAAAAGATATATTTTAAATTCACCTACTAGATGAACAGCAGCAGTTTTACCCTGTTCTAGATTGGTGGTAAAATAGCAGTCTTAGCCAGAAGCAAAATAAAAGCTTGAACTCAGAATAGGAAAGGGCTAAGGCTAAGGTTGGTGCACCCAGTAGATAGGCTATGGAATCCTTGCCTTTGCAATGCTGTTCTATTATATAATAATTTCTCAGATAATTTTTTTACACTCTAATTTAGGAGAAGCAAAGATAATGTTAAGTATTTAGCAAGATACAAAAGAAGTGATAGCCATTCCAGAAATACAGAAATTCAAAAGAAACTTTAACCTATTAATAAAGTGCATCATATAGGGCTCCCCTGGTGGTGCAGTGGTTAAGAATCTGCCTGCCAGTGCAGGGGACATGGGTTCGAGCCCTGGTCCAGGAAGATCCCACATGCCGCGGAGCAACTAAGCCCGTGCGCCACAACTACTGAGCCTGCGCTCCAGAGCCCATGAGCCACAACTACTGAGCCCGCATGCCACAACTACTGAAGCCCACGGGCCTAGAGCCTGTGCTCTGCAACAAGAGAAGCCACCACAATGAGAAGCCTGCGCACCACAACGAAGAGTAGCCCCACCCGCCGCAACTAGAGAAAGCCCGTGTGCAGCAAAGAAGACCCAACGCAGCCAAAAATAAATAAATTTTAAAAAAAACTCACTTAAAAAAAAATAATGTGCACCATATAACATGATATGTAGTAGCATATAAAGTTCCAGAGTGTTTTCCTCTGGGTTATGTTCAGTACCTATAAACCCTGTTTAAACATCATCTTGCCCTGTTTGTCCATTCTGGGCACCAGAAGATAGGCTGCAGTGGTTAGTTGGGTTTGTTTTCCACATACAGACTTTTAACAGTACCTAAAAATGGTTCTTTAATCGAGATTTTTAAAAGACACAGAAACCTTAATTAAGAATGGCTGAAACCCTTGTAGGATGAGAACTTTACAGTACAAATTCTTATTTGATAAGACCAAAAGCAGTATTGTGTCAATTAATCAAAAAATTTGGTTAAAGTCCCAACTCCTAAAAAATAACAAAACATGCTTTGGCAATGTTTTGATGTAGAGTCAGGGTCTTTTTTCCCCCTGAGTACAGATCTGTGTTTTAAAGACTTTCTTACATAAATCACATCCACAATGCATCTATTTCTAGTTTCAGTTTATTTAAAGTAAAGCAGACATTTCTGAGGCAGTCTGAATCTAGAACCTGAAGGGACTCCTATGATTCCTATTACAGGCTTTTAAACAGTTTTTTACTCACCCCTATTGCAACAATCATTTTTTTAGTGGTTTGGGGATATTAAGACTTTCCAATGCAGTCAACATAATTTTCAGAATAACAACTACTCTCTTTTTTGCTATCTTAGTTTGTCGATTTTCATAATATTTAATTAAAATATGCTTAATTTAATTAAATAAAATACTACAATCACAATTCTAATTAACCCAAACAGACTTGGGAACAAATACAATGAACTCTTGGTTAGTAAACCACAGCAGAAGTGGGAGCAGAAGTCCTTGGATATATTGGAGAGTAGTTACTGCCCTCATGTGCTCAGCCTGTTGTGCATATCAGAAAATTTAGTCCACAGAGGGAATGGAGAACATCTGTGAATCTGGCAAGTTAGTTAAGTGGAAGTGGTTGAGAGTTTCTACTGTATACAGTTAGTTAAGCAGTTAGTTTTTGTTAACTACCCAGAATAGCTATGTAATTCTAGATAAATACTACTAAAGAAATGGTTAAACACACACAAACATACACATACCTAAAGCAGAGGTATTTTTCTTAGGTGTGGGGAAAGGAAATGTTGGTTCTGGCCCTGTTGTGAGCTTCCGTTTATATGTTGTTGGTATTCTTAAGTGTTCTACCCTGAATGTTCATCTGTGCTGTAATTTCTATATATCAGGGATTTGATATTAATTACAGAATTTTTAAACTCCTTAATATATACATAGTGATTATTTTATAGGCTTTTCTAAGAATTAGTGAAACAATGCACGTAGAGTGTTAATCACTGAGCTGATGAGCTTTACCCTCCCCCGCCATCTTCTTCCAGTTTGAATGCAATTGTCCAAAATCTGGACTTTGAGTAGAGTCTTCTTCAAAAGCATATTGACCCGGTCTTCCCTGGTGGCGCAGTGGCTGAGAGTCCGCCTGCCGATGCAGGGGACGTGGGTTCGTGTCCCGGTCCGGGAGGATCCCACATGCCGCGGAGCGGCTGCGCCCGTGAGCCATGGCCACTGAGCCTGCGCGTCCGGAGCCTGTGCTCCGCAACGGGAGAGGCCACAACGGTGAGAGGCCCGCGTACTGCAAAAAAAACAAAACAAAAAAAAAGCATATTGACCAACTTGAAGGGGTTCCCACTGGCCAAATTTGGAATAATCCGAGCATCAGAATGAACAATGACAGGAATTAATTAAACACATTAAATTTTAAACATATCTATGAATTCATACACGTAGGAAATAAATTTAAAAAAGAGGGGAAGAAGGGAAAGCTCTTCTCTAGAAAAAATAAAAGCCAATTAGTAAATGTAGAAGAAATAATAGAAATAATAAATTACCATTGCAATCACCACAGTAATTACAATTATTTAGTCAAAAATCGTGAGTGGATGCTAAAACAATTGGGTGAAAGAACACTGGGGAATGGGATGTTCAAACAATCTTGCCTCATAGATTCTCATTTACTACAAAGGGAAAATACAGCTTTAATAATGGAGAAATCTGGTGAATACTACCTTCACCAAGAGACTATACATAGCATCAGCAATGAGGTACAAGCTGGCATCATGAGGTCCCTAATTTGTTGCACACAAAGTCATCTGTGTAGTATTCCTGCTCTGACTCCCCAAGTCCCAGTTTAGCCTGAATCTAATTATGAGAAGGCAGTCAGACCAATCCAAATTGAGAAACATTCTGTAAAACAAAACAGTATCATCAACAACAAAATATGTAAATCGATGTGGTGAAAGAGAGAAAGGCTGGGAAATGATTTAGGTTAAAAGAGACTAAAGGGACAATTGGGGGAAATTTGAATATGGCCTGTATAATACATAATGTTATCAAATCAATGATAAATTTCCAGTTTTTTGGTTATGTAAGAGAATGTCTTTAGTCTTAGGGGTAAAGTGTCAGAAAAACATTAATAATTGTTGTGTTCATGTGTGATGTATAAAAGCATATATAATGAGAGAGACAGAAAGCAAATGTGACAAAATAATTGGGGAATCTCCATAAAGGTTATATGGATGTTCATTATACTTGGAAACTTTCTGTAGGCTTGTAATTTTTCAAAGCAAAAGCTGAGAAAAATAAATATATCTCTACAGCTCTAGGTACTGCCCTTCCTAATTTTCTATTACACAGATTAGTGCAATGTTGGATCATCCAGTGCAAATTGTACAATTGTCCTCTGTCACCCATTTATAGGTTTGCTCTGTTACATGCATTCTCTCCCATAGCCACCACTTAGAGCAGAGCATACAGAACCAAGGATTTCCTCTTGCACAGTAAAGCAAAAGCATCTCCAATATCTTGAAGTAGATTATATGCAGATCTTAGTGAAACTTGATAGTGGAAGAAGACATAGCAAAGGGCAAACCTTCTGACAGGGCCTCAGGGGTGCTTGCTAGAATTCCCACTAACTGCATAGGTTATTAACCTAGTCACCAAGATGCCCTATGCAATACTTTAACCTGAAGTACACATAACTGAGACTATTAGGAAAAATAAACAGGCCAAAAAGCTGACATGAGAATTACCAGAGAAAATAAGGTAGATGGCAATCATATGACACAAGTCTCTACTAATCCAGTTAAAACTCAAAAGTTCAGCAGAAGTTTTCGGACCAAACAGGTCCAAATGGAGGCCCAAGTGGAGGAAGGGCTTGCTCCACTGAAGGTTCCCGAGGGAGATTCCAGTGAGCAAAAGGGATAGGGTCGTCCCTGCAACTCAAGCACAACAGAATCACAAGGTGTAACTCTGTGACTGGAGCAAGATAACAGCACTGTGGAAACTTTGGTCTCTTTAAGAAAGGTGTGGGCGTTTTCTACGTGTATGTCACAAAACAGTCCTGTCAACAAGATCCAAGTATAAGAAAAGGAAACTCTAAGGTTTCAACAAGATGAGAATATATACACAGGCAGGAAGTTGTAACAGAGAGGTTAAGGGTGACTTTCTACCGATAGGGTTGATTAAGACATTCAATTCTTCAGCAGAATAAGTGAGAGTGACTGTTTTAAAGACTGGCCAAGTTTGTGTGTAATAATTCTCTTCTTCAAACTAAGAACTTCCTTTGGTGGTAGTAGAAAAGGTCATATTTGTTTGAGCCAGATGTTAGTAGCCTGGAATGGGAAGACATTTTGAACAACAACAACAACAACAACAACAACAAAAGTATTAGGAGAAATGTGAAAACCAAAGAGCTAAAGCAGACAGGCCATGGGAATTAGGGAACATACATACTGTTGCTTCACCTACATGGATTTTCTGACCCTAGGATCAGGTGCTATAGGAATCACAAACATTCTAAAGAACATAAAACATCAGAAAATAAAAGGGGCTTTAAATATGATAATACACATGGGATAATAATGTCTGAACTTTTCAATTTCTTGCTATGGACCAGGCAGGCAGAGTTCTAAGTATTCTATCTCATTTACTCCAATTCTCTGAGTTAAGTGCCACTATTCCCATATTACTTATGGGAAAATGAAAGCACAGGGCAGTTAAACTATGCAAGGAAGAGCCAGGGTTTGAAACCAGGCAAACTGGTCCACGTGCTCTTAACTACTGTTCTTTGCTGAAATGTTATTAAACCATTACAATAATCTTTTTGTAGACCCCTTAATGGCATGGTAAAGTGTTTTAAAAAATTAAAAACGGTGGCAAAGGGCTTCCCTGGTGGCACAGTGGTTGAGAGTCCGCCTGCTGATGCAGGGGACACGGGTTCGTGTCCCGGTCCGGGAAGATCCCACATGCCGCGGAGCGGCTGGGCCAGTGAGCCATGGCCGCTGAGCCTGCGCATCCAGAGCCTGTGCTCCGCAACGGGAGAGGCCACAACAGTGAGAGGCCCGTGTACTGCAAAAAAAAAAAATTCATAAAAACGGTGGCAAATATGTATATACAGGATGCTCCCAATTTTAAAAATATGATGATTAAAGGAGAGAGAGAAACTGAGGGAGAAAAAACAAGCATGAGGAACACCGAGAGAGAAGATAGGAAGGCAGTATGCAAGACGTCAGTGCTAATCTCTCAATGATGGTTTCTCAGTAAATTTTATCTTCTTATTATTTTTATATTTTATATATCATATATTTTATATATCATTTTATAATTTTTTTAAAAAGCTACATATAAGGGAAATATTCTGGAACTTAAAAAATAATCATGTCAGATATTCATAGAAGCAGACCTGGTCATCGACTCACTGTTCCTCAAACTTCACCATGTACCTGCCACTTTCACAATTTTTGCCATACGAATTCTACCTCCACTCTGATTTACATAATAATCCTTTCAATTAAATCACTATTTTAATTTAGCATCCTAAGTAATATATATGAAATAATATCTTTGCTATTATATGGGTTTTTAAAATGTATATAAACATGTAACTCTTACAACGTCTTGGGCCACCACAATATGAATGGCCACTTTGGGAAGGACTATGCTCCTCCAATACTGGCTTCAGAATCACTTAGGTGTGCATGACAAAGAGGCAGATTCCTGGTTTATGGAAGCCTGGAAACCTGCCTTACAAACAGACTCTCTGAGAGATTTTCATCAGCCTAAAGTTAAGAACTATCATATCATGGGTTCCCCAAGAGAATGTATAATGGTCAAGGATTTGGTACTGACTCTGAGGTAAGTAAAGAATTTAACAAGATAACCAGGATGCCATCCAGAACTGTACCATCAGACCACCCCAGGAGACAGATTGTGTACAGCATTAGCGATAACCTGGTGATGGTAGAGGGGAAAGGCTAGTTATTGCAAACTAAATGAAATCCCTAGTTTCTTTTGTTACCAAAAACGACACCCTAGAGAGTGGCTTTGCTGTCTTGTTTTAGTGACAGTTCCTACTGCTGACAAATATTATCACAAAATGTATTAAGTATGTGACAGTTCAGATTGAGGTTGAGGTAGACCTATAAAAGTCGAGACAGAAAGCTGCCCCAAATCCAAAGTCCAGAAAGGAGTTGCTGCAGCAGAGGGAGCAACAGAAGCTCATGTGAAGGAACCAGTTAAAGAGCTGGACACTGTGGGCAAAACAGAAGTTGACCAACCAGTGGGAATCTGAGATATGAGCTGATCTGAAGAACTGAATGAAGAAAGTTTTCAGTTTAATTTCCATGTTGGAAGAGACCAGGCTTTGTTGAGAAGGTGCTTTGATGATCCCTCTGCAGAGTGGAAAGAAGCCTCAGAGCCTGGAGAAGAAAGCCGGAGACAGAAAGACCAGGAGACAGAGCTGGAAACGGCCTGAAGGGAAGGGGCTTTGTGGCAGCTGCCAGCAGGAAGAGCCGCTTGAGGCTTGGGAAGAAGTGTCTAAAAGGGGTGTCTCTGTTGAGATGCTGTCATTGGGTGAGGTGACCCTTCTCCATAAGTTACCAACAAAACCACACATATCACAAGGTGTGCAGACCAGACTCCTGGAAGCTAGTGAGGGAGGAGCTGACAGCTGCTATGTGGGTTATACAATTAATGGAGAATTTGCAGATGCGTAAGACCAGAATAGAGAATGGAGATGACTTTGTTCGAACACATAACAGAGGTCTGTGTGGTGATGAGGCCCGAGTAATCTAGTCCAGGTAGAGGTGGGCTAGGAGAGAAGCATCATGTAAGGAGACATTCTTGGAGGGATTTCACACAGTGACCAAGGTAGAACCTTCACTGGGTTAATGCAAGGAGCACTGGGGCTAGGGAGTTTGTAGTTTGTTAGGATTACAAAAATCCAGAGGAAGAAACTTTGCCATTAAGATGGACAAATACTTAAGCAATTGGGAGGAACATTCTCTGGTAACAAGAGAGGCATGTATGAGTGCAAAATCAATGTAAGTGAAATCACGCTGTAATTGGAAAAGGGTTTGATAAAGATAGCAAAGAGAAAAAGTGGAAAGAGGACCTGGAACACTGTCCTGTGACCTGGAAGCTGTTCTCCTTCTGTTGCAAGCATAGCCTGGGGCCCTCAGGACCCACTGACCTGGTTACCTCCAGCCTAGCAGCCCTTGGCTTATTGGTTTAACTATATTTCCTATACATTCTCTGAGTCTGTTATTCCTCTTCTGAAATTCTGAAATGTGTAATTGCTATTTATTTCTAACTTTTTTTCTATTATATACACATCATTTTGAAACCTGATTGCATTCTTAATATTGGTGGTTCTCAAGAATTTTCTGGTCCTCTTGAATTCCTTTTCTCTTAATGTTCACATTAAACCTTTCATAACTGTATCTGCCCACTCCCCTGCCCCCTTTCCCGACATGCAAAAAAAAAAAAAAAAAAAAAATCCAGGATAGCTGACCAGCAAGGTGATTAGAAAAGGAAGCATTCTGTGGAATTGGTGGCTCCAACCATGGGTTAACGGATGGTTGGGACCATACACTGTGTCACATAACACTCTGCAAATTGACTTTGCCCTTTCATATTTAAATGATACAGGTGTCAACAAAGATATGAGATGGTATCAAGTTTGTCATGATTCAGTGAATGTGCATCTGTCTTCCCTCGTTCCACCAAGGGAAATGTATTAAGCTGGTGATGGTCAGCTGTCCAGCTAGGCTGGACAGCTAGGCTGAAGGAGCACCAAAAAGGGTCTTTCACTGCATTTTGTGCCCCCTACCATTTCATCCTAAGACTCCAACCAAATTACTTTACGTGGTGGCAAAAACTGCTCTGGGCTAGCCGCATCATCTGGACCTAAAATTCAGATGTCAGAAACAGTTTCCTCTAGCTTATAGAACTATGTTGCCAAGCCAGCAACAGATTATAAAATAACCTCTGGGCACGTACATGAACAGTCACACCACAGCACTGTGATGACGACCAGTCTGTGGGCACATGCTTTCATACATCCAGTGGGCCTTGGACCCAAGGAGGCACTGAGCATAGCAGGTCTGGACTGGCCACCACTAGTAGCTAAACTGTTTGAGGAAGGTGGGGCCTGGGCTTGCAAAGGAACTTGCAGCAGTAAAGAAAAGGGAGGGGCTGGGCAATGCAGAGTTGGTGGTGTAGAGCAGCTCCAATCGGCTCTGAGACATGTAGCTGAGAGTGTGGCCAATACTGCAGGGAAATAGCCTGACTCATACCCTCAGCACCTGAGCACTCACAGCCAGAAGGCCACTCTCTAGCACCCCCACGCACTCTGCTACCATCAGCTGAATTCTATACTTACTAAGACTCAGGTTATTTGTTCCTCAGCCTGTTTCATGCCAGTTAAACGTGTCATTATTAATAACAAATAAAATATATAAATATATGAAATATGAATGCAAAAAGAAAAGTTGTTTCTATGAAAACTTGGTTGAATAAAAGTAAGTTGCTGGGCACTGGTTAAAGTGGAAAAGCAATTATAAAAATTTAGATTGACTCTGCATTCAGTTTGTCCAACAGCTGTCTTTAAGTTTTTGCTTCCTTTTAAAGAAATTATAACTGGAAATAGTACTGGATATACTATGGGTGCAGTTTATGCATGAAAGATAAGGTAGAACTCCAACCAACTGACCAACATTCAAAGAAAAAGCCTTTATATCAAAAGCTTGGCGAAAGAATGCAGTTATTTTAATTTAAAATACAAATTTGATGTGTATATCCATGATATTTTTATGATTCATCTCTTTAACATCTTCCATTAACCAACCAACTCCCTGTCCTGATTGCATTTGATTAAAGGGTCTCTGTGGAACTTCCTCATTCATTATTCTGTTGAGATCCAAGGAATGAGGAATTCCCATGATCAGTCTCTTCAAGGTACAGGGCAGTAGCATTTCATAAAGGGGGAAGTTCTAAAGATCTTGTGTAATTCAAAGCTTTAATTCCAGCCTAATCATGACCAAAAAAGGACAGGTATTCCTAGTTATCAGCTAAAACTGGCACCATGATAGTGTTACTGACCTTCCAGAGTGGGTCCCCAACAAGAGTCCTTCTGCCTGGTGTTGTTCGCGCTGATAGAAGGAGACCGAGTTTGGTTCAGAAGCGAAGGAAAGTTTTATTCTTTGATCAAAGAATGGAGAGGTGGGAGCTCCCGCTCTGGAGTACACGCTCTTTGAGAAGGGCGGTTGGCGGG
Organism: Lipotes vexillifer; assembly: GCF_000442215.2. NCBI lineage: Eukaryota > Metazoa > Chordata > Mammalia > Artiodactyla > Lipotidae > Lipotes > Lipotes vexillifer. The sequence goes on along the minus strand of NW_006778610.1, from coordinate 1,753,275 downwards.
ACCAGTTTATAGGGTTCATCTGCGGAGGGAGGGGCAGAGTCCTTGCCCGTTGGGGCAGGTGTGTTGCGCAAGGCACACCATATCTCAGTGCCAGCATCTCTGCACTGGGAATTCCAATCCCATGTCTTAGGTGCAAGGCCTCTGCAGGGCCCCGCTACAGGCAAGTGAAACTAGACTAAGCACAAAAGAAGTGGTTAGACCTTATATCTTATCATCTAGATTGCATCTTATTTTTCCCAGGACCCCAGTGGGCTTTGCTGGTGACAATAGCGATAGCAAAACCCAATTTATAAAAATCCCTAACATACCAGCTTTGAAATTGAGATTCTTGGTAAATTTAGAAGCAGTTTCAGAATTTGCATTCTTTCCATTTTGTGCACAAAGACGTTACTATTTTATACTACATCATTTCAAATTGTCCTGTATCAGAAGCAACTCTCTTTTTCTGGGACAGTAGAAGTAAGCCTCCTAAAGAAGACGGTTCCAGGCAACACCTCTCTTCTTGATGACGCAGGTCTCTCCCCTTGAACTTCGTTTTGGCATAGAAGCTTATGCTCATTACAAGCGTTGACCTTCTCTGAGCTTTTCCCTGGAATGAGTCACTTTTTTAAGCTCTTCTCTTTCTTCAGATGCTATGAGTCTCTAGCAATATCAGAGGGCTTCAGCTCATTTAAGTTCTTCTTGAAGCTTGTCAATGACTTTGCAGGTTGTTTTATTTTAAAGTATAGGACCGAGATATTTATCTACAAATAAGTTTAACATATCTAGGCAATTTGATTTCTTCAACATGTCTTTCTCCGTCGCTAGGTCTCTGACCAGAATGTCAACTCTAGTCCCTTAATAATACTTTCAGATGACCTGTTAGAGTCCTTCAGGTTAAATATGAGGCACTGATACACATTATCTTGGCTTTACCAAATGGCTTTGACCAGAGCTTCTCATACTGAATTCTAGGACCTGGAAAGGTCAAGAGGCAGTTCTGAGGGCATTACAGAAATCAGAGGAGCAGAGACAAGGACTCCAGCAAAAGGAACTGTTCTCTTCCTCTGTGCCTTCTGTCTGAATTTCCCAATTTTATTCTGAAATAGCTCCTTTACCTGGAGCCCTCTTATGCAGTTACATCAATCAACTGACCTATGTGTAATGCCCAGAAATTGAGCAGAAAAAAGGCCCCAGCCCCTAAACTCCCAAACTTGTTAAAAGGACATGCACGATGTTTAGGCCCTTGATTCTTTTTTATAACAGCTTTTCTGAAAAGTAAGTCGCATGTCATGAAATTCAGTCTTTTAGATGTACAATTCAGTGGTTTTTAGTGTATATATATACTATTGTGCAACCATCACTATGTGATTTCACAGCATTTTCATCACCCCAAAAAGAAACCCCAAACTCACTAGAGTCACTCCTCATACCAGCATCCTTTCAGCTCTAGACAACTACTACCTTTGTCTCTATGAATCTGTTTATTCTGGATATTTCATACAAATGGAATCATACAATATGTGACCTTTTTTGTATCTGGTTTATTTCACATAGCATAATGTTTTCAAGGTTTACCCATGTTGTACCATACATTAGTAGATCTTTTTTTTTTGGCAGTATGCGGGCCTCTCACTGTTGTGGCCTCTCCCGTTGCGGAGCACAGGCTCTGGACGCGCAGGCTCAGTGGCCATGGC
>NW_006778610.1:1751068-1751353 GCF_000442215.2 Lipotes vexillifer | reverse complement strand
GAACCCGTGTCCCCTGCATCGGCAGGCGGACTCTCAACCACTGCGCCACCAGGGAATCCCCGTTAGTATATCTTTTTTTATAGCTGAATAATATTCCATTGTATGGATATATCACATTTGTTTATACATTCATCTTTTCTTTGCTTTTTTTTTAACATCTTTATTGGAATATAATTGCTTTACAATGGTGTGTTAAGTTTCTGCTGTATAACAAAGTGAATCAGCTATACATATACATATATCCCCATATCTCCTCCCTCTTGTGTCTCCCTCCCACCCTCCCTA
>NW_006778610.1:1683655-1751053 GCF_000442215.2 Lipotes vexillifer | reverse complement strand
ATATATATATATATATGTGTGTGTGTGTGTGTGTGTGTGTGTGTGTGTATTCATATTTTGATGGGCGTTTGGGTCTTTTCCACCTATCTGCTATTGTGAATAGAGCTGCTATGAACATTTGTGTACAGATTTTTATTTGAACACCTGTTTTCAATTCTTTTAGGTATGTGCCTAGAAGCAGAGTTGCTAGGTTATATGGTGATTTTATGTATAACTTATTGAGAAATTGTCAAACTGTTTTTCATAGCAGCTGCACCATTTTGCATTCCCAACAGCATTGTATGAGAGTTCCAGTTTATCCACATCCTCTCCAATACTTGCTGTTTTCTATTTCAAAATATTATTATTATTATGGCCACCCTCATAGATATGAAGTGTTATAAGGTCAGTCACCTTATTGGTGTTTTTATTTGCATTCCTGGATGACTGACAATATTGAGCACCTTTTCATGTTCTTATTGGACATTTGTATACCTTCTTTGAAGAAATGTGTATTCAAGAAATTTGTCCAAGAGATATGGGAACATATGTATATGTATAAATGATTCACTTTGTGATAAAGCAGAAACTAACACACCATTGTAAAGCAATTATATGCCAATAAAGATGTAAAAAAAAATTGCATAGTCTGTTGTTTTGTTCTTGAGTTGTGTGATGGTGAATTTTATGTGTCAACTTGGCTAGGCTATGGTACCCAACTGTTTAGTCAAACACTAGTCTATGTGTTGATATGAAGGTATTTTGTACATGTGATTTCCATTTATAGTTGACTTTAAGTAAAAGAGATTACCCTTGATAATGTGGGTGGGCCTTAATTCTATCAGCCTTAAGAGCAAAATCTGAGGTTTCCTGAAGAAGAAAGAATTCTGCCTCAAGACTAGAAATCCTACCTGAGTGTCCAGCCTTTAGGCCAGATCCCATAATATTGTGAGCCAATTCCTTAAAATAATCTCTTCATATGCATGTGTGTGTGTGTGTGTGTGTGTGTGTGTGTGTGTATAACTACATATATAGTATATATGCTTATATATATTATATATTTATAAATAAATATTATATATTTATATATGTATATATATATGTATACACATACATAATATGCAAACACGCTCACACAGTATACATATACATCCTATTGGTTCTGTTTCTCTGAAGAACTCTGACGGATAAAAATTGCTAAAGTTCTTTATATATTTATATATTCTGGATACTAGACCCTTATCAAATATATGAAAATAGAATCCATGTTTGGTTAAGCCACTTCAGCTGAGTTTGTTACATGCAGCCATAAAATCCTAAATGAATCTCATAAGGATTTTTGAGAATCAGATAGGATAATGCATGTAGAACAATTAAAACAGTGCTTAATACATAACTCAATGTTATTATTATTATTATTTTCACACATCTGAATTCATTTATAGAAATGAGCCCTGCTCACTGAGGCTTAAAGATATTATTCATTATTCAGTAAATGCTTATGAATTCCTATTATGTATAACACACTGTATGATGCAGGGTCAGCTTCATAGCGTGCGGTCTGTGCAGTCATAGAGGGCCCTGTGCCTGGTTTAATGTTCTGTTGTCATCATCTTAAAATTCTTATCAAGTCTTGAACAAGAGGCTCTGCATTTTTATTTTGCACTGGTCCCTACAGATTATGTAGCCACTCCTGTTATAATGAATAGAAAATTCTTTGTGCTCAGAACAGTAGCTGATGTTTCTAAAAATTACCATGTGTTATTCAGGAAAAAAAAAATTTTTTTGCTGAATATACTCTGTTTCAGAAGACTGAGAAATATACAGAAATATCTTACTAAACACAATGTAAATAAATGAAGTTTTGACATGTAACAGGTAAGCTTACGTTATCTGAAAAATTCACTTATTTAGATAACAGTCAAGTGCCTGATAAATGAAATATCAATATATTTTGCAATAACAAGAAAGAGAGAAACTGTAGGTTTTGTTATGGCAGTAGTTGTTAGGGGTTGGGGAGTTTACACTGCTGAGGTTTTGGGGGTTATGAAATAAAATTTTTGAATTAGGTATCTTCTCCCCAGTTATTATTGGCTACATACAGGAGCTCGCTGAGAGACATTGGACAAGTTGCTTAACTTCTCTAAATCTTCGTTTCTCTTTCTGTAAAAATGAGGATAACATACAGCTCACAAGTCTATGCAGAGAATCAGATATTTAGCACTGTGTCATATGAGGTACAATAAATGTGCTTTTCTCTGAATTTTCTCTTTCAAAGATGTATTGAGCACGTACTATGTGCTATGCCTCAGTCTAACCATTGTGGACATGTAGCTGGGTAAAGGTCCTTGTTCTCAAGGAGATTATATTCTAGTAAAGAAGGACACGATAAGTATGAAGAGAGATAAATATAATCACTTCAGGCTGCAATAAGTGTTAATGAGGGTTAAATGGGTGGGGGGCTGCTCTAGCTAAATGGGGGCGGTCAGGGAAAAGCTCTCTGGGAAGGTGATGTGTGAATTGAGATCTGAAAGACGAAAACGAGGAAGTCAGGTAAGGATCCCAGACAAGCACATTCTTAGCAAAAGGCACGGCAAGAACAAAGGTCCCAAGAGTGAAATGAGCTTGGCTTTTGTGGAGACAGTGACCAGAGCACAGGAGTCAGGGAGCGGGGTGGCCTGTGACAGCAAGAGGACAGACAGGTGCCAGGTCAGGAAGGGCTTTGAGGACCAAGGGCAGCAATTTGAATTTTATTCTGGTTCACAGAAAAGCCTTTGGAGGGTTTCAAGCAGGGGAACTCTATAATCCAATTTTATGCTTCAGGAAGATTCCTCTAGCTGGCTGCTCTGTGGAGGACTCAGAAGGACTGAAGGTTGGCAAGAGTGGTGGCAGTGACCACTTACTGGGGGTGTTGCATTAATCCAGGAAAAGGAAGATGGGGGCTTCGACTATGGTTGTGGTCTTAGGAGATGGTAAGAAGTTGGATTCAGGATATACTTCGGAAGCAGAACTGACAGGACTTACAGTTGGACTGGAGATAAAGGTTAGGAAAGGAGAGAGCTTTTCGTTTTTCCCTGATGAAAAATTTAATACATGTTCACCATAGAGAACTTGGAAAATTCAGGAAAGTATTCAGCAGGCTACCTGTTTTAAGATGTAAACTTAGCTTTTTCTTGCACAAGAAGAAATCTATTATTATTGTTACCCTTTTGAAGATTTCGCTGTACCGTAGCTTATTAGAGGCACAGGGAATTATTCAAGTTAGAAAACAGAGAGAGAGAGGGAGAAGGAGAGGGGAAAAAAAAACCTGTTTCACCCTGTTTAATACAGAGTTTCCTAACCTTAGTTGAACTTTTAATTTTTTTCGTGGTTGTTTTGTATAACATCTACTATCAGCGCTATCAATGATCACCAGAAAACAAGATCTAATACTGCACTGGATCTTTTCCTCTCATTTCTCACTGTTTCGCTTATGTATAGAATTAGATTTGCAGGTTCTAAACTCAGGACCATTTACTGAGTGCACCAACACAGTTCTTGCACTGGCTTTATTCCTTCTCTTAATATTCTAGGAGGCAGGGACTTCCCTGGTGACACAGTGGTTAAGAACCCACCTGCCAATGCAGGGGACATGGGTTTGAGCCCTGGTCCAGGAAGATTCCATATGCCTCGGAGCAACTAAGCCTGCGCACCACAACTACTGAGCCTGTGTTCTAGAGCCCACAAGCCACAACTACTGAGCCCACGTGCCACAACTACTGAAGCCCACGTGCCTAGAGTCCGCACTCCGCAACAAGAGAAATCACCGTGAATGAGAAGCCCACGCACCGCAACAAAGAGTGGACCCTGCTCGCCACAACTAGAGAAAGCCCGTGAGCAGCAACAAAGACCCAACGCAGCCAAAAATAAATAAAATTTAAAAAATATATATTCTGGGAGGCACATGGTGTCTGGATTACATTGTTCTATAGTATTTTCAACTGTCTTGCTAATCCACTGCTGTTTCTTCTAACAGTTATTCTTACAAAAGTGGTAGGGAACTTGTATAAAATTATGTTTAAAATTGACATTGTCTTCCAAATATCTTATTTTTCTCTTAATGGAGAAAGTGACAGCCAGTGGAATATGAACTACGTTGATAACACACAACTAGTAGCAATGAAAGAAACTGAGTTTTAAACTTGAGAATGCACATCTAAGGTGTTTATAAATTTATACAGTCAAATGTCCTTAATTTAATTCTCCATTTAATTTGTAATTTGGGAGCGACAACACTGGGTATTTAGTGAGGTTCCAAGTATCCAGGGCAGGGGTTGGGGGAGAGGGAGATGGTAGAACAAAAATATTTCCTTTGTCTTTTATGACTTGAAATTGTCTAAAATGTGATGAAGAAAAAATACCTCATTTAAAAAATATATTTTGGGATAGGTATTGGTAATAATAATTAATAACGAGTGCTTTTATGCCCCAGAAGCAATTGGTGCTGCTTTTCCCATTAAGGTGGACATGGTGAGCCTTGATTATACTCAGCTTAATTTGAAGATTTTAATAAAGGAAAAAATTTGTAGGAAGGGTGGTATATTATCATACTTAAAGCAGCCAATTAAATTAGTCTCCTGATACCGGCTACTTTATAAATTCATTTATCACACGTTATTCTGACCTTTCCACCTCTTCCTGGGTAAGGATGGTAGCAATTTCCCAGTAGCAAAATTATTGATTTTTTTTTTTTTTTTTTTGACAGAGCTTCTTTTCCAGTTTGAGTTTCCTTTCTTTCTGCACTTCTATTCTTGAATCCCCTTCTGAGAGACTGGAGTCTCATTTACACACTGGCAAGAAAAATGCTGTTTGGAAGGATATGGGAAGCTGCATCTTAACGTCCAAGCTAATTAGCCACACCTAAACAGTTTACGAAGGCATTTTGCTCAATATGGAGTATTTCCCTTATTCAATAAACAGAAGAAAGTGTTGATCATCTATTGAAGCTTGGCATACTCGCCAAGCAAATGTCAATCCTTTTTTACACCATTCAGTCTCATGGGCTCTAATACCTTTTTCCTAAATTTTAATGTTGATTCCTACATGTTAAATGATGATCCATTTCTCACATGCAGTATTGACATAGATCATTTGCTCAGCTAATTGAGAATGTTTCCCTTTATCAACAGTTTTTCATGGTTCTGGGGCACGACATCTCTTTCCAAAAAATAATTAGAAGGTGACTCTAGCCTTTTACCAGATTTGAGAGATTTGAAGAAAATAACTATCTTTGCAAAAATTGCATTTGAAGTCAGTGTTTCTAAAAGATAAAGATAAAGAATTTTCCAGAGAAATAAGGGGGGCAGGGGTCATGGATGGAAGAGAACTTCCATTTACTGAGTACCCATTGTAAGCCAGAAACTGTGCTTGGAGTTTGACATGCGTTTTTTCCTTTAACACCATGAGGCGTTTATTTATTTGCATTCTGTGGTGAAACTGAGGCCTGGAGAGGTCAAGTAACTCATGCAATCAGCTGATGGATGCTTGGCCTGGGCTGTAACACCAAGTCTGTTGGACTAGATGCCATGCTCCTTCCATTTCACTGTACTTTGGCTGCTTCAGTTGGCAAGATCAATGGGGTCCCCACACTCTGAGGGTTGCAGCAACTCAGTGATCAGAGCTGGTTCAGATTCAGAGCTCCCTGGACTGTATCCTCGGTGGCGTTGATGGAGGCGTGGGAGGCTCTTATCCCATGTAACTTTGATCTCTCACCCATGGTCAAAAGCAGGCAGTCTCTTAGTGTGAGGCTGAGATACTGAAAAGCTCCGTGCGCTCTTACACAAAGAAGCAAGAATATCACTGCTTCCCATCAGTGTTGTTCTTTGTTTTCTCTTGGTAGCTGGGATTTGGTCCTAAGGCAGGACACTATTATACATTTTCCTCTGTGCTACTCACACATTTGCTGATAGCTACTCAACCAAGTGCATGAATTACTGAAAGGTTCAATAACCTAGTATTTTAGACTATTATTCATAGTAATAAACTGTTGGGATATCTACTGAAGAGAGACCAACAAAGAATCATAAAAGCAGCATTCCTGTGCTTATACACATTCATAAAGATCAGCGCTAAGAAGAATTTCCATATTGCTTTGGATGTTAAATTTCCCTAAACATACATAGTCCAATTTTCTCAGGCCACCCTTCAAAGGGCTATCTAGTTCTTTTAAAACAAATAAAAAATATGTGTAGATCAGAATTGAGAGGGAAGACTGGTCTCAGGGATTCTTTTGTTTTTACAAAATATATTGGCATTTCCTCCTACCAAAATACCTATGACTTGTCCAGGAAGAAGCATCTTGATCCAGAGCTATCTGAATTATTTTTCTAGCTTCAGTTAGAAGTCAGCCTCTTGAGCACCAGCCTTCATATCTTGGGGCACTGTCTGAGATGACCTAGATAACCTGAGTGAGGCAGGATGGACTAGAAAAGGCAGGTTAAGGAGTTACCTCTCCTACAAGGGTGAGGCAGGCAGTGGGGGCACAGGCCCAGCTGCAGGCACTAGAAGTGAGTCCAGTCCAAGAGCAAAGGAAGTCTGCATCTGACCTGGTTGTTGTCTAGCCAGAAGGCTGCCAGCTTGGTGCTTGATGCCGAAGGAAGGATCCAGAAGCTGTCGGAGACTGAGAGCTGCAGACCTTTGCCTGAGGTTCAGGAGCAGCCTGGGGACTGAAAAATAGCATCAAGGTGAGCTTTAGTTCTAGAAGAACCCATAATAGTTAAATTACCAAGGAGAAGAAACACAAAAGGGCAGCAGTTACAAGACCAATGAATATGGTGGGAACAGGTCTTCCAAGCCTGGGTGTCAGACCTAAAGCAGACACTGAATTCCAGGCTTAATTTCCTTAAGTCATTCCTGAATAATGTTGGGCCTGGGGAGCTTGGATGTAGGTAAGGCGTTGTCAGAATAGCTGCATTTGGAGCCCAGGGACCCCCTAGGAGGACAACTTCAGGGACTGGGAAAAAGGCCATGGGGACAGGCTGTATTCACTGAGGTTGTACATCTGTGTGTCAGGAAGTCAGGCTGGAAAGAAAGGGCACAGATACTTTAGATGAGGGCTCTGGGAAAAACATGCCTTCTTTCTATTGCTGTTGGCTCTTCTGAGGCTGTGGAGATCTACCTCTTTTGTTCTCCCTGGGACCCTATTAAAAGGTTTCTTGTGTTCAATTTGTATGTGGTTTTCCCATTCCTATGGGTTTCCTGAAAATTCGAATACAGGTTTCAGATGACCCAGTAATAATTAATAGATACCATGGCTCAATGACTTTGCCCTGGAGAATCCTACCTCTTAAGAGAGTCTGCTACTTGTTGAATGTTGAAGGATCCGGCAGAGCAACACAGAGCCAAAACCACATATGGAGTTGGAGCCCCATATGGCACTAGAGTGGAATTAATTGGAGTAGCAATTGCCATTCTATTTCACATAATTTTGTGTTTTTATTCCATGGAATTTTAGCCACAAGAACGTTATTCACAGGATGTGTCTGTGGCATGTTTTGCACTGACGAACAAAAGGGAACACTGCATCGACCACAATGCAATTACACTTCCTTCTGCACAACTTCATCCATGCCTGACATGTGGAATCTGCCCAGGACTGGCTGTGAACCCTGCAAAACCGCTGTACGATAAATTATTGTCATCATGCCTCAGAAGGCTGTGTCACATTTGCCTGCAACCATTGTACAGACCTACCTTTTAAAAATAGATGTGTTTTTGCACTCTTGAAACTACTTATTTTCTTACTCTTTGTCACAACCAGCCTAGTTTAAGCTGATGGTAAAAAGAGGTTTTGGAGGTTTTCCACCACAAGGTTATTTAAAGTTCTTTGAGCTGCCGCCAGACCTTCATTTAGCATTTTAATAAACTTCCTGGGCCAAGGAGTAATTTTCCTGTATCCTCTTTGTCCTCAGCATGAAGTAATAGTACAAAAGAGGGTCATCATTTTTAGGCCAGTCATCTGCATGAATTATAAAATTATCCTTACGAATAACCAGATATAAGGTCTGGGATAGAGAAAAGGGGATCAGACTTTTTTTCTGTGGTTAACATTAAAAAGGGGTGGTCATAGACAATCAAGGGTTTAAGAAAGTGCCAACAGAAATATTTTTCACACAGATAGTTAGAAAGGACTTTAAAAGAAACTGCACATACAGTCAAGTTACAGGAAGATAACTAGAATTAAATTGCCTAAACTTTTGCTTGCGGGTGGTGTCCTTATCTGGAACCTCTCTAAAGGCAGAGGTACCAATAGACTCCCATGTTTACATGGTGATATGGAAATCGGCCTCCAAGACAGTTGTAAGGCTCCCCAGAGAATTTTTTGGAAACTGCATCTCTGGGTACGGTGTGATGTCACTTTTCAGTGTTTCTAGGCATTGTGCCAAAACTCAGTTTCAGGAAAATAATTGCAAAAATGTTTAAATAATTTGCATGATGTTTCTGAAAGCAAAGGAAAAGCTGCCTGCTCCATTCCCAAAGGAGATTTCAAGACACAATCAATGTTGGGCCACAAAAACACTGTTTAGACAGAATAATTATCAGCCCCTTCCCTTCTCTTTCATTATTAAACTGAGGTCTATTCCCTCTGAGGGTTTCACCTGGCATATGGAAAGACTGTTTTGCTAAGTCCCCTTTATGGATGTTCAAACAGGCTAAGTAAATTCAGCGTTTACTAAATTGGCTCTTTCATGTACATCATTTGACATGAAGTTGCTTCTACGTCATGATTAGCTTTTTTGTTTCTATTTCATGTTATAATCAAGTATGATGGAATTATATAAGATGGTTTCAAACTACCAGAATTCTTGAAAATGTATCCCAATGCTGAGTTCATTTCATTCATTATTGACACCTTTAAACTGAGCTCAAAGAACCCTAAGTGACAGGGTCATCAAAACAACACACAGAAGGATGCAGTGGGTGGAATCGTATTAAGACAAAAAAGTGAAGTCGTGTTTAAATTGTGTTACAGCTATCAATGCCCAAATTACAGTACAGTTATTTCTTTAGGGATCTACTTAAAGTACTGTTTGAATTGAATCAAAGTTATTTTTACAGAGATTCTTGAAATGACATTTTGTGATTTAAAAAGACATGGCTATTCTTTATATTGTAGTTTATTGATTTTGATAGTTTAGGAATGAATACATTGAAAAGTGGCACTGTTAGAGTGCACACCAATACAATTTTACTCTCTCCCCTACCCCCATACTACCTATTCAAACCCACTCTGTGCAACCAGTTTTTCCCCTGCCTTGTAGAAGACACTACAGTATTAGGATAGATAGATAGATAGATAGATAGATAGATAGATGATAGATAGATAGATAGATAGGTGATAGATAGATAGATAGATGTATATACATACTTAGCTAACAAAATGTCTTTGGACACTTTTAATCTAAAGAGGCTAATGTTACTAATTAATGCCTAGTTCTGCGTAACTGTTAAAGACATTAATTTGAAGTTAAGCACCTTTTCTTACTTCGGGCCTTTAGCGGAAAACAGGGAGAAGTGAGCTTCTTCTCTTTTGACTCTGCTTTCTTTTCCTTGCCACTCACTAACTGTGATTTCTGACCCCACCAGAGTTGGGATGTGAGTGAGGAAAAGACGTAAGGAAACAGGCAAAGATTTACTTGACTGGTACACTCTTTTTTTTTCTTCTTTTATTTATTTATTCATTTATTTTTGGCTGTGTTGAGTCTCATTGCTGCGTGCAGGCTTTCCCTAGTTGCAGCAAGTGGGGGCTACTCTTCGTGTGGTGTGCGGGCTTCTCATTGTGGTGGCTTCTCCTGTTGTGGAGCACAGGCTTTAGGTGCGCAGGCTTCAGTAGTTGTGGCATGAGGGCTCTAGAGCACAGGCTCAGTAGTTGTGGCACACGGGCTTAGTTGCTCTGCGGCATGTGGAAGCTTCCCAGACCAGGGATCGAACCTACGTCCCTTGCACTGGCAGGCAGATTCTTTTTTTCTTTTTTTCTTTTTTTTGCGGTACGTGGGCCTCTCACTGTTGTGGCCTCTCCCATTGCAGAGCACAGGTTCTGGACGTGCAGGCTCAGCGGCCATGGCTCACGGGCCTAGCTGCTCCACAGCATGTGGGATCTTCCCGGACCGGGGCACGAACCCGTGTCCCCTGCATCGGCAGGCGGACTCTCAACCACTGCGCCACCAGGGAAGCCCATGGCAGGCAGATTCTTAACCACTGTGCCACCAGGGAAGTCCCTTGACTGGTACACTCTTGATGTGTTGACAATCTTCAGACTTGGTGAATGTTTACACCTGACTTTTTCCCTCATGAGCTCATCTATAATTTTTTTTTTTGAGACTCCCACATCATTGGGTATCTCTTACCTAGAATGTCCAGCAGAAATGTATCTCCTCAAAATGGTCTTTTCTGATGCCTCCATTAGCTCTTGAGTATCTAGCAGAAAACTTGTACCTCTTTATGCTGCGGTCTCCTCACACTCCAGGTGATCCTTCTGGGCAGAACCTTAGACAACTCTGGCCTGTTTTGCTCATCCATAGCTTAGTCTGGTCCACAAAACACTGATCTGGTGTCAGTTATACTATAGTTATTCCCCTCTGCATTGTGGCTAAATGTAGCTTAAAGCTTGAGCCAGTTTATATTTTTTCAGGCCTGTATCAGACATGCAGTCCCAATACTAGGAAACACATAGGATACTTTCTGGGTGGCCCCGAAAGAGGTCCTCTCACATTTGAGGTGAAGAAGAATCTCCCATCCTACCTAGTTTTTAGACTGTTAGATTCTCAGCACAACTCTCTCCAAATACATCCTCTCTCTTGACCTCTCTAATCTCTTTTTTCAGGGTAGAGTTGGTAGTTTTTACCAACTCTTTCGGAAGTTCTTAGGTGGCCTCAAAACTCACTTTGGAATGTTGCTGTAGAAGGAATCCAAAACTACCGCAAATGACTATGCAGTTTGTACCCCACACAAAGATATCAAGCTACAGGGATGAGTGAGTGCTGAATTACAGCCATTCCTCCTCTAGCAGCACAGGGTGCCAGAGGGGCACTTTACTGCAATTCACCTACCCAGTGGGATTGCTTTTCTGCTAATTTGCACAAAGGCACCTATTGCCTTGGAGCCCTGGTTGAAACTGAGACAGAGTCCCATGTGAAATCCCATTTCATTTAGATGAGTTACAGGATTAGCATTTTCTCTACATGAAAACCATCTCCAGATATTGATGACACCTGTGACAACTGTTCAACAGCATGTCAAAAAATTACCAGGAGGCCAAAGATGTCATCCTGCCACTTTTTATTCGAACAAAATATCATATTTTTAGAGTTTTTTTCAACAAGAGTTCCAAGATACTTCAATGAGGAAAGAAAAGTCTTTTCAGCAAAAGGTGCTTAGACAACTGGATATCCACATGGAAAAAAAAAAAAATAACCCCTACCTCACACTGTGTACAAAAATTAACTCCAAATGGATTATAGACCGACATGTAAGAGCAAAAACTCTACAGATTTTAGAAAAAACATAGGAGCAAATTTTGAGGCCTTGGATTAGTAATGGTTTCTCAGATATGCCACCAAAAGCACAATCTACCAAAGAAAACATAGATCAAATGGGCCTAATCAAACTTCAAAAGTTTTGTGCTCCAAAGGACACCGTCAAGGAAGTGAAAGAGCAATCCACAGAATGGGAGAAAATGTTAACAGGTCATAAATCTGATAAGAATATATGAAGAAGTCACAATAAAAAAAAAAGAGACATCCTAAAAATGGACAAAGGATCTGAATAGATATTTCTCAAAAGAAGACATTCAAGTGACCAATAAGCACATGAAAAGCTGCTCAACATCATTAACCATCAGGAAATGTAATCAAAACCACAATGAGATACCACTTCACACTCACTAGAATGGCCATTAAAAACAAAAACAAAAAAGATAATAACAAGTGTTGTGAGGATATAGAAAAATTTGAACCAACATACACTGCTAGTGGAAATGTAAAATGGTGCAGCCACTTTGGAAAACAGGTTGACAGTTCTTCACAAAGTTACATATAAAGTTACCATAGATCCAGATATTCCACTTCCAGGTATAAATACAAGAGAGTTGAAAACATGTCCACACAAAAACTTGTACCTGAGTGTTCATAACAGCATTATTAGTAATAGCCCAAAAGTGGGAAAGAACCCAAATAACTATCACTTCATAAACAAAATATGGCATATCTATACAGTGGAGTATTATTCAGCAATAAAAAGGAATGAAGAAATGATTCATGCTACAAGATAGAAGAATCTTGAAAACATTATGCCAAGTGACAGAAGTCAGTCGCAAAAAACCACATACAATATAATTCCATTTATATGAAATGTCCAGAGTAGGCAAATCCATACAGACATAAAGTAGATTAGTAATTGCCTGGGCAATTTTATTTTTGGACAGTTCATTGCTAATGTATAAACAAAAAATTGATTTTTGTATATTGATCTTGTATCCTGCAACTTCGCTGCACTTTTTTTGTTTGTTAGTCTTTTAGTGGATTTCTTAGGATTTTTTTGAATACAAGAACATTTCATCTGCAATAAAGATAGTTTCACTTCCACCTTTTCAGTCTGGATGCCTTGTATTTCTTTTACTTGCCTGACTTCACTGGCTAGAACCTCCAGAAGTATGTTAAATAGAAGAGGTAAAAGCAGGCATCCTTGCCTTGTTCCTGACAACGGGGGGAAAGTGTTCAGTCTTTCACTATAAAGAATTATTTTGCTGTGAACTTTTTGTAGATATTCTTTTGTCAGGTTGAGGAAACTTTCTTCTATCCCTAGTTGGTTAATAGGATTTTTTTAAAAAATCATGAATGTATGTAGGATTTTCTCAAACACTTTTCTATGTCTATTGCATTGAATATATGGTTTTTGTCCTTTATTCTATTAATATAGTGTGTTACATTGAATGAGTTTCATATATTAAACCAATCTTGTATTCCTAGGGTAAATTCCATTTGGTTATGGTGTATAATCCTTCTTATATATTGCTGGATTTGGTTTGCTAGTATTTTGTTGAAGATTTTTGCATCTACATTTATAAGGCCTTTTAAATTTAAAATTTCTCTTAGCCTGTTTTTCCACTTAACTGACCATTGTGTCTTTAGCTGTGCAAAATTTTCCAGCTTTTATGCAAGCAAACTAGTGAATTTTTTCCTCTATGTCTTCACAGTATTGTTTTCTTGCTGAGAAAGATTATTCCTACTTCAAGACCATAAAACTATTTATCTGTGTTTTTCTTTAATAGGGTCATTACTTTATTTCTTTTAATGTTTAGAGTGTTAATCATTGGGAGTTTACATTTATATAGCTTTAAATTGAGGACCCAATGGCCTGTTTTTTTTTATCATTCCTTTTTAAAAATTTTTAAATTTAATTTTATTTTTTTTTTATACAGATGGTTCTTATTAGTGATCAATTTTATACACATCAGTGTATACATGTCAATCCCAATCGCCCAATTCATCACACCACCATCCCCACCCCACCGCAACTTTCCCCCGCTGGTGTCCATACGTTTGTCCTCTACTTCTGTGTCTCAACTTTTGCCCTGCAAACTGGTTCATCTGTACCATTTTTCTAGGTTCCTCATACATGTGTTAATATACGATATTAGTTTTTCCCTTTCTGACTTACTTCACTCTGTATGACAGTCTCTAGATCCATCCACTTCTCAACAAATGACCCAATTTTGTTCCTTTTTATGGCTGAGTGATATTCCATTGTATATATGTACCACATCTTCTTTATACAGTCTGTTGATGGGCATTTAGGTTGCTTCCATGACCTGGCTATTGTAAATAGTGCTGCAATGAACATTGGGGTGCATGTGTCTTTTTGAATTATGGTTTTCTCAGGGTATATGCCCAGTAGTGGGATTGCTGGATCATACGGTAATTCTATTTTTAGTTTTTTAAGGAACCTCCATACTGTTCTCCATAGTGGCTGTTTCAATGTGCATTCCCACAAACAGTGCAAGACGGTTCCCTTTTCTCCACACCCTCTCCAGCATTTGTTGTTTGTAGATTTTCTGATGATGCCCAGTCTAACTGATGTGAGGTGATACCTCATTATAGTTTTGATTTGCAATTCTCTAATAATTAGTGATGTTGAGTAGCTTTTCCTGTGCTCTTGGCCATCTCTATGTCTTCTTTGGAGAAATGTCTATTTAGGTCTTCTGCCCATTTTTTGATTGGGTTGTTTGTTTTTTTAATATTGAGCTGCATGAGCTGTTTGTATATTTTGGTGATTAACCCTTTGTCCCTTGATTCATTTGCAAATATTTTCTCCCATTCTGAGGGTTGTCTTTTTGTCTTGTTTATGGTTTCCTTTGCCTTGCAAAAGCTTTTAAATTTCATTAGGTCCCATTTATTTTTGTTTTTATTTCCATTACTGTAGGAGGTGGGTCAAAAAAGATCTTGCTGTGATTTATGTCAAAGAGTGTTCTTCCTATGTTTTCCTCTAAGAGTTTTATAGTGTCCAGTCTTACATTTAGGTCTCTAATCCATTTTGAGTTTATTTTTGTGTATGGTGTTAGGAAGTGTTCTAATTTCATTCTTTTACATGTAGCTGTCCAGTTTTCCCAGCACCACTTATTGAAGAGACTGTCTTTTCTCCATTGTATATCCTTGCCTCCTTTGTCGTAGATTAGTTGACCATAGGTGCGTGGGTTTATCTCTGGGCTTTCTATCTTGTTCCATTTGATCTATGTTTCTGTTTTTGTGCCAGTACCATATTGTCTTGATTACTATAGCTTTGTAGTATAGTCTGAAGTGAAGGAGTCTGATTCCTCCAGCTCCGTTTTTTTCCCTCAAGACTGCTTTGGCTATTCGGGGTCTTTTGTGTCTCCATACAAATTTTAAGATTTTTTGTTCTAGTTCTGTAAAAAATGCCATTGGTAATTTGATAGGGATTGCATTGAATCTGTAGATTGCTTTGGGTAGTATAGTCATTTTCACAATATTGATTCTTCCAATCCAAGAACATGGTATATCTCTCCAACTGTTGGTATCATCTTTAATTTCTTTCATCAGTGTCTTATAGTTTTCTGCATACAGGTCTTTTGTCTCCCTAGGTAGGTTTATTCCTAGGTATTTTATCCTTTTTGTTGCAATGGTAAATGGGAGTATTTCCTTAATTTCTCTTTCAGATTTTTCACCATTAGTGTATAGGAATGCAAGAGATTTCTGTGCATTAATTTTGTATCCTGCAACTTTACCAAATTCATTGATTAGCTCTAGTACTTTTCTGGTGGCATCTTTAGGATTCTCTTTGTATAGTATCATGTCATCTGCAAACACTGACAGTTTTACTTCTTTTCCAATTTTTTTTTTTTTTTGTGGTACGTGGGCCTCTCACTGTTGTGGCCTTTCCTGTTGCGGAGCACAGGCTCTGGACGCACAGGCTCCGGATCCCACAGATGTGGGAACTTCCCAGACTGGGGCATGAACCCGTGTTCCCTGCATCGGCAGGTGGACTCTCAACCACTGCGCCCTTCTTTTCCAATTTTTATTCCTTTTATTTCTTTTTCTTCTCTGATTGCCATGGCTAGGACGTCCAAAACTATGTTGAATAATAGTGGTGAGAGTGGACATCCTTGTCTCTTTCCTGATCTTAGAGGAAATGCTTTCAGTTTTTCTCCATTGAGAATGATGTTTGCTGTGGGCTTGTCGTATATGGCCTTTATTATGTTGTGGTAGATTCCCTCTATGCCCACTTTCTGGAGAGTTTTTATCATAAATGGGTGTTGAATTTTGTCAAAAGCTTTTGCTGCATCTATTGAGATGATCATATGGTTTTTATTCTTCAGTTTGTTAATATGGTGTATCACATTGTTTGATTTGCGTATATTGAAGAATCCTTGCATCCCTGGGATAAATCCCACTTGATCATGGTGTATGATCCTTTTAATGTGTTGTTGGATTCTGTTTGCTAGTATTTTGTTGAGGATTTTTGCATCTATATTCATCAGTGATATTGGTCTGTAATTTTCTTTTTTTGTAGTATCTGTCTCTGGTTTTGGTATCAGCGTGATGGTGGCCTCATAGAATGAGTTCGGGAGTGTTCTTCCTCTGCAACTTTTTGGAAGAGTTTCAGAAGGATGGGTGTTAGCTCTTCTCTAAATGTTTGATAGAATTCACCTGTGAAGCCATCTGGTCCTGGACTTTTGTTTGTTAGAAGATTTTTAATCACAGTTTCAATTTCATTACTTGTGATTGGTCTGTTCATAATTTCTATTTCTTCCTGGTTCAGTCTTGGAAGGTTATAACTTTCTAAGAATTTGTCCATTTCTTCCAGGTTGTACACTTCATTGGCATAGAGCTGCTTGTAGTAGTCTCTTAGGATGCTTTGTATTTCTGTGGTGTCTGTTGTAACCTCTCCTTTTTCATTTCTAATTTTATTGATTTGAGTCCTCTGCCACTTTTTCTTGATGAGTCTGGCTAATGGTTTATCAATTTTGTTTATCTTCTCAAAGAAAAAGCTTTTAGTTTTATTGATCTTTGCTATTATTTTCTTTGTTTCTATTTCATTTATTCCTACTCTGATCCTTATGATTTCTTTCTTTCTGCTAACTTTGGGTTTTGTTTGTTCTTCTTTCTCTAGTTCCTTTAGGTGTAAGGTTAGATTGTCTATTTGAGATTTTTCTTATTTCTTGAGGTAGGCTTGTATAGCTAATAAACTTCCCTCTTAGAACTGCTTTTGCTGCATCCCATAGGTTTTGGATCATCGTGTTTTTATTGTTATTTGTCTCTGGGTAGTTTTTTATTTCCTCTTTGATTTCATCAGTGATCTCTTGTTTATTTAGTAACATATTGTTTGGCCTCCATGTGTTTGTGGGTTTTTTTTATGTTTTTTTCCCTGTAATTCATTTCTAATCTCATAGTGTTGTGGTCAGAAAAGATGTTTGATAGGATTTCAATTTTCTTAAATTTACTGAGGCTTGATTTGTGACCCAAGATGTGATCTATCCTGGAGAATGTTCTGTGCGCACTTGAGAAGAAAGTGTAATCTGCTGTTTTTGGATGGAATATCATATAAATATCAATTAAATCTATTGTGTCATTTAAAGCTTGTGTTTCCTTATTTATTTTCATTTTGGATGATCTGTCCATTGGTTTAAGTGAGGTGTTAAAGTCCCCCACTATTATTGTGTTACTGTTGATTTCCTCTTTTATAGCTGTTAGTATTTGCCTTATGTATTGAGGTGCTCCTATGTTGGGTGCATGTATAGTTATGATTGTTAAATCTTTTCTTGGATTGATCCCTTGATCATTATGTAGTGTCCTTCCTTGCATCTTGTAACATTCTTCATTTTAAAGTCTATTTTATCTGATATGAGTATTGCTACACCAGCTTTCTTTTGATTTCCATTTTCATGGAATATATTTTTCCCTCCCTTCACTTTCAGTCTGTATGTGTCCCTAGGTCTGAAGTGGGTCTCTTGTAGACAGCATATATGTGGGTCTTGTTTTTTTTATCCATTCAAGAAGCCTGTGTCTTTTGGTTGGAGCATTTAATCCATTCATGTTTAAGGTAATTATTGATATGTATGTTCCTATGACCATTTTCTTAATTGTTTTGGGTTTGTTTTCATAGGTCTTTTTCTTCTCTTGTGTTTCCCACTTTGAGAAGTTCCTTTAGCATTTGTTGTAGAGCTGGTTTGGTGGTGGTGCTGAATTCTCTTAGCTTTTACTTGTCTGTAAAGCTTTGGATTTCTCCATCGAATCTGAATGAGGTCCTTGCCGGGTAGAGTAATCTTGGTTGTAGGTTCTTCCCTTTCATCACTTTAAGTATATCATGCCACTCCCTTTTGGCTTGTAGAGTTGCTGCTGAGAAATCAGCTGTTAACCTTATGGGAGTTCCCTTGTATATTATTTGTCGTTTTTCCCTTGTTGTTTTCAATTTTTCTTTGTCTTTAATTTTTGCCAATTTGATTACTTTGTGTCTTGGTGTGTTTCTCCTGGGGTTTATGCTGTATGGGACTCGCTGTGTTTCCTGGACTTGGGTGGCTGTTTCCTTTCCCATGTTAGAGAAGTTTTCGACTATAATCTCTTGAAATATTTTCTTGGGTCCTTTCTCTCTATTTTCTCCTTCTGAGACCCCTATAATGTGACTGTTGTTGCATTTAATGTTGTCCCAGAGGCCTCTTAGGCTGTCTTCATTTCTTTTCATTCTTTTTTCTTTATTCTGTTCCACAGCAGTGAATTCCACCATTCTGTCTTCCAGGTCACTTATCTGTTCTTCTGCCTCAGTTACTCTGCTATTGATTCCTTCTAGTGTAGTTTTCATTTCAGTTATTGTATTGTTCATCTATCTTTGTGTGTTCTTTAATTCTTCTAGGTCTTTGTTAAACATTTCTTGCATCTTCTTGATCTTTGCCTCCATTTTCCTTCCGACATCCTGGATCATCTTCACTATCATTATTCTGAATTCTTTTTCTGGAAGTTTGCCTATCTCCACTTCATCTAGTGTTTTTTCTGGGGTTTTATCTTGTTCCTTCATCTGGTACATAGCCCTCTGCCTTTTCATCTTGTCTATCTTTCTGTGAAGTTGTTTTTTGTTCCACAGGTGGCAGGATTGTAGTTCTTCTTGCTTCTGCTGTCTGCCCTCTGGTGGATGAGGTTCTCTAAGAGGCTTGTGCAAGTTTCCTGATGGGAGAGACTGGTCCCAATGGCCTGCTTTTAAAAATTCATCCAGTAATTCACCAATTTATTAAAATTTATTCAATAAAATTATTAAACACCTGAGAAGTGCTATACACCATTCTAAGCATTGTAAATACAAGTGTAAAAACAAAAAACAATCAAACAAAAAAAACAGGGTCTCTGTTCTCATACAGTTTACATGGAGAAGAGATTCAACACAAAATTAAACAGGTAAACAAGGTAATTTCAGATAGCTAGAAGTGCTATGAAGGAAACAGAACAGGATGATATGATGGAGAATAATAGAGCTTTGTTAGATACTATGGTCAGGGAAAGCTCCTCTAGGATGGTACATTTACCACTTTAATGATGAAGATCTAGTCATTGGAAGAGCCAAGAAAAGAATGTTCTAGTCAGTGGGGAAAGCAGAGGCAAAAGCTCTGGGGCCAAAGCAAACTAGGTGTATTCAATCAGGAGAATGAAACCGCTGTGGATGGAATGAAGGGAGTGAGATGAAGAATATTACCAAATGGGCTTCCCTGGTGGCGCAGTGGTTGAGAGTCCGCCTGCCGATGCAGGGGACACGGGTTCGTGCCCCGGTCCAGGAAGATCCCACATGCCGCGGAGCGGCTGGGCCCGTGAGCCATGGCCGCTGAGCCTGCGCGTTCAGAGCCTGTGCTCCGGAACGGGAGAGGCCACAAAAGAGATCGGCCCGCGTACCGTATAAAAAAAAAAAAAAAAAAAAAAGAATATTACCAAATGATTCTCAATGGTGAAAAACTGAAAGCATTTCCTCTAAGATCAGGAGCAAGACAAGGATGTCCACTCTCGCCATTATTATTCAACATAGGTTTGGAAGTCCTAGCCACAGCATTCAGAGAAGAAAAAGAAATAAAAGGAATACCAATTGGAAAAGAAGTAAAACTGTCAGTGTTTGCAGATGACATGATACTATACAAAGAGAATCCTCAAGATGCCACCAGAAAACTACTAGAGCTAATCAATGAATTTGGTAAAGTTGCAGGTTACAAAATTAATGCAGAGAAATTTCTTGCATTCCTATACGCTAACAACAAAGGATCAGAAATTAAGGAAACAATCCCATTCACCAATGCAACAAAAAGAATAAAATACCTAGGAATAAACCTGCCTAAGGGGGTAAAAGACCTGTACTCAGAAAACCATAAGACACTTTTGAAAGAAATCAAAGATGACACAAGAAATCAAAGATGATGGAGAGATATACCATGTTCTTCAATTGGATGAATCAATATTGTGAAAATGACTATACTATCCAAAGCAATCTACAGATTCAATTCAATCCCTATCAAATTACCAGTGGCATTTTTTATAGAACTAGAACAAAAAATCTTAAAATTTGTCTGGAGACACAAAAGACCCCGAATAGCTGAAGCAGTCTTGAGGGAAAAAAACGGAGCTGGAGGAATCAGACTCCCTCACTTCAGACTATACTACAAAGATATAGTAACCAAGACAATATGGTACTGGCACAAAAACAGAAATATAGGTCAATGGAACAGGCTAGAAAGCCCAGAGATAAACCCACGCACCTATGGTCAACTAATCTATGACAAAGGAGGCAAGGATATACAATGGAGAAAAGAGAGTCTCTTCAATAAGTGGTGCTGGGAAAACTGGACAGCTACATGTAAAAGAATGAAATTAAAACACTCCCTAACACCATACACAAAAATAAACTCAAAATGGATTAGAGACCTAAATGTAAGACTGGACACTATAAAACTCTTAGAGGAAAACATAGGAAGAACACTCTTTGACATAAATCACAGCAAGACCTTTTTTGATCCACCTCCTAGAGTAATGGAAATAAAAATAAACAAATGGGACCTGATGAAACTTAAAAGCTTTTGCAAAGCGAAGGAAAGTACAAACAAGACGAAAAGACAACCCTCAGAATGGGAGAAAATATTTGCAAATGAATCAATGGAGAAAGGATTAATCTCCAAAGCATATAAACAGCTCATGCAGCTCAATATTGAAAAAACAAACAACCCAATCAAAAAATGGGCAGAAGACCTAAATAGACATTTCTCCAAAGAAGACATACAGATGGCCAAGAAGCACATGAAGAGCTGCTCAACATCACTAATCATTAGAGAAGTGCAAATCAAAACTACAATGAGGTATCACCTCACACCAGTTAGACTGGGCATCATCAGAAAATCTACAAACAACAAATGCTGGAGAGGGTGTGGAGAAAAGCGAACCCTCTTGCACTGTTGGTGGGAATGTAAATTGATACAGCCACTATCGAGAACAGTATGGAGGTTCCTTAAAAAACTAAAAAAGAACTACCATATGACCAAGTAATCCCACTACTGAGCATATACCCTGAGAAAACCATAATTCAAAAAGATCATGCACCCCAATATTCATTGCAGCACTATTTACAATAGCCAGGTCATGGAAGCAACCTAAATGCCCATCAACAGACTGGGTAAAGAAGATGTGGTACATATATACAATGGAATATTACTCAGCCATAAAAGGGAACAAAATTGGGTCATTTGTAGAGACATGGATGGATCTAGAGACCGTCATACAGAGTGAAGTAAGTCAGAAAGGGAAAAACAAATATTGTATATGAATGCATATATGTGGAACCTAGAAAAATGGTACAGATGAACTGGTTTGCAGGGCAGAAATAGAGGCACAGATATAGAGAACAAAGGTGTGGACACCAAGGAGGGAAAGTGGGGGGTGGTGGTGGTATGAATTGGGCGATTGGGATTGACATATATACACTAATATGTATAAAATAGATAATCTTCTGTATAAAAAATAAAATTAAATTTAAAAATTAAAAAAAAAAAGAATATTACCAAATGAGGCAGAGAGTTGGGTTGGGGCTAATTCATCCAGGGGATTTCAGACCACGTTCAAGAAGGCAGTGAGAATTATTAAACAGGAGAACATCTGATTCTTATATTTTTAAAGGGTCCCTTTACTACTGTGTGGAGAACTAATTGTAGTGGGACAATAAAGTGGGGGGATCAGTTAGAAGGGGTGATGGTGGCTTGAAGTCAGGAGGTACACATGTATACGGAGAGAATTAGAAGATTTGAGATATATTTTGAAGACAATAATAATAACATGCTTATTGAGCACATAATGGGCATCAGCTATTGTTCTAATTTCTTAACAATTTCTTAATCCCTACCATTATCCTATGAATCAGATAATGTCATCATCCTTGTTTTATCTATGACAACTTGACCGAATGTAGGTAGGTTACCCAAGGTGATATAACTGGTCAATGATAGAACTGAGATCTGAACCCAGATAACTTGTTTCCAGGGCTTATGCTCTTAAGCACCCATTTTTAATTTCTCTTGAGTAGAGCCCATGGACGTGCTGGTAGAGTGAATGTTGGAGGTTGAAGGAAAAGCAGAAATCAGAAATGACTTAGGTTTTGGAAAGGTTTTGGGATTATGCACTTGGTGGATAGTGGTGTTATTTACTCTGATAGGAAATATGAGGGAAGCTATAATCTAGGGACGGGTATGTATGTTTGGTGGTGGTGGTGGGAGTGTGGTAGCAGAAGAATTACCTGTTCTGATTTAGAAATATTGTGGGGTTTTTTAACATCTTTATTGGAGTATAATTGCTCTACAATGGTGTGTTAGTTTCTGCTTTATAGCAAAGTGAATCAGCTATACATATAGATATGTTTCCATATCTCCTCCCTCTTGCGTCTCCCTCCCACCCTCCCTATCCCACCCCTCTAGGTGGACACAGAGCATGGAGCTGATCTCCCTGTGCTATGTGGCTGCTTCCCACTAGCTATCTATTTTACATTTGGCAGTGTATATATATATATGTCCATGCCACTCTCTCACTTCATTCCAGCTTACTCTTCCCCCTCCTCATGTCCTCAAGTCCATTTTCTATGTCTGTATCTTTATTCCTGTCCTATCCCTATGTTCTTCAGAACAATTTTTTTTTTTTTAGATTCCATAAATATGCGTTAGCATACGATATTTGTTTTTCTCTTTCTGACTTATTTCACTCTGTATGACAGACTCTAGGTCCATCCACCTCACTACAAATAACTCAATTTTGTTTCTTTTTATGGCTGAGTAATATTCCATTGTATATATGTGCCACATCTTCTTTATCCATTCATCTGTTGATGGACACTTAGGTTGCTTCCATGTCCTGGCTGTTCTAAATAGAGCTGCAATGAACATTGTGGTACATGACTCTTTTTGAATTATGGTTTTCTTAGGGTATATGCCCAGTAGTGGGATTGCTTGGTCATATGGTAGTTCTATTTTTAGTTTTTTAAGGAACCTCCATACTGTTCTCCATAGTGGCTGTATCAATTTACATCCCCACCAACAGTGCAAGAGGGTTCCTTAAGGTTTATGTCAAGTAGGCAGTTTAATGTATGATGCTAAGGTGTAGGAGCTAGGTAACAGCTAGAGAGAGTAATTTAGGACTCATTGGTAGAGAGCTGGTATTTAAAGCCAGATTCCTAGATAATGTAGATCTAAAAAAGAAAATAATAAGTCCATGCTCAAGTTTTGGTGCACTTAGATGTAGAAATAGAAGCCAAGAAATGATACAGAAAAGGAGCAGCCAGCAATGTAGGGGGAAATCTAGTAGAGTGAGGTGTCTTGGAAGTCACGAGGCAACTATTCCAAAATATGATTTATTGAACCCATGCCTTTCCTCATTGATCTGAAATGCTACTTTTATCCAATTTTTCCTCATGTTTACCCAGGTTTATCTCCAGATTCTTCCACTCTACTTGTCTATTCTGCCCTAAGCACAAACAAGGTGCTGAGTCAATCACTACCTTACCTTAGGCTGTAATTTTCAAAAAGATTCCGGCTGCTCTCACGTATTATTTTTTCTGCATTTGCACCAAATTGTCATACTCCAAATAATCCCATTGGAATGGCTTTGAGTTTATACAAGCATGTGGGGGAATATTGACATCTTCATAACAGTCAGTTCTTCTCACCAGGAAAAATTCTTCCATTCAGGTTTTTTCCTATATCCTCAGCAACGATTTATAGTTTTATTCCTGGAGGTCTAGCTTGCTTGCTTGTAAGTTTATTCCTAGATAGTTTATGGTTCTGGTTGTTAACATATATCAGCTTCTTTTTATTGCACTCCTTAATTGACTATTGCCGGGTTTTATTAGAATTCTTTGTTGTAGCCCACAGACAGCAACTCTGACCAACTTAAGCCAAAAGAGAACTGAGTGGAAGTGGATGGGGGAGTTTATTTGATTAAAAGGAGATTAAAGAACCAGTCTCAGAATACGTAGTACTTTTTATAATAAGAAGAAAATTTATTTTGATTAATACATTTTATAAAACTAATAAAGTTAAAATGTAGTAAAGAAGTTTAAAATGGGAACATATTAATATCTTTATTATATAAATAACTCCTAAAACTATAAAACACTATGAACCCAAAAAGTAAATGTATCAAGGACAAAAATAAATACTTTACAAAGTAGAAAAAAACAATTAAAAATATATGAAAAATTATTCAGGCCTCACTAGTAGTAGAAGAAATGTCATATAATAAGGTATTACTTTTTGATATGTCAAATTAACAAAGTTTTGTGGGTTTGTTGTTGTTTTTTTTTTGTAAATGATTAATTCTGGCAAGGGTTTAGGAAAATTGTATCCTTATCCATTACTGGTAAAATGTAAAATGGTATAAGAAGTGTCAAAAGCCTTAAAGATGTTCACAATTATACTTCATCGAATTAATGGTTATATTTTCAGTGTTCTATCTTTTGAAAGTGATTCTGAATGTAGAATACATTTTATGTGTGAAGATGTTCAGTTCAGCTTTATTTATGAGATAGCAAAAAATTGGAAGCAGCTCAAACACAGGAAATGGTTAAGGATATTATAGCACATCCACTTGGTAGAATGTTAAATGAAATTTAAATGTGAGGTTTATGAAAGCTAAATAATAACTAGAAATGCGAATGTTAACACGTGGAGGGAAAAAAACACCCAATTGACTGAAAGGAATACACTCTAGTGGCTATCATTTTTTCCTAGGACTTAGGTGCCTTTTTTTCTACTTTTCCAAAATTTTTCCAGATTTTCTATTGTGAGTACATTTTATAATATAACAAAAATACAAAAAAGTTTCTGCTGGGGCCTGTGTCTACTTTGAGGTAATTGCTCTTTTAATTCGTATTTCCTAACGGCCAGGAGCTCATACACGAATTTTTCCATTTTTCCTACTCCTTGCCTCTAAACATCAGTCTCTCTGCACCCTCTTGGGTGTCTCTCCCTTTTCAAGGCTAACTTCTCTTCTCTGGAATCATGCTCTGTCAATTTCCCTCAGTCTTCAGCATTTTCAGTCTCTTCTTCTTCATAGGCTCCTTCCCCTCAAGCAACACTATACACAGGTCTTATCTTTATTTGAAACAATCGTTACTTGACCCTTTTGCTTTTAATGCTCACAATCCTTTTTCTTTTTTACCATCACACTTCTTTCTTTCACTATAATCGTGTTTTTGCCTTTCTCACTTCTATTCAAAACACATCCTGGAGGAGGGTCACTATCAATTTTCTACTTTGTATATATTTGTATATATTGAAATGACAGAGGTAGAGTTTCTCTTTTGCCCTTACATTTCCCCCAAAGTGAAATCCTAGCCCTGTGCTCCCCTGGTTTGCTCTCTCCCTTTAGTCTTACTGTGTTCTGACTTCATCTGTTTCCTCCATGTGCTAATTCCCTGCCCTGACCAAGACTGCAGCTTTATACAACTCCAGAGTCGTCAAGTACCTCCTAGTCCATGTGAATGCCACCCACTGCAATTATGCAGTACATGGCCTGTGTGTCTATATGCTGTGACTCTGGCCTTGACTTCTCTCCTTAGTTGCTACCCAACATGTTAGACTGCACATCAGACATTTCCACTCAGATGTCCCATTGTCACCTCTAATTTGTGTGTGAAAAGTGATTGCCTCACCTTACCTTCCAGACTAGTGGCTTTTCCACCTTTCTATCTCCATACAGTGAAACTCCATTCAACCAGTCCTCAACCCCAGGTCCTAAACCCCAGGATCATATCCTCCCTCCTAATGTCTTATCTTTCATCCCCACCAAACTGTCAGGCAACTGAGTTCTGTTTTTGAAACCAGTACAGACCTAGAGAGAATTCTGGTTGCAGTAGCCTTAGCTGGTCCTAGAGAAGATGCTCCACTGGGTGTGAGGCAAGGGGACTGGTGTGAATGGTAGTGATGGAGAGAGTCAGAGGTCAGAATGAGAGCAGTAGTGTCAGGGGGTCAAATCCAAAGTGAGAGGGATAGGTGTACAAAGGCAAGGGATTGGTGTTGAAGACATCAGGAACAAGTGATGAGAACACAGAATGTAAGACTAAGTGAAAACTCAGGCTGTGAGGGGTTGGGGTCTAACCCTGAAAGGTACTTTTTACGTGGCATGGGGACTCATCCTTTTAAAAGTGGCTAGCCATTCCCACTGCCACTATCTTAATTCACTGCTTCAGTGCTTTCACATCCTATTGGATCTTCTCTATGCCTTCTCCCACATTAGGTTAATTTTCTCTATTCCTTGCTTTGAGCACCTGTCTTAGTCTGTTTGGACTGCTATAACAACAGCACCATAGCCTGGGTGGCTTATAAACAACAGACATTTATTTCTCACAGTTCTGGAGCCTGGTAAGTCCTAGATCAAGGTGCCTGCAGATTTGGTTTCTGGTGGAGACTACTTCCTGGTTCAGAGACAGCATCCAAACGTCACATCCTGGAGCAAATAAACCCGGAAGGAATGGGGCCTGCTAAGTAGATAAGGGTGGTGTGTTTGTCTAGTTGAGGATTTGTTTGAGATTTGGGCAGCAGCAGCCTGGACAGGCAGTGGGGTCCTGGGTGGGTGCTCACATAAGAAGGCCTACTGAGTCATTCTAGATGGGGGTCCACCAATGGGGGAAACCAAGTAGAGAGCCAGAGGGTTTATCCAAAGAGAAGCCAGTCAGAAGAAACTATATCCCAGATGAGATCAGTGTGTGAGCAAAAGTGGGAGGGAGGAGGGTCAGGCACCCTTAATGAGGGATTTCAGGCCACTGCTGCTGTCTCAGCTGCCTTGTACAGTCACTACAAGACACACAGTGACCTTCAATGTGAATAACACCTAAGTCTGCATCTCCTTGTAAAGGAAGGGTCAAAAACACCTGGCTTTGGGCTTTTTGTGCTCTTCTTTAGGCCACCCCCACAAAAGAAAAACAGGACTTATCAATATCAACATGCCATAGGATGAATGCTCGTGGAGGTCAGGATCTGAATCGTTTAAGGAATCATGAGGCATATGGGAGAAGCAGCATCATCACTGTCCAGATGATGCTTTGTTAAATGCTTCCCTTTCACCAGGTCCCTGCAGTGCAGTCTACTGCCTTAGACATTCCTGGCTAAACCGTGGACTTGGATGGAAGCCAAGCAGCTGAGGGTGAGTCTAGGTAAGATGGAAGGTGATGCTGCTCAGGGGAAAACAGCTGGCTAATGGTGTTCAATTTATCTTGGCTCTTGTACCTCAGCAATTTTCCATTTTTATCAAATCTCAATATCTGATATTTCAGTATCTGGGATTGTTTTTGAGGTCTCAAATGATAGCTCAAAAGGTCAGGAATGTGATACCATGATGAGAAATGATATTAGAAGCATCACATACAAGGTCTTATGTTTGTGAGAAAGCCGGTATATATGTATATATACAGACAACTGTGTATATTTCAGGTCACCAAACCTTAAAAAAGACAACATGGATTAAAAACAAAAAAGATCCTTACAAGGACAACTAAAAAGACTAAAAGGTGATGGCAGTTCTTGTTATGAGAACAGACTGAAAAGATTAAGGCTCTTCATCCTGCAAGGGGCATAGACTGCAGCCTGTAAATCAAGAAGCAATGGGAAGGCTAGTGAAAACACCACTTTGTCCATCAGATCCCATGACGCAGCCGCTGAGAGGGCCACTTAAAGCTCAGCAAAGCTTCTGTCTCCTTTCAGAACACAGAAAGGTAGGTGAAAGTTTACACATTAGGTAATAAGAACTGTGTTATTTCATGGGTTGTGCAGACTGATAATATAACTATGTATGCTTGATGAGAGTTTATAAGCATTGATCAATGATTCGTAATGTGCAAACTAGTGAAAAATACTCCTGTTGTAGACATTTGATGTTGTAGAGAGGGATAAATCTGACATTTTGGCTTGGGCAGATCAAACATATGACCTAGTATGGTATTTCCTACACTATTTTGAGGCACCTCACTTATCATCATCTATATCTGTATTTTTATTCCTATATTTTTACTCTATTGATAAAATGGGTGTGCTGTCTCTTTTTTATAGTAAAATGGTTTAAAATATATATACTTCTTTATGCCATTATGTTGGCTTGGGGAAAAATGAGGTCATCTGCCAAGTAATTGAAAAGTTGTGTTTAAATAGAACGTGGGAATTGCCTGGTGGGAGTTTGTTAAAAATGCAGATTCCAAGGCCTCTCAGGTAGTCTGAAGTGAGATCCAAAAATCTATATTTTTAAGTCAATTCAGAAAGGAACTGTGAAAAAGTAGTTAGTCCCAAGACCATGATTTGAGACACAATGAAGGAAGAGCATTTCCTTCAGCATTGTTTCTAGCCTATACAGTGCCTTAGTGATTGAATCAAACACTTGATTTCCATCTGCCAGAAATTAAATATACAAACTACAGAGGTAAACAGCACTCCAGAGCTGTGCAGTACACAACCTGCACACACGTATCAGCCTTGTTTTCTTTCAAGCCTTCAGTTTAAAGCTTAAACGTCCTTTGTGCACAGGAAGCACGAGACAGCAAGTGCATCTGTCCCTGGCAGGAGGCCCTGGCAAGAGGCTTCTTATTGCCTTTTCACCCTTGTTATCATAATTGACTTCCAGCCAAAGCACGGACATGAGGAGAGACACCTCAACAAAGCAAAAGGTAGGTGAACAGAGAGGTGGTTTTAGTATGAGAGAGGTAGTTTTTTCATGAAAAAAAAATGCTATAAATAGTAAAATTTATACTGATAATTTAAAAATAAAATAGTAACAAGACTGCAGATTTGTTACGTTATGTACTTTATAAATTTATTTATTTATTTATTTATTTTGGCTGCGTTGGTTCTTCCTTGCTGTGCGCGGGCTTTCTCTAGTTGCAGAGAGTGGGGTCTACTCTTCGTTGTGGTGAGCAGGCTTCTCACTGCGGTGACTTCTCTTGTTGCAGAGCATGGGCTCTATGCGCGCAGGCTCAGTAGTTGTGGTGCATGGGTTTAGTTGCTCCACAGCATGTGGGATCTTCCTGGACCAGGGATTGAACCCATGTCCCCTGCATTGGCAGGCAGATTCTTAACCACCGCACCACCAGGGAAGCCCACGTTACGTATTTTAAAAAATAATTCCAATAAAGAACTTCAAGTCTGAGTCACAAAACAAGTTGCCACTTTTACTTGACATTTCAGAATATTTGTCATTTTACATTTAAGATTTCCATCTACAAAATAGCAACTTTCAGTATGATTTCAAATACCTTATATTCTAGGCTCCATGCAAACAACCAGCAGTTCACATCTCTAGATGCAACTATCTCTTCTTACAATGCAAGTTTCATCATTATCTCATCCACTTTCTCTCTCCTGCCTTGTTTCCTTCTACTCTTTGTGTTTTTCTCCTTTCTCACTAGTGACACATGTTACAAGCCACGTGGCAGTTTCCCAACACTGTCACTCGGTTTCACCCACTTTTCTCCATCCCTCTAGTCGTCACCTCAGCCATCTGCCATAATCCTGTGCTTGGATTACAATGTTCAGCTCCTTTTGGTGTCTCTGCTTCCAGTTTCTTCTTCTTATCTATTCTGGACATCACAGACAAAACAATTTCCTAAAATAAATTTTTCAGAGTATCTTTTCCTTGTTTAAGAATTAAGTGACCCAATCAGTTGACCCACACCTCACCTGTCCAGGTTTTCTGTTGCTCTTTCTTTCTATTGATTTCAGCACAATTTACCATGTAAGGGATTTTATCACTAGCTCAGTTCCTTTGCTCAAATGCCCTCCCTGTGAAGACACATTAGGGCAAAGAGTTTTTCATATATATGCATTTAAGTACACCCTTCAGTGGCGGTTGCCTAACTTGGCTATGCTTTGGAATCACTGGGAGAGATTTGAAATGACACAGTACCGTTCACCAGCTCTACAGGTTCTAATTGGGTAGGGCTAGGTGGGGCCTGGACTCAGAGATGGTTTAAAAGTTCTGCAGGTGACTCTGGTCAGCAGTTTTACTCAGTGCTGGATACACAGCAAGTGTTTAGTAATTAGGGAGAGAGTGAATACATTCCATTCCTTGCCTTAAAATCTACCAACGTTCCCCATAGCTCTCAGGATAAATATCAAACCCTAGTTTAGCACACAAGACTCTTCATGATCTGGCCCTTTCCTACCTCTGTTGATTCATCTTCTGCCGTTTCCCCCATTCAGCTTTTGCCACACTCATACTGAATATTCCCTCTCCTCAATTCTTAACCATGTTCAATTTGTGCTTCCTATGGTATAGCACATCTTATTTTCTGCGTCAGTGTCTGTGCCCATGCCTTATCTCTCCTACTGGATTGTAAACCTCTTGAGGACACTTCTCTCCCTAACGCATCTTTGTCTCTCCCGCTGTGCCAGCACAATGTCTCGCACATATGTTTGTTGCTTAAATGAATACATTTCACTAAAGTCATCGCTAATAGACTTGTTGTATGAATGAATGCATTTCTATTTTCCTTTCATTGTTCATTTTAGATCAAAAGTTATTGTGGAATGCAAATGTTCTTTACACCTTTTAAAAAATACCCCTTCAGATGGAGTGTTGACATGATTTTTAGCACATAGTTTGTGTGTGAAACAGTAAATGAAGTTAACACATATAAACTTTTCATTAAAATTGCCATTGTTGAGGATATAACTGAGAGTGAAAAAAGGAGGGCCCACATTCGTCTCAAAGTATAATTATACTCATGGTAACGTGTGAACAACCTTAAGTATGTTTCCATTTAAATTTAGATAAATTGTTCTTCATATCTGCTTGAAATCTAGAATAATGTTCCTCCAAGTGTGGTCTAGGGACTGCCTAGTCGCGATTCCCTGGGGAATATTTTAAATATAAAAGGGGTAGCCCCACTCCAGATACCTCCCATGTCAAAATTCCCAGGGTATGGGAACCTAGAATCTGTATTTGTAACAAGCTCCATACATGATTCTTAATGCCAGAACAGTTTGATACCAACCTGTCTAGAATTAAAATAAGTGCTCCATTGCATTTATTTAGTATAGATAATGACTTGGTTTTAGAGCATATTCTTTTTTTTTTAACTTATTTTTTAAAATAAATTTATTTATTTTATTTTATTATTATTTTTGGCTGTGTTGGGTCTTAGTTGCTGCACACGAGCTTTCTCTAGTTGCGGCAAGCGGGGGCTACTCTTTGTTGCGGCGTGCGGGCTTCTCATTGCGTGGCTTCTCTTGCTGAGGAGCACAGGCTCTAGGCGTGCGGGCTTCAGTAGTTGTGGTGCACGGGCTTAGTAGCTCCGCGGCATGTGGGATGTTCCCAGACCAGGGCTCCAATCCGTGTTCCCTGCATTGGCAGGCGGATTCTTAACCACTGCATCACCAGGGAAGCCCCTGGAGCATATTCTTATTAATGAAAACTACTTAGGTGAAGATGTATTAAATTAAGGGCTAGTTTGAATACAAGATAAAAGAACAAGATAAAGAAATCTCTTTGGTATTCATTAGAATGATATCTACAGCTAAAACTTTCTCCTTCTCTTGAAATTTCTGAGGTACTTTCTCAGCAAGAAAAATTTTAGAATGTATAGATACAACAGTATGGATACAACAGTATAGATACAAATTCTGCAAGTCTTTTTGCAGAATTGAAATTTTCAAAATATTCTCAGGAATGAGAAATTTACAATTCTTGAGTCTTTGACTGTTTGTTGACTTCTTTAGTAGTTCTGTGTCACTACTAAGACATCAGGATACAGTCTCCATTATGTGACGTCACAACAGCAGCAGAAGAAGGCAGTTAAAGACCCACTAAAGTGGTTTTTTTTTTTTTTTGCGGTACGTGGGCCTCTCACTGTTGTGGCCTCTCCCGCCGCGGAGCACAGGCTCCGGACGCGCAGGCTCAGCGGCCATGGCTCACGGGCCCAGCCGCTCCGCGGCATGTGGGATCCTCCCGGAACGGGGCACGAACCCACGTCCCCCCGCATCGGCAGGCGGACTCTCAACCACTGTGCCACCAGGGAAGCCCTAAAGTGGTTTTATAAACTCTTTCTCCAGAATCCCTTTTAAGGGTTGGACTAGTCTGCTTGGAGTGCCACAATAAAATACAGTCTGTGGTATTATTAAGCAACAAGTTTAAACAACAGACATTTTGTTTTATCACAGTTTTGGAAGCTCATCCATGAGCAAGGTGCTGGCAAATTCAGTTCCTGGTGAGGACTCTCTTCCTGGCTTGAAGATTGCCCCCTTCTTGTTGCATCTTCACATGGTCTTTCCTTGTGCTCACTGAGGGGTCATGGTGGAGAGAGAGGTCTGGTCTGATGTCTCATCCTCTTATCAGGACACCAGTCCTATCCAATTAGGGCCCCTTCTTATGACCTCGTTCAACTTTAATTACCTCCTTAAAGATCCTATCTTCATATACAGTCACACTAAGAGTGAAGGCTTAACATATGAATTTGCGGGGGACATAATTCAGTCTATAACAAAGGTGTTTTCAGTGCCATTGACCTTGTTACTCAGTCTTCCAACTCTAGGCATTCACAAATATATTCCATTCATTTCCACAGGACTTTTCTTTTAAATATCAGTTCTCAGTGACCATAGGATCTTTTGGGGATCAGCTCTAGCCTTTACCTAATTTAGCTGTTTATGCTAGCTCTCATAGCTGAAGCCACTGTATGATAAGGTCTGTTGTTAGTGGGCTGTAAAACTGTTTTTAAGTGGCCTTGCATTGTAGGCTTCTTCATGGTGAGCCTTGTTTTGAAGTCAGTGCAATGATAAAATGTTGGCCTTATCTATGGTGCAAGTTACTACATATTTGCCTCACAGAACACTAAGCCCAGTGACATTGGCTTATGAGAATAACCCTGTTGGAGGTGGTATTAGTGGACATCTTATCTAAACAAAAAAGGGCCAGCTCCAGGTTGTTATCTCTAAATACAATAAATACAGTTATATCTAAAACAGTGCTATCCAACAGAATTATAATGCAAGCTGTAAATGTAATTTAAAATTTTCTAATAGCCACATTTAAAAATGAAAGAGAGGGCTTTCCTGGTGGCGCAGTGGTTGGGAGTCTGCCTGCCGATGCAGGGGACATGGGTTCGTGTCCCGGTCCGGGAGGATCCCACGTGCCGCAGAGCAGCTGGGCCCATGGGCCATGGCTGCTGGGCCTGTGCATCCGGAGCCTGTGTTCTGCAGCGGGAGAGGCCGCAGCAGTGAGAGGCCCCGCGTACCACAAAAAAGAAAAAAAAGAAAGAAAGAAAGAAAAAGAAACAGGTAAATTTATTTTTTAAAGCATATTTTATTTAACCCAGAATATCAAAAAACATTCTGATTTCAACATGCGATTACTATTTTAAAATATTGATGAGATCTTTTACATTGTTTATTTTATTTTTTTACAGTACGCGGGCCTCTCACTGCTGTGGCCTCTCCCTTTGCGGAGCACAGGCTCCCGACGCGCAGGCTCAGCGGCCATGGCTCACGGGCCCAGCCGCTCTGTGGCATGTGGGGTCTTCCCGGACCGGGACACAAACCCGTGTCCCCTGCATCGGCAGGCGGACCCTCAACCACTGCGCCATCAGGGAAGCCCATACATTGTTTATTTTTAATAAGCTTTTGAAATATGATGCACATTTTACACTTACAGCACATCTCAATTCAGACTAGCCACAGTTCCAGTGCTCAGTGGCCACATGTGGCTAGTGGCTACTGTGTTGGACAGCACAGGTCTAAAGTATCCAAATCTGGATATAAATCCCACAGTTTCAGAGCTGGAAGAGAAATCCAGGATGTAGATTTCATTTTTTTTGTCATGTTAAATGTATCCATCTGGTATACATTTCCACACAGTAGGAAACTTCCATCATGTTTTTCCTCCCTGTGGTATTAAGCGTCTCTCTTTTAGGTGTCAACATTATGACTTAAGTTCCTCTTGACAATCCGTTGGTCAGGTGTCCATTCTGATATGAATCATTTCTTTGTCTACAGTGATGCAGACCTCTTGTCATCTTCCATCACAGGACATCTATCTTGTCATCTGCCATCACAGGACAAGGTGATAAGGTATGCTCATTAGAGGAGCCATGTTCTTTCAGTCCTAGCTGTTTAGTGCTCGAGGCAGGAACTTATTGAAAGAATTAACACAGCTTCCAAAAGTTTCTATTGACTTGGTAGTAGCTTAGGCACCAGGAGATTATGGCTCCTCATGTACAGACATGTATTTTATTTAAACTGCTTTGAATTTTTATTCATATTCCTGAATAATAAACCTCACCATCATTCATTAACCTTTGGAGGCAATGTAGGCTTTTCTTTATTTGGCTTAGCCTCCCATTGTCCTAAGTCAGATTTTTAAAGGTCAAATTTCAAAATGTAATGGGGTTGATATTAGGATTGGTGAAATTCTTTAAAAGAAGATACTTCCCTGGTGGTGCAGTGGTTAAGAATCTGCCCGCCAATGCAGGGGACACGGGTTCGATCCCTGGTCTGGGAAAATCCCACATGCCACAGAGTAACTAAGCCTGTGTCCCACAACTACTGAGCCTGCACCCTAGAGCCCGTGAGCCACAGCTACTGAGCGTGTGCCACAACCACTGAAGCCCGGCCACCTAGAGCCTGTGCTCCGCAACAAGAGAAGCCACCTCAATGAGAAGGCTGCGCACCACAACGAAGAGTAGCCCCAGCTCGCTGCAACCAGAGAAAGCCGACACGCAGCAACAAAGACCCAACACAGCCATAAATAAATAAATAAATAAATAAATAAATAAGAGAAATGCAAATCAAAACTACAATGAGATATCATCTCACACCAGTCAGAATGGCCATCATCAAAAAATCTAGAAACAATAAATGCTGGAGAGGGTGTGGAGAAAAGGGAACACTCTTGCACTGCTGGTGGGAATGTGAATTGGTTCAGCCACTATGGAGAACAGTATGGAGGTTCCTTAAAAAACTACAAATAGAACTACCATATGACCCAGCAATCCCACTACTAGGTATATACCCTGAGGAAACCAGAATTCAGAAAGAGTCATGTACCAAAATGTTCATTGCAGCTCTATTTACAATAGCCCGGAGATGGAAACAACCTAAGTGCCCGTCGTCGGATGAATGGATAAAGAAGATGTGGCACATATATACAATGGAATATTACTCAGCCATAAAAAGAAACGAAATTGAGCTATTTGTAATGAGGTGGATAGATCTAGAGTCTGTCATACAGAGTGAAGTAAGTCAGAAAGAGAAGGACAAATACCGTATGCTAACACATATATATGGAATTTAAGAAAAAAAAATGTTATGAAGAACCTAGGGGTAAAACAGGAATAAAGACAGAGACCTACTGGAGAACAGACTTGAGGATATGGGGAGGGGGAAGGGTGAGGTGTGTTAGGGCGAGAGAGAGACATGGACATATATATACTAACAAACGTAAGGTAGATAGCCAGTGGGAAGCAGCCGCATGGCACAGGGAAACCGGCTCGGTTCTTTGTGGCTGTCTGGAGGGGTGGGATAGGGAGGGTGGGAGGGAGGGAGACAAAGAGGGAAGAGATATGGGAACATATATATATGTATAACTGACTCACTCTGTTATAAAGCAGAAACTAACACACCATTGTAAAAAAAATAAATAAATAAATAAATAAATAAATAAATAAATAATAAATACACCACAACTGAACTCCTTGGCCATTGGTTTCAGGTGGAAACATGTCAATCTCATACCCGAGTAGCTGCCTCTAACTCCTCGTTGTATTTGTCACAGCTTCTAACGTAGCATGTAACAGATGCTCCACAGATGTTTTTTGAATAAATAAGGAAATGTTTTATAGCTAGATATTCCAGTTGAGCCTAAACTGGAATGCATGCATCACTTTACCAAGTGATATGAGTGGAGAGTAAAGAAGTCCTTTCTATGTTTCGGGCCAGGGACCAAAGCAACAATGAGATGGAGGGGACAAGGAGACATCTGATCATCTAGGCCTACTCAGTACTCAGGGGCCAAGACTAATCCCTGTGGAAAGGTCATTCTCCCCATTTCTACATCTAAAGAGCCTGGATCCAGTGTAGCGAGGATAGAAGGTGTCACTGAGCAAGTAGGCTGGCAACTATTGAATTCTAAAAGGAATTCAATTTTAACACTAATGATATATTGAGCTGATTGAATAATGAAGTTCCATAATAGTCATCAGAAGAGCTATTAACTTACATCAATAAAACACACACACACACACACACACACACACACACACACACACATACACACACACACACACATATATATGTTTTTAATAGTAGAACTGAGCATGGCTAACCTGAATTGAAGGTACATTTTTCTAGTGAGGATTTGCCTTTGCTTCTGCCAGATGCCCTGGGGCATTATCGAGCTAGAAGCATTTGGTACAAACTTTCCTAGACCACACAAATTACTGTAAATACCAAACCCAGTGTGGGCAGGTTTGTGCTTTTGAATTCATCATGTAAAAAATTTTTTCGCCCTCAGCCCATAATAAGACCTGTGAGAGACAGCTTTTCTTTATGGTTCTTTTTCTAAGCAGAGCTTTTTCTCTCTCATCCTCTCACTGTAGCCCTTCAAAGCATCTTGGCTGATGTTTGTAAAGGCCTCAATTCAAACTCTCCATTTCTTGGTCAAGGTTTCTTCTCCAGTCTCCTACATTGCTTTCAATCATGAGGCTCTAGGTTCCTTTTATTGGCAAATCCCTCAGAGTAGCCTGTGGTATTTCCTTACCACTCTGGTTTCAGCTCTCTTTTCCACTTTGGTTATGGTGGATTTCCCTTTGTTATACAAAGAGGCTCAAGGTGAACACCAGCCACAGTACCTGACAAAGGCAATCACAAGTACATAGGTCCCCTGTCTCTCGCTATCTGGTGACAAGGTAAACTTGGTCTGGGGTGTGGCAGGATGCACCATGAGGCTGGGCCACAGGCAGGCATGTGGCCTTCCTTTATACCAGTTAGTGTGAAAATAGCCTTTCATAGGGTGGGGTGGGGGTGCTGCTTTAACTTGAGAATTATTTTTATCTAAGTACAGAATTCTCGGTGGCAAGTTATTTCATCTCAGGCCTTTAAAATTATTATTATATTGCCTTTTGCCTAATATTTGTACTATCTCCTGCCAGTCTACATTTTATTCCTTTGTAAATCATCTGTTTGTTCTCTCTGGTAACTCTGAGTAGTTACCCTTTGTTTTCGATGCTCTGTAGTTTCATTATGATGTGTCTGGGTATATTTATTTTTATTTATTTTTCTTAGTATCTATGATTCCTGAATCTTAAAATTCTTATTCTGCTATTCTTAGAATGCATATCCATCAATTCTGGAAAATTCATATTGGTATCTTTTCAAGTATTTCTTCTCTCCCGTTTGTAATATTCTTTTATCTTGGAATTCCTATATTGGCCCTCTTCTTCTAGTCTTCATATCTATTAACTACAGTGACCAATCATCCATTTTGTTCAGGAATGAAGTGTTCCCCAGGATGTGGGATTTTTCAGTACTAAAACCAAGCAAGTCCTAGGCAAACCAGGATCTGTAATTGTAATTGTATTCTCTGTTTCAGAGCTATCTTCCAGTTCATAACCTCTCTTTGGCCATGATTGTTAAAAATTTTAGTGAGTATATTTTTCACTTCTTGAACTTTTATTTTTCAAATAACTTTTTCTTCTTTTCAGAGTTTCTCAATTTTTAAAATAGAATTTGGATTCTAAAATATCTTTAGTATGATTATAATTTTATATGATAGTCTCTATTAGAATTTCTGTTATATAAAATTCTTAGGATGATACCTTACTATTTAGTGTGTCTGCTGACTCTAATTCATGGTGGATTATTTTCATCCATGTTTTGTAATTTTATATTTTTAAGCTCATTTTCAGAGATGTTTATTCTGTGTAATCCTGGACAGTCTAGTTAAAGTGTATTTCTTCAGAGAAGTTTTGTATTTTCCCCTTTGAGATACCCTAGGTATATCAATAGCCTAGGATTAATTTTATTATAATTTCTTAATTTGAAGGGCTCCAGAAGCAGGCAATAGTATAAATTTGAACTCTATAATCGTGGGAGTCAAAGACCTATGGTTATAAATTTTTGAGGGAGACTTCTACCCAGAACTCAGTCCAAAGTAAACAAACTTTCTTATCCAGTAAGTGGAAATTCTGTTGACTCTTTTACAGGGGATAAAGTTTTAGGTAGATCTTTCTTCATAGGCATAAAAACCCAAGTCCTTAGATTGCTAAGACCAGCAAAGCACAGTGCCTGGTCTGGTTTTCTATTCTATTTTAATTTGAACACCTGTATATTTCCCATATTTTCTTGGAAGATAACAATATAACGATAATAACAACAACAATAAAAGCTAACACTTCTATAGAGCATATATAATGGGCCAGATATTTTCTAAGCATTCTACATTTGGTCCTCATATAACCCTTTATATAATATGTAATAATATCTTTCCAACCTTCCAGATGAGGATACTGAGCCACAGATAAGTTAGTTAACTTGCTTAAGGTCACACAGCTATTAAGTGGCGGACCTAGGATTCAAATCCATACATTGTGACCCCAAGTTCTGTATTTTAATCATTAAAAACACTACCTCTCAATTATGGATTTAAAGTAATATTTTTTCCAGTATTTCTTACATAGTAGTAGCAGAGTTTTCAGTTTATTTCAACTGTCATATTTCCAGGAAAGGAAATCCCGAATCTTGATTTTAACATTTCATCGTTGTGCTGGTTAATTTTATGTGTCAACTTGATTGGGCCACAGGGTGCTTAGATTAAAGCTTATTTCTGTCTGTGAGGATATTTCTGGGTAAGGTTAGCATTTGAACCAGTGGACTCAGTAGATTGTCCTCCCCACTGTGGGTGAACATCATCATCCAATCTGTTGAAGGCCTGAATAGAACAAAAAGGCAGAGGAGGGAGGAATTTACCCCTTTTGCTTTCTGCCTGCTTCCTGAGCTGAGACATTGGTCTTCTCTTATCTTTGGACTAGAATTTACACCATCAGGTCCCCTGATTCTCAGGCCTTCAAACTCAGACTGGAATTACACCACTGACTTTCCTGGGTCTCCAGCTTGTAGATGGCAGATTGTGGGACTTCTCAGCCCCCATAATCTGAGAGCCAGCTCATCATAATGAATCTCCTCATATATATCTCCTATTGGTTCTGTTTCTGTGAAGAACCCTGACCAGTACAATCATACTCTATTTTTTAAAAAAAAAAAAAATAAATTTATTTATTTATTTATGGCTACATTGGGTCTTTGTTGCAGTGCATGGGCTTCTCATTGCCGTGGCTTCTTTTGTTGTGGAGCATGGGCTCTAGGCACGTGGGCTTCAGTAGTTGTGGCTCATGGGCTCTAGAGCACAGGCTCAGTAGTTGTGGTGCACGGGCTTCATTTCTCCGTGGCATGTGGGATCTTCCCGGACCAGGGATCGAATCCATATCCCCTGCATTGGCAGGCGGATTCTTAACCAATTCGCCACCAGGGAAGTCCCAACAATCATACTCTAATTTTCCTGATCTTTCAGCTTCCTATTTATTAAGAAATTTCAATAAAAATGTATGTTTATTGCAATGGTCCATGCTATTTGTATTTCAGCATTTCTAAGGGATTCCCAAAGAGAGAAGTTTGTAAAAGAAAATCTTGAATTTTTTAAGATGAGGAGAGATGTTTAAATCTGAATGAAGAGTTGAGGGATATAATAATAATAAGTGAAATCACTAAACCTATGGTAAAAGGTAAATGATTGCTGTAGTCCAGTTCTTTTCAATGTGCAACCTCCCAAAGGCAGCAACAGCACTGCCTTTGGGAGGGAACTTGCTAAGAGCTACAGATTCTTGGCCTCATCCCAATTTTACTAAATCAGAAACTTTGGGGGAAAGGGGTAAAGGCCAGAAATCTGTGTTTAAACAATCTGGGTAATTCTGATGCACCCTAATGTTTGAGAACCATTGGTATCACCTATTTAGGATTTAATTTACTGCAAACACCAATTTTTTTTATAGTTGGATGTTGTTTTCCATGAGCTCATGTAAGTTTCTGTGCATCATAAAGTATTAACCCTCAAGCTGAAGTTTATTGCCTCTTCAGCTAAAATAGGGATATTTAGAATTAGATTCCTTTTCAACTTCTCCCTCCTATTATATTGCAGCATTGGAGTATTACTTCCCTTTAAATATGTGTTTTGTTTTTGTTTTTTTAAAGAAGTTTTGTCATTAGATGGAAAAGTAAAAAGTTTGGAAGTTAATCCTTTTTTCTTAATGTAAAAAAATATATGAACACCACTACTCTTTTGCATTGTTATTTAGTAAGCAGTAGGTGAGTCTTTGGGTCTTTTACAACAGATCAAAGATACAACCCTAGTTTTATGACTTGACTATCCTAAGTACTGACTAAAAGTAACCTATAGTAAAGCTGCCTCTGAAGTTTAACAGTATTTTAACTAATTGTCAAGATTGGTTCTCCAGGGACTTCCCTGGTGGTCCAGTGGTTAAGACTCTGCGCTCCCACTGCAGGGGTTGCAGGTTTGATCCATGGTCAGGGATCCTACATGCCGTGCGGCCAAAAAAAAAAAAAAGATTGGTTCTCCAGCAATTATTTCTATGTCCATGTTTAAAATGTTTTGATGTTGTTCTTTCCTTTAGCAAACATTTATTTGTCACCCAGTGCTAGGTACTGTGCTAGATGCTGAGAATACAACCATGACCAGGACTGACATGGTCCCTATCACCACAGAGCGTAAAGGTTGGTGGAAAGATAGACAAGAGCACAGGTGATTACAATACAGCATGATAAGTGTTATGATAGGTGAAGTACAGGGTGCTATTGGAACTGTTCTCAATAACAATGCAACGTAACTACTGTCTGAGTGACTTATTGCTCTTGATTATAAAATATGCTCACAAGACAGAAGCTAACTCCTACTCATCCTTTAGAAGACAGCTCAGGTTGTCATATCCTCACATTCTCCACCCTGCCCCCACATTTGAGATCAGGGTCATTCCTACATGCTTCCATCAAACTCTGTATATGTTTCTTACAGTACTTCTCACAATATATTCCAACAGGCTATTCAAATGAGTCACTCTATTATACTCTAAACCCTTGGAGGGCAAGCGCTCTGTCTTATTTGTCTTTGCAATTCTAACACAGTGCTCGCACCCGTATCCTTTGGTACTCTTTTTATTGCGTGATTTAGGCTTGCCTTCCGCTATGGATCGCTGTTATATTCTTTATCATCTTGGAAAAAGAATGCACTTTTTTTTTTTTTTAGTGGTACGCGGGCCTCTTACTGTTGTGGCCTCTCCCGTTGCGGAGCACAGGCTCCGGACGCGCAGGCTCAGCGGCCATGGCTCACGGGCCCAGCCGCTCTGTGGCATGTGGGATCTTCCCGGACCGGGGCACAAACCCGTGTCCCCTGCATCGGCAGGCGAACTCTCAACCACTGCGCCACCAGGGAAGCCCAAGAATGCCCGTTTTAAAAATTGATATTTTCGTTGCTAGGAATATGAGCTCATTATAATCCCTTCCTCCCAATACTGATTGTTGTATAGAAGGTATACCTTAATATTACCCCAAAACTGATGTTTTGAGGTAATAAGTGTAGAGGGAGTGAATAATGAGAATATTATGTGGTACATCATCCCCACCCCTCCTTAATAAATATGGCATACTGAAAAGATGCAACAGTGATGGCCATAGAATCTCTTTGGGGAAGTATGGGGAAAAGAGTATATGTTGGATGGTCGGAGTTATGGACTGAAGTCACCATTTATAATTTCTTTGGTCATTGAGCATCCAAATGCTCCCCCTATTTGAGAGAAATTCCTCATTGTGTGAGTCTTGGTGAGCATTATGGCTCCAACTCCCTCTCCAAAAGCCCAGTTAGCTAGATATCCC
Organism: Lipotes vexillifer; assembly: GCF_000442215.2. Taxonomy (NCBI): domain Eukaryota; kingdom Metazoa; phylum Chordata; class Mammalia; order Artiodactyla; family Lipotidae; genus Lipotes; species Lipotes vexillifer. The sequence continues at coordinate 1,709,112 of NW_006778610.1, read as the reverse complement.
CTCTTCCCAAATCCCAGCAGTGAGGGCATGAACAAAACCAGGGCATGAAACCTGGTTTTGGCCAATCAGACTTGGGCATTTGAATCTGAAGTAAATCATTTGAAGGGTAAGGATGGTTATGTTCCCAGGAGCCAGTGGTTCCAGCATGGTGTCTAGCAGTATCTTTACTTTGGCGGGGTCAGCAGAAGTATCCTAAACAGACCTGACTATAACCCTGTTGTGGCTCCTACTGTCTGATTGCCCTTGGTTCCTGCCTGTTTTTTCAACCTGGTTCTTCAGTCTTCTTGTTGATTCTATGAGCTCTTTGATACTCTGCCAATAAATTCCCTTCCTGCTAAAATTAGCCAGTCAGTTTCTATTGCTTGTGACCAAGAATTTCATCCTTATACTGCTTTTCTCAAAGTGCTTTGTGTTTACTGAATAAGTAGTTGTTGAATGACCAAGTGGCTGTCATTTTTTACTCCTTGACCAAGTACGTTTTCTGTGGGACCATATTTCTGATTCTAACATAAGTCAGAATAACTTTTATTTTATGAAATATTAATAAACATTTTCTGGAACACATAAGTTCTATAAGACAAGTGATACCAATGACAAATTTGCAGTGCAGCAGGAAGGTAGGGGGCCTCTGGCACAATCCTATGGAAGTTGGGGAGGCAAACACAGGACTGAAATCCCTGAACCCATTCTAAGCCAAATCCCTCCTCCTAAGGGAAGGTCAGCTTGTGTTTCAGCCTGGTATCTGTTCACTGAGCCTTATCCACAGTGAAACCCAAGGTGGCAAGCCTCCCGCAGGCTTTACTCAGCCCTAAAAGCTTATGCTCAAGCCTCAGGTTGTGAGGATGTGCTGGGAAGGCTAAAGGGAATGGTTGGCTTCAGGATTTGAGGCTTGAACAGTTCTGTACTCTAGGAATATGGGTGTATCGTGAAAGTTTTTGTTGCTTAATATTCTTCTTCCTTTTTAGTCTCTCTCCTCTCCCACAGCGCAAGTTACAATTGATTTTTAAAGGTTTTGATGGGTTTTTTTGTTTCTAATATTATATCTTATCATTTCATTACATTTATTTATGGAAAATTTTACCTCTGATAACTTGACATTTTTAGTTTATATTTTATCTTCCTGATACTATTTTTATAGAAAATTATTAATATATTGATTGTATTTATAGATTTGGTGATGTAAGAAAACTTTTTCCAAATGGATCTAAAAAAATTGAATGTTAAAAAAAAATTGGATGGTTGAATGTTTATCTCTGAAATTTACTGATTATAATTGAAAAAACTATTATTGGGTAAAGCTTGCCAAGTGTCAAGGGAATAATGATCTTACATGTCATTTACATGTCACATGTTATCTACTTATAATTCATTTGTAGTTCTTTTCACTGCTCTTATCATTTGGTACTCAGAGTAACAATCCACAATAATGTTTCTAAAAGCATCTAGGAAATTTTCCATCTTGCATGCATATAACATTTAAATTTAACTTTCATGTGGATCTTAGGTATTATGTTTTAGAATAACATACAGCTCTGCAGTTGTTTTGCTACTAGAGCATTCTTAACTGATTTCCATATCAATTGATTCTACACCTTGTTGTGATGTAAATAAGCCCTAAAGATACAGTAAACTAGTGTTTGCTCTTTAGTAAACAGCTCTATCAGTGACTTTCTCAAATACACAGGAAGGCTTATCAACATTATCAATATCAATGCCTGCCAGACTGTGTACATACCTTTTTTTCATGCGAAAGCTTGGTTGATTTAGCCTTTAACATTCCTCCAACAACAGATCTCCACAGCCTCACAACATGCTCAGGCTGAAAAGTTTTTTCTGCTTATCTGTCTAGGCTCTTGCTGACTAAAGACTCAACTCTATTAAGGCAGGGGCAGTGCTTTGTCTTCACTGTATTTCCAGCACCTACCACAGGACCTGGCATATAATAGATTCTTGATAAATTTGTGAAAAGAATGGATGAATGTTAATAGGCTTAACGGTTTCCATTTTTCATAGAAAGAGCCAGTATGAGGTAGACCTACTTGTGAAGGTTAATTTTATGTGAACTTGATTGGATTAAGAGGTGCTTAGATTGCTGATAAAGCATTATTTCTGGGTGTGTCTGTGAGGGTGTTTCTGGAAGAGATTAGCATTTAAATCTATAGACTGTGTAAAGATCACCCTCACCAATGTGGGTGGGCATCATTTAATCTTTGAGGGCTTCTGAATAGAACAAAAAGGTGGAGAAAAGGTGAATTTGGTTTCCTTGCTTGAGCTGGGACATTCATCTTCTTGGCGTCAGCCTTTAGACTCCTACTGGGACTTACACCATTGGCTCCCCTGGTTCCCAGGCTTCGGATTTGGACTAGAACTACACCACAGGTTTCCTGAGCCTCCAGCTTGCAGACAGTATCTCGTGGGACTTCTCAGCCTCCAAAATCATGTGAGCCAATCTGTCACAGGAACGGGGACCCTTTCCAGGGCCCAAGAGTGAGCTCTTGTCTAACACACGGAAATGAATTGTCCGAGGAGACACACGTGCTGACAAAGCAAGAGACTTTATTGGGAAGGGGTGCCTGGGTGGAGAGCAGCAGGGTGAGGGAACCCAGGAGAACTGCTCTGCCACGTGGCTCACAGTCTCAGGTTTTATGGTAATGGGGTTAGTTTCTGGGTTGTCAGGGTTCTTCCTAGTGGCATGCGCATCACTCAGCCAAGATGGATTCCAGCAAGAAGGATTCTGGGAGGTTGTTAGGACATATGGACTGGTGTCTCCTCTCTCCTTTTGACCTTTCCCAAATTATTCTGGTTGGTGGTAGCTTGTTAGTTCCACATTCCTTACCAGGACCTCCTGTTGTATGATAACTCATGCAAGTGGTTACTATCATGCCTGGCCATAGTGGGCAGTTTTGGTCAGTGGTTCCCCTAACAAATCCCTCATAATAAATGTGTTTTCTACATATCTATATATATTCTATTGGTTGTTTCTCTGGAGAACCATGACTGATATACCCACTTGTTTGAAACACAGGTCTCTTTGAGGTCCCCACTTTATTTTAGCCTGGCTCCTTTACTCACAGCCTAGAGTAATTCTCCTAGCTACAGGAGAATTCTCCTAGCTACAGAATGCCAATTCCAGATCATTTTACTTTCCTATCAAGCAAAATTTCTCTTGAGTTGGTTCTACACCACGTACCATTTCCCATCCTCTTCAACACCATTTTTTCTTAATCCTCCATATTCATCTAGGTTTTTGGTACCAGGCTCACTGTCTTTCTCTCCAACCCAACCACTGCAAAAATTTCAAGGCCTTCATGAATGACCCATCAACTACCACACTCTCATAGTTCTGTGGTATATTCAATGCTAATGGCTTCACTTCAGTCTACTTCAGCAACCTACGTTGCAATGACCTTTTGGTCTCGTCTTCACCTGGAACTAACTGATATACCTGGATTCTCACACATCAATTTCTTCCTCTCCAAACATACCCTCCTATTCTGCCAGTCCTCTCCTGTTTCTGTAAACCTACTCTCTTATTGACACCATGATGATCTTTAGTTCCTTGATTCCTCTTCTTTTCCAACTCTGTTGGTCCCCTCTCAGCATCACTTCCTTACCACCCAGTTCAGACCCCAGGGAATCTCACTTTCATCACTCTCCTACTAGCAACCTTAATTAACCCTGCTCTTTCAATTCTCTTCAGCACCTGGCAAGCCTGCAGTTCTGGACTCATTCACTCATCTGTGTTTTATACTTCTTCACCCAAGCAGGATGGGTGGTACTGAGAAAAAAAAAAAATAACAAAGTGCAGTGTAGGAACTAGTATCTCCACAAATATAGGAATCTAGTCTGAGCTATACTCTCAAATCCTATACATCCTTGCTCAGCTTCTCTTTTATCCTTTAAAGACTATTACAAACTTTTGTTTTTTTAGCCCTTTTCTTCACTTTTGAAAACTGGCTCTGCTAACTTCCCATTTCACAGAGAAAGTAGAAGCTACCATAAATACTTTCCTTGGGGCTTCTCTGGTGGCACAGTGGTTAAGAACTCGCCTGCCAATGCAGGGGACACAGGTTCGACCCCTGATCCGGGAAGATCCCACATGCCGCAGAGCAACTAAGCCCGCAAGCCACAACTACTGAAGCCTGCGTGCCTAGAGCCCGTGCTGCACAACAAGAGAAGCCATCGCAATGAGAAGCCCGTGCACCGCAACAAAGACCCAATGCAGTCAAAAATAAATAATAAATTAATGAAAAAAAAAAAAAAGAAATACCTTCCTCAACTTGGCCTCCACAGCACTTCTTTCCTCCCACATACAAAAGCATCTGTTTCCACTCCTAGCACTACATCTTTCTCCTTTGCCCTCCTTCTAGTTAATGCATATTATTATTTGGGACTCAACCCCCTTCCTTTCTCCTCAGGGGCTGTGTTGCCTCAGTTATCTCTTTTCCTTTTAGTTCTTGGCCTATAGACTGGATCAACTCATACCCACTTAAAAAGTGAAATACCAAAGTACCTTCCTTTGGCTCTGATTCTCTGCTGCCTGCCACCCTATCTTTGCCTGCTCTTCATAGAAAAGTTTGACATCTCCACTTCCTTGCTGCTTCCTTTTGCTGTTGTTGTTTTAAAAGAGGCATCTACTTTGTAATCCATCAGAAACTGACTTAGACCACCACCATAACAACCAAAATGCTTTGCTAAGTGATCAGTGTCTTCTTAATTTCCAAATCCAGTGGTCACTTTTCAGTATTTATCTTCCTTGATTTCTTTGCTTTATTTTTGATACAGTTAACCACTCTCTGGAACCTCTCTTCTTGGTTTTTCCTGTCCCCCTCCTAATTCTTTCAGAATCCTTGTGGACCCTTCTACCTATTTTTAAAATATTGATGTTCTCTAAGATTTCACCCTCAGATCTCTTCTCACTATATATACTCTCCCTTGAATAGTGCCTTTTGTTAACAGAGCTGCAACTATCACCTGTATATCAGCGACATCCAAATACAGGGAAGTGATTTTTTTTCCAGTGGGAATTAGGATTTAAAGTCAGCATGAAAGGCAAAAATAGAGTAGAGTTAAAATTACCTTTGAAAGATCTCCTAAAATACTGTATACACGATTTTAAATATATATACTACCCACCAAGAAATCCTACACAGCCAGTTTTCCTTTGCTATTGGAACAGAAGGTTGTTTCTTTAGTTGAACACCAGATGAAGTTGTTGGCTTGCATTTAAGGGGCCATGTTATAAGGAAAATATGTTTTTGTCTTTTTGCCAAGCACGTAGAGTAGAGCTAATATGTTAAGTAAGTGTAGGAGATAACTCCACTGTATATATTTTCAGCCTGACTTCTTTCATGAGCCCTGGACTTATACACCAAAATACCTACTGAATATCACCTTTTGGATATGCCAATCCAGCTTGTTTTAGTTAGAGTTCTAAAAGCTGAAGAAGTGAGATAAGTCACATTCAACTTAGCAAAGGCATTTATTAAAATGATAACAGTGATGTGACAAGGGTTTAACTCACATGTGGAGTGCTTTCCTATCTTCTGGGTTGATGTTCTTATTCCAGGCAGGTGTCCTTTAGCATTACACAGCTGCCACAAGCCAGTCTGCCTGGCTGGAGCCATAGGCAGCTTCAGATTGGTGGAATCTCTAGGCCAAGCATCACACAAGCCAGTAACCTCTGGCTGAACACCTTTATTAAGACTAGTGGAATTCATAAGCATCAAGGAAGGAATTTCAATTATTTACTGGCCCTTTCAAGTGCTGTGCTTCACCCATATATATATCACCTTAAAGACCATCCTCATGAAGCCATCATGACCCATCAGCCAAGCGAAATTCCAGCATTTCCCCGTTGACTGGACTGAACATTTATTACAAGTTGTATGTATTAAGAGCCAATTTTAGAGACAAGTCTATATATAGGGCAATAAGCATCACCTCCTCGAAAAGGGAACCCTCCTACACTGTTGTGGGAACATAAATTAGTGCAGCCACTATGCAGAACAGTATGGAGGTTCCTTAGAAAACTAAAAATAGAGTTACTGTATGATCTAGCATCCCACTCCTGGGCATATAACCAGAGAAAACTCTAATTAGAAAAGATACATGCACCCCAACGTTCACAGCAGCACTGTTTACGACAGCCAAGACATGGTAGCAAACTAAATGTCCATCGACAGATGAATGGATAAAGAAGATGTGGTATATATATACACTGGAATATTCCTCAGCCATAAAAAAAAGAATGAAGTATTGCCATTTGCAGCAACATGGATGGACCTAGAGACTATCATATTAAGTGATGTAAGTCAGACAGAGAAAGACAAATAACATATAATATCATATGGGGAATCTAAAAAAAAGATACAAATAAACTTAACTTAACAAAACAGAAATAGACTCATAGATATAGAAAACAAACTTATGGTTACCAAAGGGGAAAGGAGGGGAAAAGGGATAAATTAGGGGTTTGGGATGAACAGATACACACTACTATATTTAAAATAGATAAACAACAAGGATCTACTATATGGAACAGGGAACTATATTCAATATCTTGTAATAACCTATAATGGAAAAGAATCTGAAAAAGAATATATAACTGCATCACTTTGCTGAACACCAGAAACCAACACAACACTGTAAATCAGCTATATGTCAATAAAACGTTGTTTTGAAGGAAAAAAAAGCTTCACCACCCCTTCATCATACATATCAAACAATATAAAGAATTAAAAGCATCATAATACAAAGCAGTCACATATTACATCAAAAATGTAGCAACAACTTTGGCCTGTTTCAATCCATATTTAGCATTCTAACAGCACATCACTTCAATGGGACTGGACAGCTTTCACGGTGTCCTCCCTCTTCCTGTCATCATTCATGTTCCATTATATGCTTTTTATTAGCATGCCTTGAGTATATATAGAATAAGGATGTCTCTTTACCTCCTTCTACTATCTATGCCTCCTTCTTTATATTATCAGTACCTTAATTTGAGGAAGACTGAACCATGCAGGGACATTCAACACAGTCAACTCTGGGTTGCAGAAGGTGGGGAACTGCACATTTGGAATGTCCCATTATTATCCTTTGCTGGCCATCACATTTTAGCTTTCCTCCCTTTGAAGTTGACCTCTTTACCTCCATTGTTATTCTCTTTAAGAACAACAGGATATAATCTATATCCAGATAACATTCCTTTCTTTGTGTCAAATAGATATTCAGTAAAGATTATAAATAATTTGCTCCTATCTAAAATCACAGACATCAATTTTAATTTTTTATATTGGAGATAGCATTCTTTATTTTTATTATAAAAAGTAACATATCGATAATACATTATTTTTTCTTAAATCTGAAATAACAAAAAAGTATGAAGAATAAAAGTCATCCATAATACACTTACCTAGGGATATCCATTATTAATTTTTGGTTATAATTTACCATTTTTCATTAGGACCATAAATGAAGTCATACTTTAACACACTGATTTGTACCTGGTCATTTTTTCCATTTTAGAAAACACAGATTACATGATTATATTAATGATTGTATTATTCCATTGCTTCTATGTATCAATCTCATAAATTTGAAAATGTATCTTTTTGTTCTCCACAGCCCTGCAAAGCTGGGATTATTACTAATTCCCTTATATAGAAATACAGATCCTGAAGTTCAGAGTGTGTAAATGACTGCTGAAAATTTACATACCAAGTAAGTGGCAGAAATAAAGGTTGCTCTAGGACTTCTTGACTCCAAATTGGTGCCCTTTCCACACAGTGTGTCTCCTGTCTCTCTAATGAGATAATGCAGATGAAGGGGCTGGGCAAGTGCACCCTATTGTTATTTATTTAAAGAGACAGCCTAAAGGGAGTCATTGCCTCAGGAACAACTTCTGATTTGGTCTGAATCTAGGGCAACTTCCCGAATTAAAACTGCACAAAGGCTTCTAGGGCTGCAGAATGAATTCTTCTTCATGCAAAACATCATTATAACACAACAGTATCAATATGCAATTGAATCCTACAATAAGAATTAATTCCTGATCAGTGAACATAGCCATACAACATTAAAGAAAACAGGTCATTATTGAACAAGGACATTCAAATCTGCAAGCTTAACAGCAGACGCTAGGTATGTACATTGATCTTGTCTCATTACCCATTTCCCCCCTTATTTTCTTCACCGAATGACAAGTGGAATGTCTAGCAGGGGAGGGCATCTTGCTACATTGGTCTAAGGAATCTAACCTGGGGCCTAGAAGGCAAAGGAGGTTGAACCAAACATTTTGAAGAGTTTATGAGATTCTATAGTTACTTCTCTATTCTCTATTCATTGCTTGCCAAATCAATGGATTCTGGAGACAGAGTACTGCAAATATCCTGTTGAACTCTTTTTTCCCCACATAGTCCAAAGGTGTTGCGCATTCTTTTATCACAGATAATTTGCTATTGATCTACTTTCTCCTTTATGTCTTCTTGGCCCTCACACTACACGTTGGTCAAGATTTTGGTTTCCCTGGGGCAGCTGTCCTCTTATGCCTCCAAAGACTCTGGATTGACTTTCCCTTCAGGGTCCTGGACACTTCATTGAGACTTGGGACTAAAAGTCCACAGTGAGAACTTATTCCTATGAGGTTTTTGGGTACAAATTGCCAGGCCTTATTAAAATATAATTTTCAGAAAAAGATAAAATCATGACTTTCATACAGATATAAAAAAGGGCACATGTTAAAGAATTCATTTTACTCATACAATATGAGAGAACCAGGCAAAATAGACAGCACTGATTTTTCCATGGGTAGGATGGGACAAATAAAATCACTACTGGAAGGACAGAAGTTACACATTTATCAATTACCCATGACTTACAAAGAACAGCAAAATAGCTCAAAGACAACGAATAAGGCTAGAATCTAATAACTCAGAAGAATGTTATAGACGTGCATAGTTTTTTTAATACCCCTCTTTCAAAAATGAAAGAACATAGGGCCATCCCAACCAATTCCAGTGGAATAAGACAAGTAACCTGGATAATATCAGACCACTGCCAGAGTGATCCCTTTAGAACACTGAATTTCCCTGACAAATTTAAAACACAAGTTATAATTCCCAAATGTCCTGAAATGTTTAAAAGATAAAAATGTCCAACCAAGAATATTAGAAAATGGAGTAAATATCAAAATTCACTAAAATATTCCATAATTATTCATACCAGCTTTATTTATAATAGCCAAAAGCTGAAAATAACCTAAACGTCCTTCCCAGATGAATGGATAGATAAACTGTGGCAACCACCAATTTTTTTACTGTCTCTATAGTTTTGCCAACTATAGTATTTTTCCTCTCATTCTTTAAGGTAAGTGCTATGTACACAGAGCTTCAAGATAAGTTTCTTATCTCTGTCGTCCAATCAGATTAGCTCCTCTCTTTCTTTTATGTAATTTGCCTTTTCCTGAGGACCTCCTGGAAGGTGGTAGAGGACATCTGCCTACTACAGGCTGCAGCAGAGATAGCTATTCTCCCCCTGTATCTACTTTCCCCTTCTTCATTTTAATAAAACAATCCCACTTTGTCAAGGTTTGACTGAGCCCTTGGCTACCTAGCTAGAGACTGCATTTCCTATTTTCCTTGTATCTTGGTATGGCCCAGAGGATATGAGCAGAAAGAATATGTATAAAAGTATTCATTGATTAAAGGAAAACACCAAATGTAATACGGTTTGTATAACCCTATTTTGGACTTTTTTTTTCTCCCACCTTACAGTGTCTCAGCAAAATAAAATAAATGAAAAGCCAGAAGTCTCAAGTTTTATGAGGCCCTATGGGAAACACGGACATTTAAAGTGGAATGGACAAACAGAAACCTGTGAGGGTGAAAACAAGAATGGTCAGGGAGCTAGAAGGAGAATCAAGGGATTATGGTTTTATGGAAGCTAAGGGAAGCAAGACTTCTTTTTAGAAGTGATCAACATGTCCAAATGAAACACAGAAATCCAATAAAATAAGGAATGAAAATGATTAATGATTCATAGATAATTACCCTTAGTCTCAGTTTCATATCGATAAAATGGGTATCTCATGTGGTTATTACAAGATTAAACTAAACATAAGCTTCTGGTTTGTGGTAGGTGCTCAATAAATTTTATACCTTCCTTTCTCTCTTTTCGTGATTAACTCATTGTTTTATTCTAATACTCATTACTAGTGAGAAGCCCTGCTCGAGGCTGGGTAGGCACTGATGACAGACTCTGCACTAAAGTACTGTGTAGTGTACAGCCTGCCAGTACTATCCCTTGCCTGGAAGTTACCTGATTTACTTTTAGTTTCTTTGGTTTTGGCAGGTGAATTATGAAACTTAAAAACATCTCAAATGCAAAAAAAATTTTTGTTAACATGGTGTGTTGTTAATGCACGAAAAGTGTTTGTAAATTACTGAATACAATGTAAAGCAACACATTCTTATCATTCTATTAAAGCTTTATGTTTTTACTTATTTTTATTTTTTGGCCCTGCCACACAGCTTGCGGGATCTTATTTCCCTGAACCTGGGTCAGGGCAGTGAAAGCATGGAGTACTAACCACTGGACTGCCAGGAAATTCCCATAAAGCTGTATGTTTTAAAGATAACTGCTTAAAGTTGGAGACACCCACCCACTGAAATTCTCATTGCCCTGTGATTTTTAAAAAAGCAAGTGGATAATTTTAATTGTCAGCTATCTGATTAATTTATATCTATAGTTGCTCAAACATGTTAGGACAGTTCATCTTTACTAGCAGAATCTTTTTTAAAATTGAGTTTTAAACTATTTTACATGCAGTAAAATCTATCCCTTTTATGAGTTTTGGCAAACAAAGATATAGAACAGTTCCATTACCCTACAAAATTTCCTCAAGCCCCTTTTTGGTCATTCCCTTCCCTTGGTCACTACTGATCAGTGTTGTCCCTTTTTCAGACCCTTTTACTTTTAAATAATTATAGGCTCACAGGAAATTGCAAAAATAGTACATAGAGTCCTGAGTACCCAACACCTAGCTTTCTCCAGTGGTGACATCTTACATAACTGTCGTACAAGATCAAAACCATGCCCTGCATGTTTGAAGGCAGATTTTCCTTTCACTTCTTTGCCTGTGTTTACTCTTTTCTTTTGACACAAATTTAATTCTGTTGTGTTAAGAGGAGCAGATGCTAGTTTTCCCTTAGATGTTTGCAGTTGCATTTTCAGTATTTCAGTTGGATCACCTCTGTTACTACTACATCTTTTTCTAGTCTTTTCATTATTCCACCTTTTCCCAATTTAATTCTCCTGCTAGATTTTTTTTTTCCCTGAGCTTCGTGACACAGATGGTACTACTGTCAATTCCCGAATCCCTAACTTTTACCTCGGTCCTTAAGTTTCAAAGGGGATGGTGCTTGTGCCTAATTGTTGTGTTCACAGTAATTTTGCAGCTTGAGTTATGAGAGACCGCACGGTTCTCCAACCCCCGAGAGACATTCTAGGGGCACTAAACGGTTCAGCTCCGTTCTTGCCCTACCTTTCACCATTGGTCATCCTTTTATTTTCCAGACACTTGGCTGTTTGTTAGAGGAGAGTATGCAGTGTCTCTCGAAACCGCTGGCAACCCCTCCTCTCCCTCAATGAGCCGCCTTTGTGATGCGCTGAAGGAACAGCCGCAGCTCGGTTCTTCAGGCCGTTGAGGTGCGGGGCGGGGCCTCGGCGGCTGCCGTAGCAAACTGCAGGGAGGTCACGCCTTCCGGCCGCCGCCGCGCGGGCCTAGTCTTAGGGTGTGCGGGAGGTCCAGTGCGCATGCTCTGGCTGGGTCGCCTCTGGCGACGGAGGCTGAGGGAGGGGTAGAGAGCGGTCTTACTAGTGGGCGTCTCTGCTGGCTGGCTCTGCTCCTGTGCCACCGCCCTCTTGGTCCCCGGGGGCCCGTTGCTCCCCTCCCCGCTACCGCTGGCTTGGCGGTACCTCGCAGGGTGAATGGTCCCTCTCCCCGGCTCCCCTTCCCCCCACCCCGTCGCCCCGCCCACTCTGGGCTGGGCGGCAGGGTCAGGGGCCGAGCGGAGCGGGGTGAGTATTCCCACAACCTTTGCCGGCCACCTCTTTCCGGCTCTGTTTCCCGCACGGTCCTCACCCAACTGCCGGGGTAGAGAGGAAGGGCGGGCGCGGGTGGGCGGGAAATAGCCCAGCCCCGAACAAAAGGCTGGGGAAGCGGGGCTCCCGCCGGTGAAATGCAAGCCGGGTCGCGCTGGAGCCGCTGCGCGGGGGCGAGCCGCTGGCGGGTGTGGATCGCACTCCTGGGCCACCATGGAGACCTCACCCTCGATTTAGGTAGTTACAGACCTGTGTTTAAAGCCTGTACCGAGACAGAAATTCTTTGCCTCGTAACCTTGAAACAGAGGATATGAAGTTACTGGTGAATCCAGTGGTTAAGTGCCACTTAACTTGAAGGAGTTTCTAATCATTAAGAATTAGGAATTTTTCTTCCAAATAACGTATCCACTCAGCATTTGAAATCACGAATGGGGGGTGGGTGGGATAAAGGAATAATTAACTGATTTGTAGAAACAAACTTTTATGATGGTAGAAATTATAAACATCTCTTGACAAGGCGAAAGGATAGCTACATGTCTTTTCAAAGTCAAAATAGAGCCTTGTCTAATAGGCCCACCTGACAATTAATTAATTATCTAGGGGACTATACTTTTGCTTGACATAGAATCGATTAGGGCCCAGGCTTTGCAGTTACTTTATTTTTTTTGTCTAATGGAGCAAATTATTTCTGACTGGCAGAAAAAAATACTACTGATGATTATAGTTTTATTGCCCTATTTCCAAGATTTTTATAACTTTTACCATTGAGCTTGCTCCTTCATTATGAGTTCAGTAAATCTTTGCCACAGGCTCACTTTGTATGAATCATGTTTATAACGTTTCAAAAATTACACTTCGACAGTGGCCTCACTCTTAAGTGGCAAAAACTTAGTTTATACTTTTCAGAAGTGGAAGGCATAGGCCCTATGTAGTGTTCAATTACATTAATTGAATCCTGCATAGAATCCTCCTTGCTTCTGAAGGGTCAAATATGGACAAGAGGAGACATTTACAAAATGAAAACTTGGCCAAAAAAAAAAACGTTGAGTATTGAGAAAGTCAAATTAAAGTCTTGCAATTACAAAGTTTAAAAATTGATATTTTAATTGAAACTAGTGGAAACAGTCTTTTCACTGGTTCTAAACTGGATTCATTGGATATAAAATAGAATGTTACAAGATTATGCTTTTAAGTTTCTGAGAATGATAAGCAACCCCTTAGGAAAAACAAGTAGGGTAAAGTTTATATAAGTAGTTTCCTTAAGACTGGGCTTGATTTGGTTATTAATATCTTTGAAGCCTAGAGACCCTTTGGGACCCTAGAGGCAGTGTTTGAAACATAAACATGCTCAGGGAACCATAACAACAACAGAATGCCCTAGAGATTATTTGGTGATTAACAAATGTCTTCAGGGGCCAAGTGCAGCTGGGTATAAAACAACTGGAAAGTAGGGAAACAGAGAAGAAACCCTATGTAAAAGCATCCAGATTAGGGAGAGGCAGCTGAAAACGATGCAGAACCAGAGGCTCCTCTAATGTACCTGGCACCCCAGACCTTATTGATCTTGTAGGTTTATAGGACCCAGAAAGAGTATTTACTAATATGAATTTAGCTTTGAAGTTAGGGTTATTTCATATCACTGTCATGTAATAGCTTTTCGAGAAAAACTTTTTAATCCTCTCTTTTGAGTTCAAGAATTTACAATAGTTTCCTGTTGTCCTCTGTTTTAAATAGAATCTCTTTAGAGTTTTAAGGTGATTTAGAAACTGCTCCACTCCCCACCCCCTTCCCACCCCCAGTATTCCTGTATTCCTTAATATTCCTAACACTCTCTACTTAGGCTCTTTACCTGTCTACTCTGCCTCATTTCAACCTATTCCTAGATTCACTGACTGCCCCCACTCTTCATCATTTTTTGTAGCATCTCTGCCTTTCAGTATCCTTTTATACTTCTAGGATTATCTGAAATGTAATTCTTCTAGAGCAGAGGCTCTGGTTCCAGACTGACTGCCTTAGGTCAAACTGCCACATTTAACAGCTGTTACCTTGGGCAAATTGCTTAACCTCTCTGTCCCAATTTCCTCATCTGTAAAATGGAGAAAATCACAGTGACTACCTCATAGGGTTGCTGTGAGGATTTAACAAGTTACTATAGTTTTGGTACATAGTAAGAGCTGAATACATGCTATTGTAATGATTATTTAATCCGTAGTAATTCTTTAGACAGTGGTTGTACAATTTATCACTAATTTTTACTGTCTTTTATTCTCTAATGTTCTTTTCAGTTTGAATCTTATAAATTTGATTACAAACTGTTGAGGGCAAAGATCATATATTATAATCTTTTAAAAAAGTCTCTTAAAGTTCTCCCAGGATGATTCTGGGGGCTCGATATATTTTTTCCCTATCTTACTACCTAGTTTTCTATTTTCTGTTTTCCATTTTACTTCTGTTGCTTATATTTTAAAATGTATACCCTATTTTGTTCTAAAAGTACTTACGGTAGATTATAAACTATGTATAATATAAAAACATACAAAATAAAGGTAAATCAGTCATGAAAATATGAAGCTTGAATAGAAAGGTGAGGTTGGGGTGCATTATACTCAAATATGTACTGTGACCAGTTGTATAATTGTTAGTGGTGGGATACAGACTGAGTTATGAGCTTCATGATGGTCAGAGGAAAGAAGGAAACATATCACTTGTGGAGGAAAAACATAGCTTCCTTGGAAGTATTTGGTGAGTGAAATGCACATTGTGATCAGATTTCAAAGATATGCATGCAAAGTCATACTAAGAAACCCTAGGGTTAAGTTCTCCAACCTTGTTAAGCCTACTTCTCATTTTTTCTCAAAGAGGGCTCAACTGCCATTTTTATGGAACTGTTCCGTACATTGCAGGATGCTTATCATACTTGGTCCCTGAGCACTAAATGGCAATAGCAGACTACAACCTCCACCCCCACTTTGTGACAACCCAGTGTGATCCTACTCATTTCCAAACAACCCTTTCAAGAGTGGTTCCTCCTGATGTTGGGAACCATTGGACCTTATCTGCCCATACTTTATACAACCTATGCTTCAACTACTGCCTTTTTTTTTTTCCTTTTAACCTAGCATATTCTTTTCAGGCCCTGTCTTGCTGGAGCACTTCCATCTTTTTGACATGCTTTTGTCTCCACTTGGTAGGCCCTTATTCAAATTTCAAGATTCAGTTCTGCGTTTTCCAGACTCCCTGTTTCTTTGGAGTCTTCTCTGATTTTTCCAGAAAAAGTTTGACACTTCTTCCTCTGAGGACACACACATAGCAAGTGCTAGTATATTGTAGGTGCTGAGTGAATGAATGAAAAGCTTGCGGAAATAAGAAGGCACATTAATCTAGCCTTTAATGGAGACTTTGCAAGAAGAAAAATTTAAAGGGACTGTCTCTTCCATTACAAAAAAGTCCAACAGCTTTTTTTTTTCCAAAAAAATAATGACACTTGGTAATATATTTTAAAAACACATTGCTCTATCATATATTCAGACTATTTAGACCAGCACTGAGTCCATAACCTCTGATACAATGTTGATCTTTTTGTACTTTCTTATTTGTTGAATATCTTTGGCCAAGGTCATAAGCCTTTAGTTTCTGGTTCTGGTCTAATTAGCATATGTGCTGACTAGAGTTAGTTTTACAAGTCCCACTGTTCAAAGGCAGCAAAAGAGTTTGAGCTGGTGGATCAGTTCAAATCATCACTGTCGGAGGAACAATTTCTCTCATGTGCATGCAGAGAAGTCTTGGTTTATGTAAAAAAATGATAATCTTCTTATAAAAGTAATGACATCGGTATCAGAAAGATTAGATGTCATATAAATCTGTTGTTTGAATGGGAAAAGATCCAATTGATGAATAGGCTTAAAAGTTTAGTTGAAGAAAGGTGCTATAAAGAGGTAGAGATATGTAAAATAAATTCATTTAAAATTTTGAATTTTTCTTTTGTTCCTTACAATTTTTACTTAATATTTACTGTGTGCTTAACTCTGTTATAGGTGCTAAGATATAAAATTATAAGTCACAGGTCCTCAGCTGTTTAGACATTGCTCTGTCATCTTCCGATTTTCCTTGCTGTGGAAGAGATGGCTGAGGCTACACTGATTTTTGTTCCTTTGTAGGTAAACTGTTTTTTTCTGCCTGCATTTTTGTTTTCCTTTTTGTTCTTTAAATAAAGATATTCCATAGACTACCTGTAGGCACAGGTTTCCTTCTAGCAGTTTTCTCAAACATAGTGAGTCCACTCAATTTATAAAAGTAAATCTCTTTAATCTTTCTTTTACCCAGATCAGGAAAAATTTTTCAATGGTATGTTTCCTTATGATTTCAATTCAGAAATGCCAGTTATTTGTAGGTTGGATCTGTGTTCTTTGTCCTTTCTATCAATCAGTATGCATTGTTTTCATCTTGGTTCTTTTCCTTCCGTGTTTGGAGATCACCTCATGTGTATATGCTAAAATGTTAATGAGATTCTTTTCCAGCTTCTGTACTTCTCTCTTTTGCCTCTTATATAGAGTTTGTCTAATATTGGGTTGGCCCAAGTTCGTTCCGGGTTTTGCATAACATCTTATGGAAAAACCCGAACGAACCTTTTGGCCAGCCCAATATTATATGTTTGAATTCCCTTCCAGTTTTTTCTTCTTCAGTTTCCTTTTTAATCTTAGCTGTCTTTTCCCTTCTCATCTCTTGCTTCCAGAAGCTGCGTTTTTATTTTTCCTTTTTCTTTTTCAATTGGTAAATTAGATAATTTCTAAGTTTTTCTCCTGAATCCCAGTGTAAGCCCATTATAGGAGCAAGCTTTCTCTCTTCCTCTTTATGGCAGTGCTCCTCTTTCTTATGGTGCACAAGCTTCATCTTGGCCCTGTGCTATTATTGAGGTTTTTGGTTTTCTTACCTTGACAGAAGAGGGACTTGTGTAGGGATGGTGTTGCTCATTCTTGTCAGAGTGAGTAAGCTACCTTCATCCTCCTCACTACACTTAGATGCTGGAGGACTCTTCTTCTCAGTGTTAGGTTGGAGAGCATGTTGATAGATACAACCCAATTTATGAAGGATAGATCTTTCTGTACTCAGGAGAGGTCTTATTTTCCTATTGTCTAATCTTTCAGTCCTATGTCTCTAATGAGGGGAGTATTTTTCTGTAATTTGAAGTGGTTTATAGTTTGTTTTTTTAAAAAATAAATTTATTTATTTATTTTTGGCTGTTTTGGGTCTTTGTTGCTGCACGTGGGCTTTCTCTAGTTGCAGTGAGCGGGGGCTACTCTTCATTGCAGTGTGTGGGCTTCTCATTGCTGTGGCTTCTCGATGCAGAGCATGGGCTCTAGGTGCGCAGGCTTCAGTAGTTGTGGCACATGTGCTTCAGTAGTTGTGGCTCGTGGGCTCTAGAGCGCAGGCTTAGTAGTTGTGGTGCACGGGTTTAGTTGCTCCACGTCATGTAGGATCTTCCTGGACCAGGGCTCGAACCCATGTCCCTTGCGTTGGCAGGCAGATTCTTAACCACTGCGCCACCAGGGAAGCCTGGTTTATAGTTTTTTGAGTGTAATGGTGAGACCGTATTCTTCTGAGGGCTCATACTGTTCCCGCAGCTACCTATTGCTGACACCTTCCACTTCTGGCCATGAACATTATATCACTGGTAAAGAATGTTCTCGAAAGAGAATTACTAATGGATATTAGAAGCCAGTTGTGGCATTTGCCAGTTTCTCTGGTGTAAATATTCCCACTGTGGTCAATTTCAGGCTGTCATCATGATGTCAACTGGCTCCCCAAATTCCTGAAAACTTAACTATTGACTCTTTGATACAATCCAGCTCCAGCATGCCACTGCATAACGTACCACTGAAGGAGATGTTCCCTAAACTCTTGGAAGATGGTGGGGGTTGAGGAAAGGAAACGGTCTCATGAACTCTGTCCTCAGCCCCAAGCTGCGGGGCCACTGCAGGCTCTTTTTTTCTGAAGGAAATACAGAATTGAGAGTGAGATGCCTTCTTACCCTCTTCCTAACTGGACCTTTTGCTGCAGAGGCCATAGCAAGCATCAGCTACCAATAAAGCTACCCCAAATCCCTCAATTCCAGTTTAGGTACAACGTTGTATCCTGTTTAAAGTTTGATTTCAGATGTGTGTTTCAGTGGGAAGGCAAGGAAGGCGTGCTGAGCCTGCTGGCCAACTGCTGCCAAGCCTGAACCAGCTTCCTTTCTTTTGCTGCTTCGTGTGCTATTTATTGGATTACTGGGGTCACACCTGCTGTGCCCTGCCCAGGCTACCAAATGCCTTGAAATCCAGGCCCATTAATACCCCTATTAAAATGATCTATCTTTTGTCTCAGTGTTTTAGCATGAATCCTCCTCAAAAGTATCTCTGGTGCTAATTACAAATGCTTATTTTGGGGCCTTCAGAATCAGGTAGTTTCTGGTCTGAGCCTAGGATTCCACATTAAAATTTGTACCCTGGGTGCTTCTTTACTCTCTAAAATTTGAGGACCACTGCCCGAGGATCCTGCTAGGTAAGTGATTAACTAATCTAAATTAATTCAAACCAAATTCTCATAAAGATAATAGGTTGAATTCACTTCCCTTGCTAGTAATTGAATGTTTTTTTAGGAAAGAGTCTAAATCTAAAGTTAAAATGCAGGGAGGGACAAGTACAGAGGAAGTTGCCTACTTTTATTAGTTAAAAATGATCTTTAGGGCTTTCCTGGTGGCGCAGTGGTTGAGAGTCCGCCTGCTGATGCAGGGGACACGGGTTCGTGCCCCGGTCCAGGAGGATCCCACATGCCGTGGAGCGGCTGGGCCCGTGAGCCATGGCCTCTGAGCCTGCGCGTCCGGAGCCTGTGCTCCGCAACGGGAGAGGCCATAGCGGTGAGAGGCCTGCGTACCACAAAAAAAAAAAAAAAAATGATCTTTAATGTTTAAAGGTATGCATAGTACAATATGTTCTGTAATAATCAGACTTTTGTAAATGATCTTAAGTTCTGGGGAAATTTAGTTATATGTCTTAAAGTGTTTTAGTCTTGTTATGACTCTAATATATATTGATTTATAGATTCATCAAAAGAAATGTCTCTGACCAAAAGCACAAAACAAACAAAAACAAAGAATCAGTTCCCCACACATTAGATTAAAAATCCTATAAAAAAATGTGGAGAGCTGTAGTGAAAACAATTGTTTTTAAAATTAAGAAGGATCATTTGAACAATGATTATATACACAGTGTTAGAATTCGTTGGGGCCACGTTTCTGAAAAGATATTTAATAGCAGCAGAATAAGCTTCTTCACACTGTCTACTTTAGGGCTAACCTATAGTTTAGAAAGACTTCTTTCACTTGGTGAGGAAAAAAAATTATTCTACCTTTCCAATCTTTAGCCTCTGTTGGAGCACTTAAAATAAGGTTTTGATTGTTTGAGCTTAAAAAAAACAAACAGCTGTTCAGCAAGTGTGAAAACTCAAGCAAAATAGATGTATTAACAGCTTACACTTTATGACACGAAAGAGCTCTGACTCATTTCTGACTTTTCCTTATAATACGAGATGAGAGGTTCATTGTTTAGGATAAGATGAAAATTGGAAGTAGTCTTTTACTGTGAGTTCATCTGTGTTCGGTTGTCACCTCTGGTCTGAAGATAGCTTAAGTCTGGAAACTTGGGCAGTTCACATGTCTCAGGTTTTCCATGTGCAAAATAAGGATTATTCTTGCCATTATTGCTTAATAAGCTGCAGTTGTGGTTATTTCCATTTTTGACCATAATTTCAGCCATCTCCTAATAGAAAGTTCTTAAGATTCTAATTTCTGTCTCTACTAGTCTAGGAACTTGATAAAGGACCAGAGTATTACAACTTGAAAAGTACATATAAAAATGTTAATTGAATTATATTTTCCTTTTTAATGAGTTGAAATATTCTAACTTGAGCAAAGAGGCAATAATTACTCAGTGATATTTCATTATACCATATTATGATGATTTGAATTGAGATGGATATCATTTTAATATAGTATAATTCCTAATTTTGTTATCAAGCCGTAAGTGTTTTTATTATTGTATGTAACATCCTTCAGCAAAGCCCGGTCCTTCGATAATTTTAAAAGTATTCAACCAAATATTAATTAGTGCTTTGTTGTTCAGTCATCTTGCTAGTGGCACAGTGCTGTTAATTAGATAAACTGTGGCTATTGAGTGAAATTTTATGTTTCTACTAACATTTTGAAGAGTTCAGTAAACCTCAAGTAACTGGAGGGCTTAGGGAATGGAGTGTTTTCACTTAGTTCAATTTTATTATTAAGTGAGGGTTTGTTTGGAATTTATAGAATGTTCCAAAATGTATTAGTATTCTTTATGAATTAAATTCAATTTTTCTTTGATTTAGTATCTCTCAGTATATGTCACAGTCATCATATAGTTGGAAAAGTGATTTCTCTAACCACTTTGTTTTGGTCTTCTCATTCTGTATCCTCTTCCTGAGTGATCAAATGTGTTCTGTTATCTATGAAATGCTGATTTAGAATCAATATTTCTAGCTCAGATATCTCTTTCCTCTTGATCTCCAGATCCATCTCAAAATTCCTGCTAGATCTCTTTGCTGGGTATTCCATAGGCATTTCAAACTCAAACTCCGTAGTGCTACATTAAACCCATCTCACTCCCCAGACCTGCTTTTCGTAGAGGGATCTGTTTCAGTCAGTAGACTACCACTTAAGGCAAAGAGCTAGGACTCTTTCTTGAACCTTTTCTCCTATCAATCCCTTACATACCAAGGCCAGCCAGTTGTAATGAGTATACTACACTATCAAAATATATATATATATTTTTTCTTTTGCAGTATGTGGGCCTCTCACTGCCGTGGCCTTTCCCGCTGCCAGACGCGCAAGCTCAGCGGCCATGGCTCACGGGCCCAGCCGCTCCGCGGCATGTGGGATCCTCCCAGACCGGGGCATGAACCCGTATCGCCTGCATCGGCAGGCGGACTCCCAACCACTGCGCCACCAGGGAGGCCCTCAAAATATCTTTTGAATCCGTCTCTCTTCTACCCTACTGCCAGTCTTTGGCTCTATTTAGCATTATTTTGTCTCTCCTAAATGATTGTAAGGACCTTTTAACGGGTCTTCAGTCTGGTTAGATCTGTAGTCCCCTTTGGAAACCAGAATGCAAATCTGATCAGTTTGCTACCATTTCAAAACCCTTTTGAGCCCTCAGGCTACAAGGCTGTCTTGCCTTCATCAACTGTGGTTTTCTCAGTACCCTTCCTCTACCTCTGTATTTCAGTTAAACAAGAGTTCTTCAATTACCAGACCTTCTCTTACATTCTTAGGCTTTTGCACAATCTGTTCCCTTTACCTCCTCCTTTTGCTAAGTTAGCTTCTGTTCTTCCTTTTACAGACTTCTTAGATGTCACTTTCTCAACTTGTATCTGCACTGAAGCACCTTGTTAACCAGAATTCTTTGTGTAAACTGGAGATCTCACTTACACCTTGAAACATTTGACTGCCTTTGTAGAAGCCCCTAGAGTTTATCGACTCTTCTGTACTTGGTTCCTGTACTTGTTGCTTTCTCTTCCCAAACTTGTTCTCGCACTGTTCCCCTATTCCTCTCCATTGTGATCTCAGGAGCACACATCCACAGCAAAAAAAACTTGTCTAAACCCTTAATTCATTATTTCCTTTACTACATTCTGTGGAGTAAGATGTTAAAAAGTGTTCCCAGGAAAAAGAATTTTGTGGTCAAAAGAGTTGGGAAACCCTGAGTTAATAGTTTCCCCATATAAATGTGCATTGTGAATCTCCAGGGTGGGAGTGGTGAGTGGATGTAGTGTGGATGATTCCACACGTATCTTACATGATGTTAACATCTGTACAGGTTAGTGCTTCCACTAACTCTTTTTAAAGGAAACGACTTAAAAAACAAACAAACAGACAAACAAAACCCCAAAACTCTTTGAATGGAGGCTTTTTCCTCCACTCTACAAAGCTCAGGGTACTGGGATTGCTGGTAACCCCCACTTCTGAAGAGCCAACTTTAGGTTACTGCTTCTCCAGCCTCATGTAAATATTCCTGCTCCTTTGAGGCTCATGAAATTCAGCTCTACCAGGTATGGCAAGGTAGACTTTTTTCTCACATGCTGTCCCTAATCACTGGTAGTTGCTGCCTTGAGGGCCATCTTGAGAAGGAATCCAAGGCTGTGTTTGGCTGTCATGAACACAGGTATTGGTTTTTAGTGATTATTCTTGATGGACTTGGCATTATATACCACATATTACTTACCACCTCTGTGCTCTGTTGTCTTCTACCATTTTCCCCTTGTCATTTCTAAATCTCCTAGTTTAACTTACATATTTTTTAAAGAGCTCTGCATTCCCAGTAGCTTTCAGAATAATCCTAAATAACTCCAGTGTCCATGTGGAAGACAGTAAACATTACACGTCTTACAGTTGTTTAAACTTCCTGAGCTCCAGTGACCTTCATCTCCAAGCTACCTTATATACTTATTTCCATGGCCATAGTCTCATAGTCTTCCCATCTTCCATTTCCCTCCTTTCACTGCAGTTGTCCTTTACCCTCTTTCATATGCAGTATTTCTTGATACTGCCATATTTTCCCAGCCCCTTTAACCTTCTCTTGGCATCTTTTCTTTTTCTACATAATCTGGACTGCTGAGCTGTTCTCACTAGCATATTCTGTTTCCTCTTTGACCCTTATCCTTCCACTGACTCAACCCAGCAAAACCTCAACTTGCATGCATAGTCATTGCAGCCCTCTCTGCTTGTTCTGACGCTTGGGGAGCTGAGCACTGCCGAAGGCAACCACAATACCTCACAGAGTGTTGCACTGCAAATTCAGGCTCCCAGCCTGTGCTGGGCCTTCACTTGTATCTGCTCATCTTAAAATGCTGTCCTCCCTTCTTCTTCACCATCAATTCCTAATCTATACTTGCTTTCTCCAACACTCTCCTTTTATCATTATCCTCTACCCCTGCATCTGAAAATCTTGTGATCATCAGACTTTGACTTCCTTAATTTGGGGTGCCATTGAAAAACTTCTCTAATTTTTATATTCATCCTCAAATGCCTTTCATCTGATTGCAAGGGACAAGGTGTTAATTGTGTTGTTCAAATCCATCCTGTGCTGATGACCACATCTCCTCCTAGCCCCTTTAGGATATTGCTTCATCAGTCACTTTCTCTCTTTGGTATTTTCAACTTTTACCTCTTTCCAACCCCCTTTGCTCAGCTTAAACATATATTCATATCTCCCTTTCTTAGGAAAAAGAGTATCCTCCCTTAAGCCTATGTGCTGCTTCTGTTACCAATTTGTATCACTTTTCAATCAAATTTTTTGAAAAGTAGTCTACAAAGTTTTTACTTATTTCCTCACTTGTAGTTTTCTCCTCAGCCCACCACAACCTGGCTTCTCTCTCCACCATTGCTGAAACTGCTCACTAAGGCGTCAATGACTGCTTCATTTTCAAGCTCCATGGATGTTGTCGGTCCTTTTCTTAACGGGCCTCTCTTTTCTTTTGACATTGTTGGTTCTTTGTTAGCTATTCTCTACTCCCTGGGCTCTGTGGCACTGCTCTTGCTAGGATCTCCTAATGCCTGACTCATTCTCTAGCTCTTTTGCTCGTTCCTCTTCCTCAGTAGGTCCCTTAAATGCTGCTGCTCTGAAGGTTTCTTCCTCAACCCACTGCTCTTCTCACTATGCACAGAGGTTCCTAACTTTCTGGTTAAGACCCCTCAAACAATCTGTTGAAAATTATAGAATCTTTCCTTTCCAAAATATAGATAGGCATATACATACAAAATTTAGTGTAACATTTCATGACCCACCAGAAGGCTTATTGAGAATTTGCTATATGCATTCCAGCCGGGCAGTATTCACCCTCATGGTTTCATTTGTCTCTTTTAAACAGATGACTTGCAAATCTCTTAAGTTCACTTTAGCTCGCCTCCATGACTTAAGATGCATTTTCTTTCTGCTCCATTTCATTGCCTGGCTTTAGGTCCTCATGGCCTCTCATCCAGCAACAGCTTCTAACTCTCCTCCCTGCCCTCAGGCTGTACCCTTCAGCTCCATCTTCCACAGAACCACCGATGATTTACTGTTCTGACCTTTTCAGCTCCAACGTCTGATTCTCTGTTTCCTGTGGAGACAGTCCGAACTCTGGCATGGCACACAAGTGACCTCTCAGGAAGTTCATCACTATTCTATCTGGTATCTTTGAGGCCCTTCCCATCCATTTCTCCTCCACTAGTGAGGGCAGACAGATTTAACTTGCATGGGATTTGACTATCTCTGTCTTACTATACTCTCTTTATCATGTTGGTGACATCAAACTTGTGGTTCTGTACACCCTTACTTACCTTGGTTCACACTGTCCTCCCCGCTTGGACCACTATTCTAACACTTGTGCTTCACTCACTGACAATTTGCCCTGCAAAAACTCCTACTTAACCTTAAAGGTTCATCTCCACCCTCACCCCAGACACTTTCCCACACCATCCCCTCTTTGTAAGGAACTCTTCTTGTGCCTACCATGATCTGTGCATCACTCCGTTGTGTATACTTTAACTCGAAGTCCTCTTTTCCATTGCTATCAGAATTAAGAGTTGAGCTGTTAATTGAGAAATTTGACTAAAGCTAGAGTTAAAAAAATACAGTTGTACTTAAAACATTTTATTTCAACTTAAAACATATAAACATTCATTTGCGAATTTTCTCATGTATGACCAAGGCATTTTCTTTGAGTATGGGTACCTGATTGGAATTCATTGTTCATTCTTAATTATACCGAACCTGGAATGCATCCTGTAAATTTCTAGTTTTGGTTTAAAAGAAAGAACTCAAGCCACTTGTGCCGCAATCTGAGTGCATAATCCTTGATTTGTATGATTTTTTTTCCCCTCGGCCAATCTTTCCAGTTGTATTGTCTATAACTAGTTCAATAGTAGTTTGTTTTTTCTTATGAAGACTTACCTTTATAGTCTTTCCAAGTCTTTATAAAGTCTATGTCATAGAAATAACAGTTGTGTTTCTTTTTTACTTACATTTTATTGGTTTGGTTTGTGTTGCATTTAATTAAAGTATGTATTTATGATACATGAATATGGTTTGTGAAAGTGCGCTCAACTGATAGGAGCAGAGATGCTTCATAAAAAGCATGCTGTAGACATCAGTCATTGTCTTACAGAGGGAATAGACGCTGTGTCAGTTAATCTGGCAAGTTGAATGGAGGTTGGTCTTATAAGAGAGTTTCTGCTGTAATTATTGTTACTGGTTATTCCCTTCATTTGCAAGATAAGTTCTTTTTTTTTTTTTTTTTTTTAC
>NW_006778610.1:1670551-1683294 GCF_000442215.2 Lipotes vexillifer | reverse complement strand
TTTTTTTTTTTTTTTTTTTTTTTTACAGTTCATACTTCATTTACTTATTCATTCATCCAACAAACGTTTATCAGGTTCAGTCTAGAGCCAGGCACTAAGCTGGGTGCTGGGGGTACCAAGATGAATTAGACTGGGATCTTGTCCTCAAGATGTTCATGGTCTAGTGGGGGAAACAAGGTACATCTTGATAGAAGCATCCTGGAGGGACACCTGTAGAATGTGTATGAGTTTGCCAGGTGGGTAAACGCTTCTGCAACCACGAAGGACAGAGAAGTAAGCAGCTGTAGAGTGACTGTCCCCCAGGTAACCTTTGGCAATGTCTGGAGACATTTTTGGTTGTTACAAATGGGGAAAGGGACACTACTGGCATCCCAGTGGATAGAGACCAGGAATGCTGCTCAACATCCTACAGTGCTTCATTCAAGATAAGTTCTTACAAGGCAAGGACTATACACTTTTTCATTTTTGTGTATCTAACCCTTACCTATGCACAGTGCTTACTACTTACATACAATATGTATTTGTTGGATGAGTGAACAAATTCTTATGTAGGTCATACTAAATTTGAATAATCAGAAAGAACACTGGACCGAGAATCAGCTAGTATAGACAGATCATTGGCCCTGGAGCCAAACTGGAGTTTGAACTCTTCCTCATTTGTATTCTTGAGCAGATTACTTACTCTTTCATTTGAGGAATGAGGATAACAGCAGCCTTTGGGTTGTGCCACGATTAAATGGGAATGTGAAGTGTCTAGCATAAGTACCTGACATAGTAAGCAGTTAACAAGTGCTAATTGTCCTGAAGATGCTTATCACTAATGAGGAGAATGTGGGAATTCACTTGGTCCAACTTTTCTCATCAAGAGACTTGAACTATATAATCTGAGTTTCCTTTCCAGCTGCTCTAAAATTTTCTTTCTATAAGCAATGTTTCATGTTTTAGATAGATTTATATAACAAATATGTGGGTAATCCTTGATTTTGGCACATTTGTAGACTCAATAAAGTAGGTAGTTAATTAGGTGATCATCACCTTACACCTTGCAAAACAAATATTTTCAGGCTTTAGAACATCTTTTGTTAGTGAGTTGAACTCTAATATAAGGTGTGAAGAACAGCCCAGCTCCACTAATCACTGTGATGCTGTCTATATAAGAGCTAAGGTAGGAGATAGAGAAGGAAGTGTGAGGAGGTTGTTTGGAAGCATTAGCTTAGAAGAAGTGAGATAATGAACACTTGAAAGTTAATTTATGGACAAACTAAACTTTTTGAACCATAGATACGTATTTGTTATCAATACAAAGCTAGGTTTTGGGTTTTCATGTTTTTAAAAAAAAATAAATTTATTTATTTATTTATTTATTTTTGGATACATTGGGTCTTCGTTGCTGCGCACGGGCTTTCTTTAGTTGCGCGAGCAGGGGCTACTCTTCGTTGCAGTGCGTGGGCTTCTCATTGCGGTGGCTTCTCGTTGTGGAGCACGGGCTCTAGGCACGTGGGCTTCAGTAGTGCGGGCTCTAGATCGCAGGCTCAGTAGTTGTGGTGCACAGGCTTAGTTGGTCTGCTGCATGTGGGATCCTCCCGGACCAGGGCTTGAACCCGTGTCCCCTGCATTGGCAGGCGGATTCCCAAGCCCTGCACTACCAGGGAAGTCCCTGGGTTTTCATGTTGATCATATTTTCTTTCTGATTAAAAAAGGGGGATAGGGTGAGAAAGATGGAAACAAAACACTTTTTTTTTGGAGTGGCTCTGAGGTTATTTGCCAGTGTACATCCCAAATTTTTGTTTGTTTAAAGAAATAAGTGAATTAATTGAATTCTTTTCAGTATTCATTCCACAGCTGATGCTAATAGTTTTTATATTTCAGTTGTTATTTAGTATGGAAGAAGATGAGTTCTTTGGAGAAGAAACGTTCCAGCATTATTGTGCAGAATTCATTAAACATTCACAGAAGATAGGCGATGGCTGGGAATGGAGAACTTCAAAGGTAAGAAAATTTTATTTTCTATTTCAATGGGGTTGTTTTTTGTTCCCCCCACCACCACAAAAACCGCAGTAATTGAAAGTAATGTATGAAAGCTAGTTTGATTTAGTAGAAGGCTTAAATTGAAGAATGTTTTAAAACAGATGTCCATTTTATTACTTCAGCTATATATACTCATTATAATTAGGCTAATGAAGTATTATCTACAAAAGTCCTTAGGTGAACTGCTTCAATTTAATAATAAGAGTTGTTAGCATATTAATTATCTGAATGTAAACAGATGCTTCTGTGGTGCTTCAAACCATTTGCTTACACTATTAATTTTCTTAGGAAACTACTTTTGTCCAGAGAGTGGAAAGATAATCCAGAAACCAAACCATAGTCAAATAATCACAAATTCTGAAATATTGAGGACTGTATTCACTGGGAATTTCTTAATAATATAAATACTTCCAAAACATTCTTTCTTTTGATTCTATTCAGTAGTAATAATGTAAAAGGTCTATGTACTCATTTATTTCCACACATACATTTAGTAAGGTTCTCTGCCAAAAGCTCTTTAAGAGTTCCTTGAAATACTGTTCTTAGAGAATAAGTAAGTTTTCTCTACTTGACATTTTATCTGATCCGTGAAAAAGTGGTGAATCCTGATTCTCTGCTGATTAGCTCTGTTTCCTATATGAAATCTGAGAAATGAGAACAGTTTTGAGCTTATTCCTATGATTCAGATCTAGAGGCTAGTGAAATGCAGGCCTTGATCAGATCTAGATTGTCACTGGGAGGAGAAGCCATGATTCCTCTTGGGTCGTATATCAGCTAAGCTTTGACAGGGGAGCTCATGTGAGGGTTCAGAGGTATAGAGTCAATTTCTTGTGGTGGATTCCAGCCCCACTCTCTAAGCTAGTGACGGGACAGTTCATAAACTTTTAAGGCATCTCTTGCTCTAGGATAATATGACCTTACTAGCATCTTTTATTAATTTTGTTCCTGAGTATTTAAAAATTTTGTTTGCTATTGTGTTTGAATTTTTATTCATCTTATTTCTTCTATGATTATTATTGACATAAAAGAACTGCTAAGTTTTGTATATTAAGTTTGTAACCATTCAGTCATCTTACTGAATTCTCCTGTTAATTTTCATAATTTTTCAGTGATTTCTCTTGTGTCTTCTAGGTAGAGTGAGGTTATCTGCAAATGAGTTTTTTGTTGCCTTCTTTGTAATATTTCTCCCTACTATTTATGAACTGAGTAGAAAAATGTTAATAGTAATAACAGTTCTCTTTGTCTTCTTCCTGACTTTAATATTAATGCTTCTGATATGTAATGATTAAAATGTTGGTTGTTTTATTCATTGAATGAGAATAGGTTTCTGACCCCTTTTGTCCTGTAATAATTTGTGTGATTATTCCTTGGGAACTTTCCCTTTTTATCAGGTTAAAAAAAAAAAGAAATTTTCTTTTATCTTAAGTTGGAGGCAGGATAATAGAGATTCCTGTTACCATTTCAGTGACCTAGCAGAGTTGGGGAGCAGAAAGGTAGGAAGTTGGGTCTGTGTGTGTATGTGTGTGTGTGTGTGTGTGTGTGTGTGTGTATGTGTGTGTGTATGTGTGTATGTGTGTGTGTTGGGAGACTCTGGGGAAGATCTCCAGAAGACAAATTATATGTCAGAAGTTTCTTCACTGAATTTGTTGAAACTAGTGCCATAAGAACCAGTTTCCAGGATTTGTTTTTATTCTGGCCTGGCCTCTACTTCATGGATGGGTATGGCTAAGTCTAGTTTCTTGTTTGCTGCCACTTTCAGCTGAGTTCCCTACCCTTTGGGGTAAGAATTGCACCTCTAATTAAGGGCTGTTCTCTTTAATGTGGGGGTAAGCCTGTAGATAGTATCAAAACAAAACAAAACATTCATCAGAGAAAAATCTTTATAGCCTTAGGATAAGGACTGCAAACTCAAAAGTCTGTGAAGACCTGGTTGGGTAATGTAAGTGGGTCAGGCTGCCAGGGACAAGACAGAATGGGCACTGAGTCTTGGGGCCTGTGGCTGACCAGAGTGCTTGGCCTGAGACCAGGTTGGAAACATGGGCCTAGGGGTTTACCAGTTCTTCCAAGAAAAGTAAAAAAGATTTGGGGATAAAATCTAAATTTTTAAAGATTGGCAACTAATTAAAAAAGATATTTTTTAAACATAGTGAGGACCAAACCCAGCGTGCCAGTGATGTATAATATGTGGGCTCTCTGTGGCCAGGGGGTGACTTCTGGGACTGGGTGTCTGCATGGTGTTGACTGCGGTTTCTCACCCAGCCCTGCCTCAGTGCATGCTGTTGATCTGAATTAGGAAAAGGGGCTCCAGCAAGGAGATCCCTCTCTTCTGTATTTTGGAATATTAGTATTTTTACTACTTAATTTCTGCAGTTCTATACCCAGTTTAAGAAGGAAATTGTGAATCAGTCACTTTATTTCCTTTAACCTTCCATCTGTATTACATCTCAGGCTTTCTGGGACTGTTTGGAGACAATACTTAGAATATTCTTTTACTTTTTAGGCTCCAGAAATTAATTTTTATATTAAAAATAGTTGTATTGATGTATAATTGACAAACAATAAACTGCACATATTTAAAGTGTATAATTTGATCAGTTTTGACATATGTACGGACCTTGAACCTTCACTACAATCATGAGAGTGAACATATCCGTCGTCCCCAAAAGTTTCCTAATACAACTTTTTAATGCCTCTCTCTGCCCCTTATTTTTAAAGAAACCTTTGTTTATCCCTGTATGTATAGGCTCCTTTAAAGAGTACATATATTGTCACTCATACCTTCAGGTTTGTTCACAAATCACTTTGGTACCACCCATTTTATTTTTTAATTTTAAAATAATTGTGACAATGTTTAGAGAATTGGTATAATTCAACTTTTTATATAAGGCAAAGCATCATTTTTCCTGCAAAGTTGATGAGAAAAGCAATGTGAATTAATGAAACATGTAAATAATTTAAAAATTTTAAAAGGAAGCAGTTTCTTAAAATAATCAAAATAGTCCTAATTTTTATATCTGGAGGTATGCAGATTAAGGAGAATACTTCTAAATCAGTATTTTTTCAGTGGGGCTTAATTCTGTTGGCATCTGGGCAGGATAGTTCTTCTTGTTCTCCTACCCCCATCATCTCCAAAACCTTCAGGAAGGCAGTACACTTTTGTTGAGAGCCATTGTTTAACATGATGGTCTGTCAGATATTAAAGATAGTGGTTAATAGCATGGGCTTCAGAGTTAGATAGACCTGAGTACAAATCCTGACTCTACCATTTACTAGCTGGATTTTAGACAAATTACTTAATGTCTCCAAACTTCATTTTCTTTATCTATAAAATAGGAATAATAGTAATACTCACCTAACGTGGCTATTGTATACGTTAAATGAGATTTGCATTCAAAAAGTTTAGCACAGTTTCTGGCACGTGGACAGTTATATTGTGGTTATAATTTTTAGTTGGTTGTTTGAAATTTTCAGCATCTTTTGTTATAGAAATAAAGCTATGAATGAAATTGTAGTTAGGTTTTCAGAAACCTTTATGAAAATCTATTAGCACCAAATATACCGTAATGGTCTGTAGTGTATTGTTCTGAATTCTCTACAATAAGGGGAGCAGAAGATGGTAAATAACAATGAATGCAATTGTTTGAAACACATTATAGGGTTACGTTGTTTTATTGCACTTTGCTTTATTGCACTTTATGGATAGTGCATGTTTTACAAATTGAAGTTTTGTGGTTAACCCTGCCTCGAGCAAGTCTATTGGTGCCACTTTTCCAACAACATTTGCTCACTCGTGTCTCTGTGTCATATTTTGATAATTCTCACAGTATTTCAAACTTTTTCATTATTATATTTGTTATGGTGATCTGTGACCAGTGATCTTTGATGTTAGTATTGTGATTGTTTGGGGGTGCCAGGAATCCTGCCCATTAAGACAGCGAACTTAATAAATGTATGTGTTCTGACTGCTCCACTGACTGGCCATTGCCCCATCTCTGCCCCTCTCCTCGGGCCTCCCTATTTCCTGAGACACAGCAATATTGAAATTAGGCCAATTAATAACCCTACAATGGCCTCTAAGTGCTCAAGTGTAAGTAAGCATTGCCTATCTTCACTTCGAATCAGAAACTGGAAATGATTAAGCTTAGTGAGGAAGGCGTGTCAAAAGCTGAGTAGATCAAAACCTAGGCCTCTTGCACCAAACAGTTAGCCAAGTTGTGGATGCAAAGCAGAAGCTCTTGAAAGAAGTTAAGTGTGCTACTCCAGTGAATATGCGAATGATAAGAAAGTGAAACAGCCTTACTGCTGATAAGAAGAAAGTTTTAGTGGTTGGGATAGAAGATCAAACCAGGACAACTTCCCATAAGCCAAAGCCTAATCCAGAGGAAGGCCCTATCTCTTCAATTCTATGATGGCTGAGAAAGGTGAGGGAGTTACAGAAGAAAAGTTTGAAGCTAGCAGAGTTTGGCTCATGAGGTTTCAGGAAAGAAACTAGCTCCATAACATAGAAGTGTGAGGTGAAGCAGCAAGGGCTGAATGTAGAAGCTGCAGCAAGTTATCCAGGAGATCTAGCTAAGATCATCAATTAAGGTACCTACACTAAACAACAAATTTTCCGTGTAGACAAAACAGCCTTCTATTGGAAGAAGATGCCATCTAGGACTTTCACAGCTGGAAAGGAGAAGTCAATGCCTGACTTCAAAACTTCAAAGACATAAAGGCTGACTATCTTGTTAGGGGCTAATACAGCTGGTGACTTTAAGTTGAAGCCAGTGCTCACTTATCATTCTGAAAATTTTAGGGCCCTTTAGGTTATGCTAAATCTACTCTTCTATAAATGGAGCAAAAAAGCCTGGCTGATAGCACATCTATTTATAAGTGATTTACTGAATATATTAAGCCCACTGTTGAGACATACTGTTCAGAAAAAAAGATTCATTTCAAAATAGTACTGGTCATTGACAATGTACCTAGTCACCCAAGAGCCCTGATGGAGATGTACAACAAGATTAATATTGTTTTCATGCTTACTAACACAACATCCATTCTGCAGCCCATGGTTCGAGTAATTTCAACTTTCAAGTCACATTTTGTAAGAGATACATTTCATAAGGTTATAGCTGCCAAAGATAGTGATTCCTCAGTTGGATCTGGGCAAAGTCAATTGAAAGCCTCCTGGAAAGGACTCACCATTCTAGGTGCCTTTAGGAACACTGTGATTCATGGGAAGAAGTCAAAATGTCAACATTAACAGGAGTTTGGAAGAAGTTGAGCAACCCTCATGGATGACTTTGAGGGGTTCAAGACTTCAGTGGAGGAAGTCACTGCAGATGTAGTAGAAATAGCAAGAGAACTAGCATTAGAAGTGGAGGCTGAAGATGCGACTGACTGACAGCAATCTCATGATAAAACTTCAACAGATGAGGAGTTACTTCTTACGGATGAGCAAAGAAAGTGGTTTCGTGAGATAGAATCTACTCCTGGTGAAGATGCTGTGACGAACTGACAACAAAGGATTTAGAATATGACATAAACTTCGTTGATAAAGCAGAAGCAGGGTTTGAGAGGACTGACTCCAGTTTAGAAAGAAATTCAAAATGGGTAAAATGCTATCAAACAGCATTGCATGCTACAGAGACATCGTTGGTGAAAGAAGTGGTCAGTCGATGTTGCAAACTTCATTGTTGTCTTATTTTAAGAAATTGCCACAGCCATCCCAACCTTCAGTGACCACCACCCTGATGAGTCAGCAGCCATCAACATCGAGACAAGACACTCCACCAGCAAAATGATTATGACTCACTGGAGGCTCAGATGATGGTGAACATTTTTTAGCAATAAAGTATTTTTTGTTCATACAATGTGTTTTTAGACCTAATGCTATTGCACACTTAATATAGTATATACATAACTTTTATATGCATTGGGAAACATAACTTAGTATAGTGTAAACATAACTTTTATATGCATTGGGAAACCAAAAAATTCATGTGACTCGCTGTATTGTGCTATTTGCTTTATTGTGGAGTTCTGAAACCTAGCCCTTTATATCTCCAATATATGTCTGTATATATCTTAAAAACCCATGGGCTCATAATGTTAGAGAACGAGGGAGGGATGGGGACAAAGAGAGAGAGAGAGAGAGAGAGAGAGAGAGAGAGAGAGAGAGGGAGTGGAGCAGAAGAGACTCCAAACCTAACTCATTGAACACCATTGGGAGTATCTAGGACATCAACTCATCAACTCCTTGGTCTGAAAATTGTTAGTCAAAAGGAAAGAAATAAGCATTTATCCTGTCTTTCCTGCATGAATCATATCTCATAGTAACTAAATAGCCTAATTTGATAAGGAAAATTGTTTTTTCCCTGAGAATTCCATCTAATAAATATGGAAAGGATGATAGAAAGTCACCACTTTTCAATCCCTAATGAAATGAATTAGTCAACAGTAATCAGTAGATGAAAATATAAGGTGAAAAATTGATGTGAAATTTACAAAAGAGGGATTGAGCTATCATTACCTGAACCTAGCATTCAATCTTATCATTACTAAAAATAGGATATCCAGATATTATGTACTTTCTGAAGTTTTATAACCTGAGTCACAGAGCACAGTCTATGGAGTATTCTTGCCCCCAAAGATTAACCTGAATAGAACCAATTAAGGAAGACAAGTGATAGAGGACCAAGTTAATTGACACCACAGGAAGCAAATAGAAAAATCCAGAAATCTAAAGGACATTTGACCCAGTTTCCTTAAAAAGTTAATGGTAGGATAAAGAAGTGAGGAGGAGGACTGCACTTCTAACTATTTAGAATTAAGGACCAGTTTTTTGTTCTGTTTTGTTTTTAAAATGTCCTTGGGGCAGCGACCAGTAAGCTGTCCCGGTGCGCAAAACTAGTGTGCAGCTCAGATCATGTGAGACTCAATCACGGGAGGGTGAGATTACCAGCCTGGTTCACTAGATGGGTCCACTGACCGTGCACTTGGGTGTGTTGACAGTGTCAACTTGCTATGAAAGTTTCCAAGTCCTTACTTTCCTTTTCTGAATTTATCAATAGACCCATGACAAAGAGTTTGCAGATTGAGAACAGTTTTGGGACTGGTAATTTACAATTAGTTCTTGAATTGGCACCATTTCAGACCACATTTTGAGTAGCACTACTCTAAATTAATAGAAATCAGGAGGCATAGCCTAATGTAATGTGTGAACCTTCTTTGGACCCTGACTCAAATCAACTGTAAAAGGACCTTTTTTGAGACAGTTTGATTATGGACTAAGGTATAAAATGATACTAATGAGGTTAGCAAAGAAAAAAATACACCAGGGATAGATGAAGCAAATGTGGCAAAATCATGACATATATTGAATCTAAGTAATGTGTATATAGGTTTAATTTTGGTACTGTTCTCTCTACTTCTTTGTATATTACATATATGCTTCCTTTTCTCCAGTGTCATCACAATTTATTCTTCACCCTAAACTTTATTCATCATAG
Source organism: Lipotes vexillifer (assembly GCF_000442215.2). Taxonomy (NCBI): domain Eukaryota; kingdom Metazoa; phylum Chordata; class Mammalia; order Artiodactyla; family Lipotidae; genus Lipotes; species Lipotes vexillifer. Next base: position 1,673,770 of record NW_006778610.1, on the reverse strand, counting down.
CATATGTTCTTAGCCTTGTCTTAGATTCAGAGCCCTTTTGGGAATTTGTGCAGTTTAAAACTTCAAAGCAACTTGCCTTCTAAAATTTTTTCTTTTGTTTTTGTGTTTTTACTCACTGGATATGAGTACATTAGTTCTGTGATATCACCTTTTACAGGTTATTGATAAAATAATTTACCATAGCTTTTCAACTACATTCTCTCACTTTTGTGTAGCAGAAACAGGAAGAGAGACCATTCAGATACTGAAAACAAAATATTCTATTCTATTAATACTAATTTTGAGATTAAATTTTATACAAATAACACTAGATTATTTTGTATGTTACTCGTTTTTTTAAAAAATTTTAAATTGAAGTATAATTGATTTACTTTGATTTACAATGATATGCAGAAGAATTGTTTATTTTATTTTATTTTATTTATTTTGGCCGCATTGCACGGCATGCAGGCGGGATGAGGGACCTTACAAGACCAGGGATCAAACCCATGCCCTCTGCAATGGAAGCACAGAGTCTTAACCACTGGAACGCCATGGAAGTCCTGTTATTCTTAAAGAAGAATTAAAAGGCCTCTGCTCCCCACCCCCTATTAATCCCTGTCTTTTTAGTTAAACCTACTTGATTATATTTTGAAATTTCATAGCAGCACACTAGAAATACTTTGATTATTTCCCTGACAGCTTAGGAACCCTTATTGAAAGGGCTTATTTCCTAATTTATATAGAGTAAAAATTTAAAATTTTATTCTTAGAAATTTAAACAATTTAAATTTCTTTTTGATTCCTGATTTTTTGCGGTACGCGGGCCTCTCACCGTTGTGGCCTCTTCCATTTAGGAGCACAGGCTCCGGACGCGCAGGCTCAGCGGCCATGGCTCATGGGCCCAGCCGCTCCGCGGCATGTGGGATCATTCCGGACCGGGGCACAAACCCACGTCCCCTGCATCGGCAGGCGGACTCTCAACCACTGCGCCACCAGGGAAGCCCTTGATTCCTGATTTTTAATTCCGTTTTAATTCCTTCCTTTCAGTAGTCTTTCTCTCTGATTAATTCACATTGATTTTCTTAAAACCTTTCAACATTATCCTAATTACATCAAATTCATATTTTTAAAATAGATTCTAAAATATTTCCATATCTTACTTCATTCCATCTTTTAACACTATCTTGTTAGAAAACCCACCCTACCCTTCCCATCAAGCCTGCTGCCGTGCTGAATTTCTCACTTTGTTTATTTGCACAGATATCTTTTTTTTAATGTCTTACTATGAAAAATTTTAAGCATACAAAAGCAAAGAGAATAGTATAATGAATTCCCATGTACCTATCACTTAGCTCCCACAATTACCAACTCACAGCCAGGAATATACTGTTTTAAAGCATATATCATGAAGTGACATGATATATCTCAATTAAGTTGACTTTCTTTTTTCCCCTTCCCCCATATGTCTTAAAATTATGGGTTTTTCAAGTGCACTCTAAATTTATTTATCATTAATATTAAAATTATTAATCTCAGAAAAAGACTCTAGAGACATAAAATATTATTTCTACAAATTTTTATTTATTTAAAAAATTATGGTAAAATACGTATACATAACATAAAATTTATCACCTTAACCATTTTTAAGTGTATAGTTCAGTAGCCTTAAGTACATTCAGATTGTTGTGCAACCAAGTTCCAGAACTGTTTTCATCTTGCAAAATCAAAACTCTATACCCCTTAAACACTAACTCGTCATTCCTTCCCTCCCCAGCCCCTGGCAACTACCCTTCTACTTTCTATGAATTTGACTACTCTAGGTAGTTCATATAGGGGGAATCATACAGTACTTATCTTTTTGTGACTGGCTTATTTCACTTAGCATGACATCTTCGAAATTCACCCATTATTTCTACAAATTTTGACTTAGGGATTTATAAAGTAGAGAACTAAACAGAGAATTGGGGGTGAATTTCCGTTAGATGATGACATCTTGAATTACATAGCCTCATTCTGTTAAGAGATTTCATTTCTTTTATTTTGAAGCACGACATTATTAAAGAGAGTTAAAAATGCTTTCTATGTGTGTCTGGTAAGACTAATTTTTCATCATGTCTCCAATTTGCTGATACTATAGAAATCCTACTGGCTAGTTCTATCAGAAACATAATCAAATTTGAGAGTAAATAATGGAATTAATATCTTAAATACAGTTATTTTACTTTGCCTATACATTCATTTTTGTGGTATTTATGCATTGAGTTGTTGGAAGTAAGGCTTTCTATTTTAAAGGTGAAATATTAACTATCCTTTTATACTTTTTGATCTCTATGTACACAGTATCCTTAGACAGATTCTTTGCTAAAATTTAGTGGCAATTTTAAGGTTTACGAAAAGAATAGACGTTTCCCACAGGTTTCTTAAGTGTAATATTGCTTTATGTGAGTAACAAATAAATACATTTGTTGGTTTGAAATACTTAATTTTGCTTAACTTTTATTCTTCTTCCTCCAGCTTATTAAAAACATTTTTTATATATCCCAGTATTAATCCTTTTTAGGGTGGCTGTGAGCATGTTATTGCTATTAGTTTTAGTGTAATGCTGTATTTGTTTAAGTCATCTACTGTGAGTTAATGAAATATCATTTCTGGCCCCAAATGTCTCTAGATAAAGATTAAATATATTGCATTCACATAGTCTCTTGATTAGACTAAAGTAGAGTTTTTTTTAGTTTATCTTTGGAGATTAGGAGAAAAATGCACTTGGAGCAGCATGCTGTGTTTTTGTAACAAACATTGACTCATAGTTGCACTAGGTTTTTCATTCATAATTTAGTGTGTGTTATGATCTGTCACTTAAGCATATGCAAATCTTAAGCAATCACTTCAAGAAGAACAAGTTGTATTACTTGTGAATTAAATATTTTTGAACACCATTTTTAAAGACTATCAAGAGTATCAGAAAGGAAAGCTGTAATACTTTACAAATTTATCAATTGAACTTAAACAGTGATAGTAATTGTGCACATTTAACAATTAAAAGCACATTCTTGGCTAACAGTGATGTTTGGGTTCATTGGACAGGCTGGCAGGCTCTATTTCAAAAAGCCTCCTAGGGGGTTAACACTGGTAATTTTATCAAGCCCAGGATCTGACCCTCAGATTCAGATAGAATAGAATGGATAGAATGGAATTCAGATAGAATGTCTCTCAAAGAGGGATCCACATCGAGCAATG
>NW_006778610.1:1648552-1670541 GCF_000442215.2 Lipotes vexillifer | reverse complement strand
AATATATATATATATATATATATATATATATATATATATATATATATATATGTATATATATATATCCTTTGACATTTGTATCCTGATATATATATGTATATATATATATATATATCAGAATCTAATTTATTAATTTATAATGAATAGAATTGTCAAATGAACTGGAATGCTCCTGTCATTGTGATGATTCATTTTGTTTTGTAAGTGGGCAAATCACAATTGCGTGAACACAGAATGAGTACAAATTCTCATGTGTAGTTATATGAATGAAATATTTAGTGGCATAATCTAAGAGTGGCATCATACATCTGGCTCTGCAGTAGGGATAATCTTACCATTTGAGGCCAAGTTGTTTAAAGTAATGATATGTAGGGTAGGAAATCTCTTTCTTGAATAGTGTAGTGGGCAATGCTAATGTTTCCTCCACTGATCTCATTTTTTTTTTTTTTTAAAGTTTTAATGACTGACCAGTCTCTTTTAGTTGCCATTTGATTATAGCCAAATCTTGCAGACTGGGGAGCTATTCTGTCTCTTTAGGGTAATTTGCCCATCTGCTCTGATCTATTATGAGTTAATTTCATGCTTGAACTCGAAAAATGCTTATTTCTAAAACCTTGGATTGGGCCTCCAGTTACAGACAACATTACCCTGATCTTGAATGTTTGTAGAAATAGAAAAAAAAAATCATGAAAGAATCACATTACCCTAATACAATTGTGGTTGTTTTGGTGAAATTCCCTCATGTGTAGGCTTTCATTTTTAGGTCCTCTTAAAAACGTGTTGCTAAATTTCCCAAATGGGATTTTAATGGTTGTTCTTTTAAATTTAAAATATTGGAGTGAAATTACATATCTAAAACATTATCTTCCCTTTTAGGAACAGAATAGGTGTTCACTTTAAAGACTGATTCTGCTAGGTATATTTTGTAACTGGTTACCTAAGTGAACTGTCATGCTACTTCTAGTGCTTTTAAAAATAATTATTTGGTGCTTTCCATGTCATCTGACATAGCAAAAATATGGTTTCTTTTCCAATATGTATGGCTTCATTTTGGTCATATTGTTTTAGTGACAATTTCCAGAACTAATTGCATGCTCTAGCAGCAATCACATGTATTCGTGCTTTACAGCATCCTTTTTTAGGCTCACAACACTTTGTAAGTATATGGGGCAGTCTTTTTTTCTTCATTTTGTGTCAAGATAACTTAAATAAACGAATAAACTTGGACACCGAGATAACAATTGACCTGCCCAAGTCTGAGCTACCACTGGAGCAAGGACCCAGGTCTTTGGACCACTACAGTCCCGAATTTCCATTTATTTATCTTCTTCTAAATAGTAGCCTTTGTACAAAGTTTAATCACATAAGTGATCTCACAGATTAGAGTTCGGTAACCTCAAGCTCTGAAAATTGAGCTTCTCATCTTTCAACCTCCTGTCAGTTGAATTCTTTGTTTTAGTAGATGGCTCTACCATCCTTCTGGCTCAGGCCATAAACCTGAAGGCTTTTACATTCCTCTGTCTCCTCAATACCTAGACCTGATAGATCATTTTATCAGTTTATTCCACCTTTAAAAATCTCTCACATTGGCTTACCTCTGCCTCCTCTGCCCTCCTTTCACATTGCCACTGTCTTGGCTAAGGCCATTGTTTCTGCTTTCTGTCTCTGATCTCGCCCTCTGCCAATCTGACTTCCACCCTGACAAAGTGATGTTATAAAACGCATTTCCAATCCATTACTCCCTGGTTAAGATCCTTTAGTGATTCTCCGTTATTTCAGGATACAGTTTAGGGTCTTTAGCTAAGCATACACAGCTCATGCCTAAAAAAGATGCACTATTTTGAGTCTGGCTTTGTTTGCTCAACATTCATTTATGCATAACTTTATGGTCAGTGATTGGTCAGAGGTTATGCTTGGACACCTGAGCATGATGGATGGAGTAAGACTTCCATCCTTCCCAAAGGATCTATATGTGGGTTGGGGAGCACATTCAAAGTTCAGGCAGGTTTCTACTCTGCCCTGCCTTCTAGTTTCTTCCATGTCCTCTGTTCATGTGAGCAGCTCCACCATCAGCCCAGGACTTGAGGACAGTATGGTTTTCTTGAGGCATGTGGGTGGAGGCAGCCAGGGTTGTTTGCAGAGTTCAAGCCCCTCGGTGGTCTCTCATTTCCAGGATCTACCTATTACCTTTATGGTTTTGTTGTCGGGAGGTTGCTTGTCCCAACTGGGGTGGCTACCTCAGACTTGCTCCTGAGATCGCTACATTTGCTGGCAATGCTGCTGGACTGCATATTTTCATCTTTGGCTCCAGATCAATTGAGCCTCTCTGGCCTTGAAGCTGTCCAGGGAGAACCCTATCCCTGACCACCTGACCACAGGGGAGGGATGGCAGCAGCCCCAGGCAGGAGTGTCACAGAGTCCCACTGTTCTTACCCTAATTTCAACAGTGTTTCATGAATAAGTACTTCTTACTAAGTTATTTGACTTTGGTTGATTACCAGAATCCTGAAATGGTTTTTTTTTTTTTTTTTTTTAACAATTCTGAACAGTTTCCAAGTTGTTTTTTGGAGAAGATTTGAAGTCCTGCCTCCTGGCGCCACAGGATGATTTAAATTTGCATTTTCCTAAAAACTAGTTCATTTGAGCACCTTTTCATATGTTTATTAGTTTATTGTACCTTCCTTTGTGATTTGTTTGGTTAAGTCTTTTGCCCATAGTCACTACATATTTTTCTGAGATTAAATTTAAGCAGATAGGTAACCCGACCCTCAAGTTTGGCCTAGAAGCCTGCCCCTTCTCTGTAGTTTCATATAATTGACGCACAATTTTGTATGGTGGTTATCCGTATACTTGCCTGATTCCCCAAAGTAGTCTGAAAGCTCCTTGACTGCAGGAATTTTGTTTCTGTATCCTCACTTCTGTATCCTTGGTGCTTAGTGTAGTAAGCACTCTATATGCATTTCTTTTTATTTTAATTTAATTAATTAATTAATTTTTGGCTGCATTGGGTCTTTGTTGCTGCGCATGGGCTTTCTCTAGTTGAGGCGAACGGGGGCTACTCTTCAATGCGGTGCATGGGCTTCTCATTGGTTTCTCTTTGTTGCGGAGCACAGGCAGTAGGAGTGTGGGCTTCAGTAGTTGTGGCATGCAGGCTCAGTAGTTGTGGCTTGCAGGCTCTGAGTGCAGGCTCAGTAGTTGGGGTGCATGGGCTTAGTTGCTCGGCGACATGTGGGATCTTCCCGGGCCAGGGCTCGAACCTGTGTCCCCTGCATTGGCAGGTGGATTCTTAACCACTGCACCACCAGGGAAGCCCTCTGCCAGGTTTTTTATTTGTGTAAATGCATCTCATTGTATGTTATTTCATTGTATAATATATTGTTTGAAATAAATGGGTCATTGACTAGTATTTAAAAACCTATTTTTTATAAGAATTTTCATTAAATAGTAAAATTCCTTTTTAGTAGAATGAATCATTGGGTCCAATGTTATTATGTAATGTTATCGGTGACCTCTAAATTTATTGCTGCTAAGCTCCCTGGTAAATTCTTTGATCTTTTAGTAGTATTTGACAAGGATTGATCATTCTTTTCTCCTTGAAATACTTTTTTAGTTTTGTGTCCTTACTCTCTTGGTTTACCGCCTATATTACTCTTCATTCCTTTTCAGTCCTCTTTGCTGTTTTTTCTTTTTTCCATAACCTCATAATATTAGGGCACCCAGGCATACTGCCTTTCTTGCTGTTCCTCAAACACACCAGACAAACACTGCCTCCTGGGGGGCCTCTGAATTGGCTGGGCCCTCTGTTTAGAACCCTCTTCTTCCAGATATGACTAACTGTCCCCATCCCTCTGTCCTCCCATCCCATGTGTTTCCTCACGTGTCACCTTCTTTCTGAGGCTTCCCTGACCACCCTATTCAATATTTCAAACTACTTGGTCCACCTACCTACAGCCTCACTCCTGATTTCCCTTATCCTCTTCTACATTTTCTTTTTCTCATACTATTGTTCAGCTTCTAACATGCTCAGTAATTTACTTATTTATTTTGTTTATTGTTTAATGTCTCTCTTATCTTTCCCTGCTCAGGCTATGAGGACAGAGATCTTTATTTTGTTTGCTGATATGCCCAAAGTAACTAGAATATCACTGGGTATAAAGTAGGTACACAAACAGATATTTGCTAAATGAATGATTGAATATCTGATTTTCTGGAAAAAAGAAAAATCTACACTTTGTCTGAAGAATTTTATTAGACAAAAAGTTTTATTTGAAAAAATATGAGAAATTAAAAAAAATGCCAATGTTCTTCTTTTATACCTTAATTGATGAATTAGGTTCCATGAAAACACCATAAAATTTACATAAAAAGTTAATAAGTAGCATTCAAATAACCTCTTCAGGGCAGTCTTTTAAATAAAACTGGCATTTCTGTAAAAATGGAATTCTTCTATAATGATATGCAGTAGAATTTAATGCATACTTTAGATTTTAAAATAACCATATAACAGTGTGTTGAGTGGGACCTTTTTATCTTGCTTCTGAATTGCAGCTAAGGCCCCAAGCTGAGGACAAAAGACTTTTGAGTAACTGATTTTCTATATTTGGATTGCTATGAATAATCTACTAGCCACTGGGGTCAGAAACCTGCCTGCAGAGACTGCTCAGAGGAACCATTCCTGAAGAACTGGGATCCCCCACCCCACCCCAATATGAGAATAGGATTCAGCGAGCAGAAGTGCAGAGTCGTACTGAGAAATGATTCCCTCCCTCACAAACCTCTCTTCATTCTCCAAAGAACCACTTGTAAAGTATGGAGTACTTTACAGTTGGGAGAGGGGACATTTCATTGCCTAGTTGAGCATTACCTTATCCATGGACTTGCTGATCTGCTGTTTTCTGCTGGAGCAAGGCTAAAGGGAGTTGAGAGTAAGAGTGGGAAGCAGGGGACACTGTTCAATCTGTTTAATATGGTCACTTCAGAGAATAGCTGTGCTGGACCTATTTTTCCATTGTCCTGCTCAAGCCAGGAGGTGTAAAGGGACCTCAGCAGTGGTAGAGGGTGGATGGTTACTGTCTAGATCAGATAAATGTCCCTGCAGGATATTCTGAAGAGCCCATTTAATCACTCATGAGGGAGCCAGCAGCTGCATGCCTGCCACATGCAGGAGCAGTCAGTATCAGCCAGAGAAGCAACAGCAAACAACAAGGAGAGGACTGTGACTGCAACCAGTTAAGCAAGGGGATGATTCTCCTTCCTGCTTCCAGTTCTCAATTCATGGGCTCCTGGAAGAAGTAGTGAGGGGCAGAAGGTTTCTCTGAGCAAGACAAGTGCTTCATTTCTCCATTCTAAGCAGCAGAGAGTGTGGGTTGAACTACAGGGAAAAAAGAACTTCAAATTGATTTTGAGTCTGAAATCTTCAGAATAACAAAAAGGGCTTCCCTGGTGGCGCAGTGGTTGAGAGTCCGCCTGCCGATGCAGGGGACACGGGTTCGTGCCCTGGTCTGGGAAGATCCCACATGCCGCGGAGCGCCTGGGCCCGTGAGCCATGGCCCGTGAGCCTGCGCGTCCGGAGCCTGTGCTCCGCAACGGGAGAGGCCACAACAGTGAGAGGCCCGCGTACCGCAAAAAAACAAACAAACAAACAAAACAAACAGAAAAATAATATAAGATGGAGTCTTAATTTTCTGAAGTCTCGAGTTCTAAAAACTGAAAGCATCTAAAAAGTTATAGATTGGGACCAAGTTGTTGTTTAAGGATCCCTAATATGTCAGTTAGGAATTGCAGCATAATAAGTCATTATAAAACTTAGTGGTTTAAAACAATAACCATTTATTATTTCTCAGAAACCTACAAATTTGCTGGACCGTTCTGCTGATCTGTGGCAGGCTCAGTTGATCTCCATAGGGCTTACTTATATATCTACAATCCAGCCGAGTATTGGCTGGGAGCTGGCTAGTCTAAGAGGGCCTCATCTAAGAGGGGTGATTCAGCCTGCTTCCGTGTTCCAGCAGGCTAGCCTGAGCCTGTTGTCATAGCAGTGGTTAGGGTCCAAAGGAAGAAAGTAGAAACACTCAAGCACTCTTTGACCTTTACTTGAGCTTTTCTTGGGGGGCCAAGCTCAGAGTCAGTGTGGAAAGGCACTACCAAAGGGCAAGATATAGGAAGGTGTGAAAAATTGGGGTCACTAATGCAATTAATCTGCCACACCTATCAGGTGGGAAAGGAGATTCCACACAGGAAGGCTAAGAGCAGTTATTGGAAAAAATAAATCCATTTCATATTTCTGCTCTGAGGAGTAGACCCCTTAATCACAGGTTACAATTGATTTGGACTACATAGGCTCTTAAAACAGAGACTGTTTGCTTTATATATTATTTCTAATATGCATTTACCCCAGAAGTCATTGTTTAAAGATCCTGGTGTTTTAATTTGGGGGTCACACTGAATTTGAATATATATAATCTACATAATATATCAATAGATAGTATCTAAATTTTATGTATCAGGAGAAAGCTATATACAGAAAACATGGAATTTGGAGATGAATGGCAGAAGATATAGCAAGGAAAGTTACAAGAGGTTGTCTCTGGGTAGGCTGACCAAAGTATGGGGAGGGGTAAGAAAGGGGCTGCTGATTTTTGTTACAACTGCATTCTAGTGCAGTTTGACTTTTTAAATTATGTACTAAATTACTTTGATTAAAATCAGTAAAAATTTTTTTCTATAGAAGAAAGTCTATTTTCAAAGCACCATCGCTGTGCTGTTATTTACATATAATACCTCATTTAATTTAATCCTTACAATGTCTCTATGAGTTAGCTGTTGTTATATCTACTTCAGATGAAGCAGGTGGGACTAGAGAAATTAAGTGACTTGTCCAAGTTTACCTGGTCTTTATGTAAGAGTCAGGGTCAAGATTGGAACCAACGTGTGTCTGCTTTCAAAGACTGTGGACTTAACCCCCAACCTGTAGTTTAATATTGAATTCATCTACTTAGTTAGAAGCTGAAGTTTAATCTGCTCTATACCAGAGACCCATGCTATTTTGTAGCCAACACAAAAGAACTGGAATATATGTATTTTTTTCTTGCTATCAAATTTTAGTTGCTTCTTAACAGCATCTAGGCTTGAAATGGAAAAATAGCAATTGAGTAAATTCTTCCAGTAGGAATATGATGAATATCCAGCATGTATAAATTTGCTCTGAGGAAAAAACATGTACTTTTATTTAATAATTTGAGTATTATATTAGATGCTTAGATTTTAGATATTGGATTATAATAACACCTATACTTAGATTTTTCTTGAAAGGTGTATTTATAGTATAAGAAAAGCATTTATAATTAGGAGTTTGATTAAGATGAACTGTTCTGTTTTCATGAATTTTCCAAGTTATCAATATCCAGCTGTATTATCTTTAGGTATTAAATTGGTACAAATTTCATATACTAATTGCCCTAAACAGTTGCTGTAGATAATTATTGCAAAATGTCATTGAAAAGATAGATTTAATATATTAGTTTAGTGCACATGGTGATTTAAAGATTAGAATATGTTAAATAAACTGTGTCAGAAATTATAAATAAACTAAAATGAGTAAAATTATCCTTAAATTGCTAGACAAGTCTTCACATTTAATGTTACATTAATGAGTTTTGTACAGAGACTGTTTAGAATAAAATCCCTTTTTCATCAGATGTTGCACATATGCCTTCACTGTTTGTTTTTCTTCAAAGTAAAACTTAATGAAACAGCTAATAAAACCCAATTTTACTCCTGATCCTCAAAAGAAGCAAGCCCTTGAAGTGTGCCCACTGTTTATTCTTTTGCACTGGTTTTTGCTACTTTTCAGCATGTAAATTTTCCAGTAATGGAAAACAGTCAAAGGCCATTAAACCATTTCTTCCAAGTCTTATAAACCCAGCGTTTATTTCTTATTTGTAAAGCAGTTGCACAATGGAAACATGCTTTGCACACATACAGAGAAGTTTGGTCTCAGATCTTCATGTTCACCTCCTGCTGACTTCAGGAGGGTATAGTGCATGTGCATTTAAATGGATCTTTATTATGTAAATAATCAAGAACCAGAATAGGGATTTTAACTACCCTAAAAAAATGAGAGGTTTCAAAATGAAAGGTGTATATGAGACACCTAGACTGTGTTACTCTCATAAACCTGAATGTGTATTCAATTGGTGAATGGCTTATGAAAAAGGATCATCTTGCATGAATTAGAAATCTATAGATGGCAGATGTGTGTATACCCCAAGTAGCTTTTTCAGTAATACCATAGCATATGGCATCCTCTATCTTCCTGCTTCTTTATGGAGAAGATTGTTTGGTGATAGGATGGAGGTAGATATTTGGGTTGGGATGAGAGAGCATTGCTACTCAGTGTGGTCCTAGATTGGCACCAATGCAAGGAGATAAGTAAAGAAATTGAAAACAAGTACTTAGAAACTTGTTAGTAATTTGACAGAGAAATTTTATGTCTGTCAAATATAAATTAAAAAAAGATACTGACAATGGGGGAGGCTATGCATGTGTGGAGGCAGGGGATATATGGGATATCTCTGTACCTTCCTATCAAATTTGCTGTGAACCTAAAACTACTCTAAAAAAAGTTCTTTTTTTTTTTTTTAATTGGGGCTTGTATTTTGTATGTTTTGGATTTTTAAATTTAATTTTTATTTTTTTCTAGTAATCCATTTTTAGTGTTTTTCACAAAAGTATGTCTATGACAGATTGGAAATAAAAATCCTGATATTTCGCCACAGATGGCTTGAAAAGCATTTGGTCTAAGATGAGATTTTCAAATGTTGATTTATGTCCTTTTGCCCCATTACATAACATTAGATATTAAAATTTGAATAAAAAGGAAAGACCATTATTTATAATTCCCATACCCTAACAGAACAGCTTGATGGTATTGAATGGTTAATGAGCTAAGGGCTGGATAGTAGAACCTGAAGTGGAGATATTCTGATTCCCATTAAGTGCAGGTCCATATGCTCTAGTGACCACTGAGTGAGAGTTGGTGTTGACATTCTTATAAGAAAATCTCATAAGAAAAGCCTGACTAGGATCTTGTGTCCAAATGGAAGTGGGCCATTGCCAAATAGATATTTTTTTAAATGAGGGTAGGTTTTAGGTGGAGGAAAGGAAAGAACAGAGAAAGCTGAATTATGTACTTTGTTGCACTTTTGAAGGATCAGGAGTTTTGGACCACCATGGGACATTATGTGGGCCTTGACAACAAAGGGGAAGTAGAAATGGGAGAGCATCAATTGACAAATTTCATTTACTTTTCAGTTTTACCTAGCGTATCTTAGTGCTACTAAAAATCATCACGAGGCATGCCTCTTTGGTATGAATTTTATTCATTGCCGATACCTGGACAAGCAATCAGAGTATAAAGCTGAGATTTATGTGTTATACAACCTCAGGTCATAAAAATGTTCATAAGTCATAGAAATAGAGGCTTACAGTTAGGGGGTCATATCATTCACCTTGTTCCAAATACTGCTTCTACTAAGGTTGCTTATGATGCATTAGTTGTTTTGTAGCCACTCTATGGGTTCTGCCCTTGAGGGCGGGGTGTGCCGGAAGGGAGATATCCTGGGCGTAGCATGCAAGAAGCACAGGTCTCAAGCCCTGGTAGAGCTGGAATGAGACTTACCCAGAGGATTGTCCAAGAATATGCTGAGCTTGGGAGAGAGATAAGCTGATCCAGGAGAAAGCTGAAAGTTGACTACTGGATCAGAGCTTCCTAATTGCCATGCCATGCACATTGCTGTGCCACACTGCTGTGCCGTGAACAGGCTACAAGGGGCCTCAGGATACTACGGTCATAATTCATTAACAGTGTTTTGTACCATCATTCAGAAATCTATAGTAGTTGAAATGATATTTGAGTATTATTTGAATGGCTCCCTATGTAAACTAAATTCAGTAATTATTTTGGACCAAAAAGCTTTAGGTGTGGTACTTGTGGCCTGGAGGTTCTCTGTAGTATCCACGTCACATTGCACCTACCCTTGACATTAGACCTTGAATCATTCCAGTATGTCTGATTACACACTTGTGATATACTTGTCATTAGTAAGCTTTTTTTTTTTATTCTTAAAATTGTGATAAAATATATACAACAAAAAATATATGTAAAACATAAAGTGTACCATTTTAAGCATTTAAATTAAAATATTTTAAAATTATGGGAAAAATATATAAGATTTACCATCTTAACCCATTTTTAAGTGGTTCAGTTCAGTAGTACAGTTTAGTAGTATTCACTACATTCATATTGTTATACAGCCATTACTAGCACCCTTCTCCAGAAGTTTTTCCTCTTAGTATACTGAAACTCTTTACTCACAAAACAACTCCTTCTGCCCAGCCCAGGCAACCACCATTGCACTTTCTGTTTCTATGAATTTGACTGCTACCTCATACAAATGGAATCATATATTTGTCCTTTGCAACTGGTTTATTCTACTTAGCATAATGGCTTCAAGGTTCATTCATATTATAGAATGTGTCATAATTTCCTTCCTTCTTAAGGCTGAATAATATTCTATTGTATATATATTACATTTTATTTATTCATTCACCTTTTGATGGATATTTGGGTTGCTTTCATCTTTTAAAATTTTGTTTTTTAAAGCATGTAAAATATTTGTATTTTAATTTCAATTTAATTTTGCTATCACCATCATCATTTTATAATTTTTCTGACAGAACTTATGTATGATTGTTTTTATTACTTTTATTATCATTTTCTGATACTAAGTGTTGCTAAATAAAACATTGAATTTTGTTGCCTTTGGATTTATTTACTTACTTATACTTAGTTTTTGCTTTTGGTGTTAACAATTAGCCAAAGTCACATTCTTGTTAGAATTTTGTAATGAATTATTGTTTGGGGAAATTATTTGTTTCTAAAAATCAAATAATCATTGAATGTAATTTAATTAATTTGATTAATTAAAAGGCTTTCTAGTTTCAGGAAATAAATTGTCAAAATATTTTAATCATATATCTACCAGTTTATGCATTACATATATTCTGTGAATATTTCAAAGTTTTAATTTTTGGAATGATAAATGACTATTTGTTTGAATTTTCATGAAATTTGTTTTTAAAACATTTTAATGAACACAGATTTCTCATTCCTGTAAACAGGTTTTATGTGGTTGTAAAAGCCTATTGGCCCTATTATTCATATTTAACAAATATTTAAATTTTACAGATATTGTACTTACTTTTCCATCTTAATGGATAACTTTTTATTAGAGCTGGAAAGCCATCAGTTTCACAAAGAAACACAGTATGAAAAAAAGTTGAAGTCACTAGTTAGGTAATGAAATGAGAATCATCTCAAACTTTGATGTATGTGCCTGTGACTTTTTTCCCCTTAGCCTAAATGCCTTCCTGGCAGGAGAAGTTATGAGATGAAGACACAGTACCAAGCAAACTGCACTGACACCTCAGCCCCAGCTATTTCAGTTTATTTAGATTAAGCTAAATAAACCAGTTATATGGTCACCTCATTAAAAGCTGAAGCCAAACTGCCTCCCACAAGGATGGAAGCCCTCATTTTACCAGCCAGGCTAGAAACTTAGGCCAGTAAAGCAAAAGAGATGGAGAAGGTGGCACTCTCAAATAATACTTGTAAATGTATTGATGATATGTCAGATGGCATAAAGACAAAATTAATCCAGATTATTTTTAAATCAAACAAGCTTTTATTTCACATTGGTGAATCTACACATGTTAGAAACTGCCAAATTCTGGCACAGGTAGAATTCCTAAAGAGAAACGCTGGGAGGAATATTGGTTCTCTGTAAAGAAGTACCAAAACAAATTACCGGGGATGAAATATTGAAGGTGGTAAATTCATACTTTGAAATAAATAAGGTATTATGGAAACATGCTTGAATTTTTATTACTGGTAGAGTGACTGCAGTGACAGGACGGCATAACGGCTACACATCAAGAGTTGTGAAAACACTGAGATTCAAATAATACAATGTTTTATTCACAGAGAAACTCTGTTGTGTAAAAGTTTGCCTGTAAAAGAGTTTCACATAGTCTCATATATCAAAATGGAGAATCTAATATAACTGAAGCTGCTTCACGCTTCATGTGAAGAAATGGGATTGGAATACAACTTTCCACTGAAGGGCAGAGGATGTCCAACAAAGAGTTTTGTCAAAAGTTTATGAAAGAATTGGAAGTTGTTTTGGTAAGCAATTCTTACTTTGAAGATTTGTTAAAAGGTAGTTACTTGGCTTTAAAAAATAGCTTAGGGCTTCCCTGGGGCGCAGTGGCAACTTTCCACTGAAGGGCAGAGGATGTCCAACAAAGAGTTTTGTCAAAAGTTTATGAAAGAATTGGAAGTTGTTTTGGTAAGCAATTCTTACTTTGAAGATTTGTTAAAAGGTAGTTACTTGGCTTTAAAAAATAGCTTAGGGCTTCCCTGGTGGCGCAGTGGTTAAGAATCCGCCTGCCAATGCAGGGGACAAGGGTTCGAGCCCTGGGCTGGGAAGACCCCACATGCTGTGGAGCAACTAAGCCCATGCGCCACAACTACTGAGCCTGTGCTATAGAGCCCTCGAGCCACAACTACTGAAGCCCACACGCCTAGAGCCCATGCTCCACAGCAAGGGAAGCCACCACAATGAGAAGCTTGTGCACCACAACGAAGAGTAGCCCCAGCTCGCCACAACTAGAGAAAGCCCCCACACAGCAATGAAGACCCAATGCAGCCAAAATAAATAAATACATTAAAAAAAAAAAAAAGCTTAGAGAATTCCTTGGTGGTCCAGTGGTTAGAACTCTGTACTCTCACTAGCCATGCGGAGTAGCAAAAAAAAAAAAAAAAGCATAATTAGCTGAATGAATGAACCTAGTTAATAGAAAATTGCCAGGACCTCATGATAATGTATTCACATGTACTGATAAAATTTATGGATTCAAGTCAAAAATTCAGCCTTGGAGGGGCTTCCCTGGTGGCGCAGTGGTTGAGAGTCCGCCTGCCGATGCAGGGGACACGGGTTCACGTCCTGGACCGGGAAGATCCCATGTGCCGCGGAGCAGCTAGGCCCGTGAGCCATGGCCGCTGGGCCTGAGTGTCCGGAGCCTGTGCTCCGCAACGGGAGAGGCCACAACAGTGAGAGGCCCGCGTACCACACACACACACACACAAAATTCAGCCTTGGAAATAAGGAGTTAAAAAATATTCACTTGTGGTATTTAGTCTGTGTCACAGTTTGAATAGTAAGGAATGATTATTAAGACAAGTAGAGCAACATCTTGTATACTTAAGGAAAAGCTGCTTCACAGGTTAAAGCAGCTTTTCAGTTGTATTTACAATTACTCATACTATCATAAGAAATTTTCACATTTCATTTGTTGATGAAAGTAAAGGAAAATCTATTTGTTTTACTGAATGATGGCACTTTTGAAGTACAGTTTAGATTTGAATTATCCAAGTTGTGGTTAGTGATGAGAAAGGAGTTTCCATCATTTGGAGAAAAGTGATAAATACTCCTTGCTGTAGAGACAGAAGGTAGATTAGCCTGGGGCTGGGAGTAGGAATGGGAATTGACTGTAATAATTGTATAGTATAAAGAAAATATATTTAAGATTTTTTTCACCAGCTTTCATATAGACACCACCAAATACCCTACAGTTTACTCCATTATACTGCTGTTCAAATATGAATTTTTATGTGTCATGATGTGAAAAGGGTTAGGAAGCACTGGACTGAATCATATGACAATCTGGAAGGCTGAGGCAGGAATGCTAACTGTGATGGGTCCCAAATTCAATAACTAAGAGATATCAGAAAATGGAGTAAAAAGCAAGGACTGGTAGAGGGTAAAGTTTCAGGAAATATATTTACCAACTGGGCATGTGTAGTGTCTTATGTCTTACTGATATGGGGGATAAGGGCCAGCAGTAGTGGGATGCATAGATGGCAGGAGGGTGATGAACCAGACTAAGCTGGATTAAGCCAGATAGCCGTACAGATGGTTTCTGAACTCTGGCAGTGTGGTTTTCAAGTCTGTGTGCTTGACTCTATGCCATACTGCTTCTCAAGTCTGTAGTAATACTAACCAGCCATCTCCTTCTAAACTCCCACCCCTGGTCTCAGGCAGATTGTTTTTATGACTTGGGCCTTCTCCTGTAGAGAATGTGGCCTACAGTGGATGCTATAGTAGGGCCTCCTCCTAGACTGTGACTTGGATGTTGCTGGGTCCCACTTCAGTTGCTTGTTTGGGAGAAAGCTAAAGAATATAGTCTGATCTTAAAATGTTATCAGAACATTTACTCTGCAGCAGCCCATCATTTATGTGCTGTGCCGTAGAATATGGTGGCCACTAGCCACATGTGGCTATTCAAGTTGAAATTTAAATTAAGTAAAGTTAAATAAAATGAAAAATGTGGTTTCCTAGTTGCACTCGCTGCATTTTAAGTGGCTACTGCCTACCATTTTGGACAAAACAAAAAACATTACCATCACTGGTGCTGGTTTTGTTGGGCAATAGCATTCTCACTGGTCCCCTTCTTCACGTATGCTCCATCAGAAGTGAGAGCTCAATTCCTATTGGCTTCTAACTCCTCAGGCTGCCCTACCTCAGTGGCTGGCCCCACTATTTCTGTCTTTCCTCATATTGTGAAAGACAGTGATACCAGAAAATAATAGATTTCTGTGGTCATTAATTGCTGGTTCATACAAGATTTACTTTCTTAAAACAGTTCTGCAATACTGTTGACCTTGTTCTTACTTTATCCTGCAAGTATAACAATTACAAACTGAGTTCTAAGAAATCCCTTCATGACAGCCTGTCACACTTTGGCTCCTATTGAACTTGAAGGCATCTATATCTTGTGGCTTAAAGGTGTGCTTTGCGGTTAAGCAGAGCTCCTGTATTTGTGTAGCTGGATTTTTGAGCCTACTTTTAGGATTTTGCTTTTATTCATGCCAAATATCATCTCATTTTTGCCTGACTGAGAGTTTTTTTTAAATTAAGTCTTGATTTGATCATCCGATAAACCATTATTATTATTATTATTATACCTAGCTTTTATAAGCATACCTTTGTAGGCTGGCTAAAAAGAAGTCATGTCAACCTAATCTATTTCTTTTTGAGAAGGTTACCAGATTGGCAGGATGCTATAGAAGGAGTGAGTTTGGTCTCAACCAGATAATTTAGAATGTTTTCAGGGGTGGGCCATTAGGTGAATAAGGACTGCAGAAAACATCGAATTTGAAAAACCTGAGAATATTTAGTCTGGAGAAAAATAAACTATTTTAGATATTCAAAGGACTGTGTTGAGTGAGCACTGTTGATCAGAAGGAGAATTTATTGTTATCAGAGGAAGTTTTCAAGGTTAGTTATGAGAAATATAAAGTTTTGTTCGTATGTTCAGGGGAACACAAAGGTTCCCAAGACCTTGGAGCAGCACCACAGAAGAAGGGGTAACTGCAGGATATTTCCATTTTTGCGACCACAAAAGTGAAGTGAGCCAAAAAACACAGTGGGAATTAAACGAAGTAGGGTTAAGTTTTCATTAAAGGCTGTGCTGTGCATTCACCACTCCTGGTTGCCCTGGCAACCAGGCTCCCTCACATGCTAATGACATTATAATGAGAAAAAACACATGCAAATGCAGTAAATAGTAATTAGAGGCACAGCCATACATGGAGTAGTGAGCTCTACCTTGGGAAGGTCTGAGAAGGAGCTGGTGAAGGGTTTGTACTGAAGACAAAGAAAGAAGTGATGAAAAACATTGAGTTATATACAAAAGAGTTAAGTTGAGCCTGCATAGAGTATGCTTTAGTATTTGTCTCCTGCAAATACATGTTGTTTCTCCAAGCAGAATTTAGTCAAAGTCAGAAGTCATGGATTGTACATCCATATTGTCTTAACAATTCTACCTGTTGGCGTCATTAAATGGAAAGAATCTTAGCTGTATTTGCTTTAGATTTGGAGCAGCTGTAACAGCCTGCTCCTTGGAGTGCTCTCTCTGCCCACACTGGGCAGGGCTGGGCTCACCCAGACAAGGTGGTGGAACCAGAATATGTAGCCAAGAGTCAGTCTTAGTGAAGAGAGAGTCTTAAATGTGTTACTTCGGATGAGACAAGTAGGACCAGTGAGGGACTATATTTGGTTAATATAAGGTGACACATGCTGTCTGTGTCACTGGAAATGTGTCAGGAGACACTGGATGACTGCCTCTCTCAGGTGTGATAGGTAGGGCTTTTGTTTGCCTGAATGGTTAGACTCAGAGTCTGTGAATCTGTGCTTGATTTCATTCTCTTCCCTTTATTTCATTATTCAGGCTCTTCTTTTCTGTCTTTTCTATTTTTATTGCCACAGTCTGTCTGTGTATCTTTCTTGGAAATGGCTAGAAAATGTTACATTACCTGCTTCACATTATCCCAATTCTTTGATATATCTTTTTTGGTGTCAGCTGAATAGAAATTGCAATAGCTTTTGAGGTCCATAAATGTTTACTGTTCTTTTCTCTTCTCTAAATTAAAAAAAAAAGTTTAAAAATTTCATAAGAAATGCACGTATACTTTTGTAAAAATCTGCACTAGTATATTATTAAAAATGAAAGTAATTTAGACATATATGTCAAAATGTTTTAAGTGCCTTTCAGCTACCTCTCATCCCCCTGCCAATTCCCAGTCCCAAACTTCTCCTCGGAGAAAACCAGTGTTAACAGTTTGGAGAGTAAACTTCAAAATCTCTTCCTATGCACTCATACATATGGTTATTATATATTATAATGTACACTATTAAGACATTATTCATATCTAACACTTATTGAGGGATTACTATATGCCAGACACTGATCTTTTTTGTATATTAATTCATTTAATCCTTAGAACCGCCATTTGAGGGATTTTACAGAAGAGGGGAAGGTCAGAAAAGTTAAGAAATTTGTCCACGGTAACAAGCCAAATTTATATCTGAGGAAGTCTGATTTGGAGTTCATGCTTTCTCTCATCACACTATCCTACCTGCCCTGCAGGTAACATATATACATATGTTTTCTTTTTCCATATATGTGGAATCAATCATTTCATATGATTGTTCTTAAAGTAGTTTTTTAACTTAATATCCAGAGGTTATTCCATATCAATAACTTCCATCTTCCAGGTTTTTTTTTACTTGTTACATTTTGCACTATAGTTTAAGCTTTCCTCTATTGATGGGCATTTAATTTTCTATGGCAAATGATACTTTAATAAATGTCCATGCAAAACAATTTTTATGTGTACTTATTCTTATTTCTGTAGAATAGATAAATAGCATTATTGAATGAGAGGGTATTCTCACTTGACATTTTGACAGATGCTGCAAAATTGACACAGCTATCACTCCCTTCTCGAACTACTCCTCGGTGCCTGAGACGCTGACCTTGTGGTTTCCTTCTACCTCTCAACTATTCTTAGTGGCTTCCTCTGCTGCTTCCTCCTCATCTCCCAATAGCTGAACTCTGGAGTGCCCCAGGGCTCAATCTTTGGACTTCTCTTCTCCAATTAGACACTTTCTCTAGGAGATCTTACCCAGCTCCTTGGCTGTAAATACTATATATGCACTGATGATTCTTGAAATTGTATTTTTAACGCCTATTATGTCCCTGAACTTCAGGCTTTTATATCCAGCAACCTGACATACATCTGAGTGTCTATGAGGCAGCACATTTAACTCACTTTCACTTAACCTTCCCCCTCTGCCTCACAACCTACTTTTTCCACATATTTCCCTATTTCAGTAAATGTTAGCTTCTAGTTGCTAGGGACAAGAACCTGGCGTTCCCCTTGACTTCTCTCTTTCTCTTACATCCCATGTTTAATTCATTAATAAATCCTACTAACTCTATCTTCATAATATATCCATAATCAACCACTTCTCACCACCTCCACTGCACCACTGTAGTCCAGGCTGCCATTATTTCTCGCCTGGCCTGTTGCAATAGCTTCCTAACTAATGCCCATTAGGAATCTGGTCTCTAAACAGCAGCTACAGTGATCTTTTAAAAATGTGAGCACAATCATAACAGTCTGTGCCTCAGAATCCTCCAGTGACTTCCGGTCTTTGTCAGAGTAAAATCCAAAGCTCTGACCATGACTTTCATGGCCTAAATTGTTCGCACCCCTTTCCTCTCTAGTCTTAAATTCCATCATTTTCACGCTCCTTCACTCTGCTCCAGCCATATACTATCCCTGCTGTTTCCACTATGGAGTCTAAGTGCAGCTCATTCCCACTGTCCAGTGTGTTCATAAAGGTAGCTTTATGACTTATTCCCTACTTCAGTCAGATCATCCCTCACCTTATCAGCAAGGTCCTCCTGTCTGTCCACCATATGTAAAATAGCATCTTCCTAACCCTATCACTTCAGTCCCCCTCACTCTAACTTATTTATTTTTATTGCACTAAAACCATCTACTGTACATATTCAGTTGTTATCTTCTCCACCCTGCATTTGTTCCTCCAGAGTGCAAGCTGCCTGAGGGCAAGAACTTCTGTCTGTTTGGTTCACTGCTGTATTCCTAGGGCCTAGCACACCATGTTATATGAACTAAGTGCTAATATTTGTTGAATGAATAAATGAGTGAAAGAGAAAGGCAAAATTTCTCTCCTGACTGGAGCAATTTATATTCTTAAATAGTATATGATTATGCCCATTTTCTCATACTCTCTAGACTATGAGATATTACTGATCTTTAAAAATTTTCATTCTAAAAAATGAAAAATGATATATTGTTTTAATTAGCATTTTCCTCATTACATTGGTGTTGAGCATATTTTTATATGCTTATTGGCCACTGGTATTTCTTCTAGGAATTTCTTGTTTATGCCCTTTGTCTCTTTTACTGTAGTTGTTTATCTTTGTAATAGTGATTTGTAGAAGTAACTTATATATTACGACTATCAATCCTTCAATTCCTATATGTATTGCAAATATTTTTTCCCAGACTGTCACTTCTCTTTTAACTTTGTTAATAGTATCATTTTTCAAACAGGAGTTTTTTAATATTTAATAAATCTGTCAGTCTTTTGGTTTATGGCTTCTGGGTTGGTGTTTTTCTCAGGAACTCTTTCCTAACTTCAAATTAAGAAAATATTCTCTTATATTTTCCTCTAGACCTTTATTAGTTTATTTTTTATGTTTAGGGCTTTAATCCATCTGGAATTTATTTTAGAGATTGTGAGATGTGGTAATGTAGTTTGTTTATTTTATTTAATGGTGAACTGCTTGACTTCATTTCATTATTGACTCCATTCTTCCATCTGTGATCCAAATTCTCTTTTTATCATATATTAAATTCCAACATGTAAATGTGTCTATTTCTAGACTCCATACTCTAATCCCTGATCTATTTTTCTTTTCTGTCATAATAACATAGATTTTAATTATTACTAGTGCTCTTTAGTTGGTTTTGATATCTAATAATCCTATCATTCATTGTTTTTTAAAAATTAATTACCCCATGCATTTTCTTTTAAAAGTAATTTTAGAATCATTTTACAAGTTTCATAAAAAACTTGTTGGGATTATTTTCATGTCCTACAGTACAGTTATAGAGTTTCCTTGACATAATGATAGGTATTTTCCTGGATATTTGACAGTTTGTTTTCATACCAGGGATAGTGTATTTTATCTTTATGATTTTAGCTGATTATTGCTACAGTTGTAAAGTTACTGATTTTTATATGTTGATCTTTTTCCTGGCCACTCTCTGAAACTCTCTTATTTTATTACTTTTTCTGTTGATTCTCTTAGATTATTTAAACAAACAATGAAATCATTTGCCATTTTAATCTTTTTCTTTGAGAACTTTCTTCAGGCAGTGAGCTGGGACACTTGTACAGCTTACCTTGTTTATTTCCTTTTCCTCAGAGATCACTGTCCTACACTGCCTGTGTCCAACATCTGCAAACCCCAATTTCATATATTTTTTGTTTGGTTTTCTAGTTACTTAAGATGGGAGAGTAGATCTAGTCTCTGTTATTCTATCATGGCTAGAAGACCAAAGAAACACTTAAGACGAATGCAAAAATTCTTGAAGGATACCAATCTACCGCCTTATTATATGAAATGTAAATTTAATGAATACTGGTTTTAAGCTAAGATTCTGTTAGATACATGACCATCATCAGTTCAGCTGGTCTGTTTCTAAACCTGTGGTTGGGAACACAGCATGGCGAGAACATGATTAATTCATGGAAATGAGGAAAAACTCTCTAAGATTTGTAGCATAAGTGTGGGGTGAGGTGGTGAGCTTCTGCTCCTTCTCTATTGCATTGTGTCCACCTGGCTTTCACACAACTCCTGCCTTGATGCAGAGGCAACCTGCTAATGTCAAGCTATGGGAAGCAGGAGTTCTGATAGAAGATACAGAAAGAGAGGGAATCAGTATAAGAGCTTTAAACACGCACAGGCTTGGAATGGAAATGACTGTGAGGGCAGAGATTGTGACTAATTCTGGAAAATATGTCAGGAAACTTTTGTTACATCAATAAAAAAGGCTGAGTGGACAACATCCTCCCTCTCTCCTTCCTCCTCTTCACTCTTCTCTGCCAGCAGTTTGAGTTTGCCACGTTTCTGGTTTTGATCCAAGTAGTGGATATTGAATGCTCTTTTTGGCATGTAGGATGACTCCAGTAAAGTCTTCAATCTCACATTATCCAGGTCCCATGCATAAAAACAGTGAGTGTACTACTGTGCAGCCTTCTCTAAAAGCTGTCAGTACTTTCATCCCCGTTATTGGTCAAAGCCCTTTTGTTTTCCCGCAACAGCCATGAGAATCTGGCCTAGTATCTTCAGGTTGAAACAGCTTCTGAAACACTGGCCTCCCTCAGCTGTTCTGGGCAACTACCCCTGTGTTAGGTGCAGGAGCTGTGGGACTGCCTTTCTCCCACCTCTTCCTGCCTCTTCACCTGTACTGGGCTGAATAGTGTCCCCCCAAATTCATGTCCACCCAGAACCTGTGAATGTGACCTTATTTGAAACTAGGGTCTTTGCAGATGTAATCAAGTTAAGACGAGGCCATACTGGATTAGCGTGTGTCCTAAATGCAATCTGACTGATGTCCTTCTAAGAAGAGGGAAATCTGGACACAGAGATTCAGACACACAGAAAGAAGGCATGTGAATACAGAGGCAGAAGTGGGAATGATGTGTCTATAAGTAGGCAACAACCAGTACCTAGAAGGAGACAAGGAAAGATTCTCCTTTAGAGCCTGAAGAGAGAGCATGGCCCTGTCGATGCCTTGATTTCAGACTTCTAGCTTCCAGATCTAGACCTGTGAGAGAATTAATCTTTGTTGTTTTAAGCCACCCATTTTGCGGTACTTTGTATGCACCCATGCCAGGAAGGCCTTTCTCACCTTCCTTTCCTTCTTCCCACCCGCACAGCAGGATCCTTCTCCCAGTAAAACTGCTTAAGATCAGGCATCCTTCATTTCATGAAAAAATAGGAAACTTAATAAATTATTTGTATGGCTTTGCAAGGACAGTGCTTTGAAATGAAAGTGACAATTTGCTACCCTGATAATTTGCTACTGTCTATAAAATTTCTTTCAATTTATTTTATTAAGTACAAAATTACTTTAATACTCTTAATTTTCTTGACTAATTCCCTTATAACAGGTAATTTTATAAAAATATTATTTATGAGAGGAGTAAGATTTGGAGTAACTTTAAATTTAGAAATCAAGATGGAGAAGCTCAGAACTTGGGTCATCTTTGTTTTCTTATTTTATCTATGATATTAGAAAAGCAGTGATAAACCTTTGAGAACATTTCATCTAGAGCAAACAAAATATGGTAAAATCTCTACAAACTTAAATTGAAAGTAGAAACAAAGAGAGAAAAAAATTTTTTTCTATAGCAGGCCCCCATCTCCCCTCCAATCAGTTATAGCATTTGTTGGCCAATCCTTGGGCACAAATAAGCAGGAAT
>NW_006778610.1:1647049-1648527 GCF_000442215.2 Lipotes vexillifer | reverse complement strand
AATGCTCTTGGAAGCAGAACCAAATTGTTTAATATAATAAAAAGTATGAGGGTACACATGGAGGTCCCACATTTATGAACTGAAAGTTGAAAAATCAAAATGGGCAGTTTGGAAAACCTGAAAAAAAATTATTAAAAGGTGAAAGAGGGAAAAGAGAATGAAATTCCACAAAAATGCTTAATAGTGAAATAACATGGTAGAGATATCTGTTGAAAGTGTTAATAAAGAAAATGGAACAAATGTGATCTAAACTTACTTTTGATGCTTTGGCTCCAAGAAAGAGAGGGATTTAGCATTATTTAAACTATAACCACTTTTAAAAAATTTGCATGAAATAAGCAGGCTGTGCAAGTACACATCAACAGGTATGCATGTGTGCTCATCCCCGCCCCCTCTCCCTAATAAGGTCATCAAATTGGTCCAGAAACCTCCTTTTCTGGGCTGACAAGTGGCTGATTTTCTTCTGCTCTTTATTCCCTGGGGTCACTGCACTTGCTGTGCTTTTTTTTTTTTTAATTTTTAAATTTAATTTTATTTATTTTTTTATACAGCAGGTGCTTGCTGTGCTTTGACCTGCCTTTGGGGAAGGGGAGAGCAGTGTGTTCTACTGCTCATATAGGAAGTCAGAAGGGGTTAGAGGTAAAAAGCAGAGGGACTTGGTAGGGTAGGTCTAAGAGTCCTGTCAGGGAAAGGGAGTAGGACTATTATAGGAAAACTAACTAAAATGAGCACAGTGCTGGGGTTTTCAATATGTCTTTATTGAATGGAATTGAAAATTGAAGGCCCTAAGTGGTGTAAAACAATGCCCACTTGAGAAGCAAAGTGAAGGTATACCATAATTAGGTAGTGACCTAGGAAAGAAGTATTGGCCTTATTTTGGTTTAGCAACTAGAGGGTAAGTTTAAAAAGGAGAGAAAATAAAAGTTAACATTGTATGCAAGAACATTTTATGGTTCTTAGAGTATTATTGATTGCGGAGAGTGGAAGGAAAGCACAGTATTACATTTTTCTTTCATGGATTGGATTTTTATATTTAATTAAATAACTTTTACAAGTTATTGTTATACATGATCATTGTAAAAATTCTAATAATATATATATATATAAAATACAGATGAAAATATTTCCTTCCCTCTCCTCTGACTCAATTCTGTAGTTTGTTTTCTATGCACATGTAAATATATGTACGTGTAAATATATAACATATTTACGAAAGTGGGATCATTGTTTTGTAACTTACTTTTTCCACCTAACAGTACATAATGGACATCTTTCTTTGTGAGCATATATAGAACTATCTCATTATTACTGATAGCTACATAGTATTCCATCATATGGATGATTTAAATTTGTTTAAAGCAACCCCTATTGGTGAAGAATAACTTAGTTATGCTCACAGTGATACCTGTAACCTTTAACAATATATCAATACTTTTAATTCCTGATTTTTCAGTTTTGGATAGTAACTATTGATTCCT
>NW_006778610.1:1636131-1647039 GCF_000442215.2 Lipotes vexillifer | reverse complement strand
ACTATTGTTTCCTGCTGTGATAGATGAGGAATTTAGAGTACTTATACTATATCCCATATTCCTTTCTGTTCCTCCTTCTGATTTTTAAATTAATTATATTATTATTTTTACATCATCAAGAGTTATAATATTTAGATTCTGTTAGGTAACTATAATTAGTCCTCTGTGCTTTGTTTATAGATTGATTAGAACTTTAAACCTAATAAGAGTCTGTAATGAGTATGCTAATGTAGACAAGAGTAACTGCTGAACTAAGTATTGTTAAGAGAAGGCCGTATAACCCTCTGACACATGGCTGCCTTAGAGAGAATATTTCAAGTTAAAACCCCACAGATTCTCTTTTAGTTTCATACCATGACCGTGCTAAGAAAAAGCTCTTTTAAACTGGGCAGAGCCAGAGAACCTCCAATTAAGGACCAATGGTCACCATGTTTTGTGGTTTAATTCCCAGGTAGTGAACCAATGTGTTCAGTAGTCATTCACACCTTAGGTCACACAGATAAAGGCAATAATCATAATGGGTTATGTTGTGCAAATGGTGAAGCAAGGGGCTATGGGCCTCTATTGGATGCGACCACACATCCAGAAGATTTAATTCTTTCCCAGAAGGACAGCCGCAGCTCCCTCAGCTGGAATTTATTATTATCTGAGGTGTATCTCCAACCCTCTCCCCCAGAAAGTATGGAGAAGGTATTGGTGGACTATTCAATAAATGGCTGTGTCATGTTTATTAAACTCCAAAATACTACAAGACCAAGGAGAAGACCAAGGTCTTTTTCAAAGGTGAAATATGTTATATACCTACTTTTACTTTTGGGTTTTTGGTTTCTTGAGTTTTTGCTCTTTTGAATTTTTGCCTGAGTCAAAGGCCGGCAGTTACCCATGAATCACTTTGACTGGATCTGGTCACTCTTGATACTGACTCAGAGGCATCAGAGTCAGCCATGGTCAACATCCACACACATATTGGGAAGGTGTAGCAGTATCAGTTAGTGAGATTGGGTGGGGGTTGGGGCACGGGGAGATATTTTAATATATTCAAAATTGTGTTCTGGAGGATCTCTAAATCCTTAACAGTTACCTTCATGCACCATCTAACTTTCAGGCTTTAAAAAAAATGAACAGATATTAGTTTAGTGTCTGACTTACCCAGTGTAAGCTTTGCTTTTCAGCAGCAGTTTTTCTTTTTTTTTTTGACCCCAAGATTAATTAGCTCTGGGCAGTTACTGGTAGTATTGGTTTGATCTCTTACAGAGGAAAGAACAACCACTTGAGATCTGTGGCTTAGGTTTGGCCTGTTCCTCAGAGTTCCATTGGCCTTGAAGGTCCTGTTGTTTGTTCAGTGCCAGCAGTGACGTAGAAACTTCCTCTTGTCTTAATTCCTCCCCAGTGGCCTTGACAAGCCCTTCCTGCAGCTGACCATTATGGGCAGTTAACTTGAGTTTACATCCTATATTCAATCCTTTATTCCAAAGCAGGGCTGAGGCTCTTAGATAACCACCTAATTTTTTAGACAGCAGTGTTTTTCTAGAGTAGATTGTTAAAAGCTTATTAAAATTCAGCTACAAGAGCCCCATAGTTATTTGGGTAGCTCAATTCCAGCAGGCATAACATAACTGTCTGAGTGGCATAGCTTTTGACAGCTTGTAGGAAAGCAGACCTAAACATGTTCTGTTAGGAAATCCTTGGTATGCAGTCAGTACTACACTAGAAAACTTGGTTGTCTCTCTAGGGTTCTATAAGGTCTCCAGAACATTTTCTCCTGAAAAGTTTAAGTTGGAATCCATTGCAGCATTGCGCTGGCCTGGAGGCATATGTTCAAAAGGCAATCAATGAAGTATTTGTTTAACATGAAGTGTTTTTTGTATATAGGCACAAACGGTTTGTACACTAAAAAAGTAAGTTTCCTTCCTAACCTTCCCACCCTCCTTACCCAAACCTCAGAGGTCATTACTCATACCAGTGTCTTGGGTGTCCTTTCAGATATCTTCAATGTACACAAGCATATGCGTTTATATTTAAACAAATGGTAGGATAATATACATATATACATGCTGTTCTGCATATTTTTAACTTAATGATCTATTTTGGTTATTATTCCATATGAATACTTATAGTCACTTTTGTATGACTGCATAGCATTCTGTTATTTGGATATACTATAATTTATTTAACCAATCCTCACCTATGGGCATTTAGGTTATTTCCAATACTGTGCTATTAAAACAATACTTTAATACATATCATTGCATGAATTTTACTTTCTACATGTGCAATTGTATCTGTACGATAAATTCCTGGAAGTAGCATTTCTGGATGGAAGGTATGTGCATTTTAAGTTTAAATAGTTATTGTCAACTTGCTCTACAGGGAGGTTATGCTAATTTAAACTACCCTGCCCTTGGCAATGTATGAGAGCGCCTGCCTGTTTTATCCACATCTTTGTCTACAGAGTGTATTTCACTTTGGCTTTCTGATCTTTGCCAATCTGATAGGCAAAAAATGGTATCACATAGTTTTAATTTGCATTTTTCTTATGGGTAACATTGGACATATTTTTATATGATTAAAATCCATGTATACTTCCTGTTTAGTGAACTATCTATTTATATCGTTTGCTTATTTTTCTATTGGGCTGTTCGTCTTATTGGTTTGTGAGAACTATTAATATACTGAGGAAATTAAAGCTATTTATATATTGAAAAAATTAGTCCTTTTCTATGATTTGAGCTACAGATGTTTTTTTCACATTTTAATATTTGCCTTTTGACTTTATGGTGCTTAGAATTTTTTCCATGCAGTAGAATTTATCATTATTTTACATGACTTCAAGATTTTTATTTACTTCTTAAATATCCTTTAAAAGCTTTTAGGGAATTCCTTGGTAGTCCCGTGGTTAAGACTGTGCTTCCACTGCAGGGGGCACAGGTTTTATCCCTGGTCGGGGAAATAAGATGCTGCAAGCCTCGCAGCCAAAAATAAAAAATAAAAAAATAAAAATAAATAGATAGGGCTTCCCTGGTGGCGCAGTGGTTGAGAGTCCGCCTGCCGATGCAGGGGACGCGGGTTCGTGCCCCGGTCCGGGAAGATCCCACATGCCGTGGAGCGGCTGTGCCCGTGAGCCATGGCCGCTGAGCTTGTGCGTCCGGAGCCTGTGCTCCACAACGGGAGAGGCCACAGCAGTAAGAGGCCCGCGTACTGCAAAAATAAAAAAAAATAAAATAAATAGATAAAAGAGTTTATAATCTTCCATAAAATGTGTCCATAAATGAACACATTTATGGTATTGTTTTCCTCATTTAAATCTTTATTCCTTGTTTTGGCATAAGGTGAAGGGCATTCCATCTAGAAGACCTGAGGAGTTTTGACTGTGAGGAAGTGTTCTCTTTTTATTAGTGGTGTCTGGGTTACATACAGCACCTGCATTTCCTATTAGTTTCTCTTCTACAGTGACATTGTGGAGCAACCTGCTTCGTGGCAGTGGGCAGCAGGGAGTCCTGATGGCGGAAGTGCAGTTGGACATGGGAAGGTTTTAAGTTATGAGATTACTGGCTGTTACAGATGACCAGGTCAAGGCTGGGCAAGTTGCCAGAGAGTAGGGTTTGAGGTGGTAGAGAAGACCATATAAAAAGCAGTCTCAGCACAGTTGAAGCTCCAAGATGAGCATCCACAGAGGCAAGTTTAGTATATGGAGTGCTCCGAGTGAGCCCTGGAATTCCTGAAAGTTGGGAGCTGTTTGTGGCCTTTTCTGCAGAGGCAGCTGCAGAGTCTGGTTTGCTCTGTTCTCAGAGTTCAGAAGGGGACTCCAGTGAATTTAGTGCAGTGGTTCTGTACCCTGGCTTTTCATTAGAGGCTACTGGGAAGATTCTTACTTCACTAGTCTGAGGGTGGACCCCAGCAACAGCCTTTTGAAAACTCCTCAGGTGATTCAGATGTGCAGCTAGGGCTGAGAACCACTGTTTAATGCAGTCAGTTTGCTGTCCTGCAGGGATTGCAGTGCTCCCTGCCTCAGTGCTTCCAAATGTGCACACAAATCACCTGGGATCCTGTTAAATACAGATTCCAATTCAGAAGGTCTGAAGTGGGGCTTGGGATTCTGCATGTCTAACAAGCTCCCAGGTGACCCTGAGGCTGCTGGTCCCCAGACCACACTTTGAGTGGCTTGAGCTTGTTATTCCATGTGCAGAGCCTGGTGTATACCAGTCCGCGAGCATCAGTAAAGATCTTTCTGCCATGATCCTGCTCTCTGGCAGAACTTGCTTAGTGTAGTAGAAAGAACACAGGCCAAGAGGCTTGCCTTCTACTTCTAGCTCTGCCCCTAATTAGCTGTAAGCCAAGTCTCTTAAAAGTGCTTCAGTCCTTCACCTTCTTATCGCTAAAGCAGGAGGGTTGAACTGGGTAAGCTGTAAGTTTCCTTTTGTTCCACTTCCTCCCATGCAGGTCCGGGGTGTTTTCAGACTCTGTGGGGATGAGGTTTTTATGTGGAGGACAGTCTAGATTCTACAGTAAGGACCCTGGCTTCCCTTTGCAGCCTTTCTTTCTCTAGAGATTGGGCCTAGGCCCTGATCTTAGGATCAACTGGAGGAAGTAAAACTAATCAATGCTAAAAAATTAAAGGAGGTTGATGTTAAATTGTAAGTACAAAAAGAATGCAGGGAAGCTAGAGCGGAACGTCCACTGGAATTTTCAGCGGGAGGTTTGAGTTCAACTTTGTTTACTGGCCTTGATTGACTGTAGTGCCAGTTCAGAGGGCAATTTTCATACCTTTATGTTTGTTGTCTCTAAAAAAGTATCCTTCAACAGCGAAGAATAAAACATTTTCTGCCTTAAATTAAAATGATGTGGGAGAAAGGCCTACTTATGTGGTAGTAAATGTTTGAAATGCTATAAAACTCTCCTTTTTCTATATTTAATTTTTCAAGGTTAATCTTGACTATTAAGAGATTGATACTGAAAAGAAAATCACCATGACCAAATATAGGCTGAGTCAAAAACTCTTTTGCACCTCCCTATAGACACTAATAAATAGTATCAGAAATTGCCTAAAACAGATTTAAATTGCTTAAATTATAAGTAATACTGAAAATAACGTCTCTATCTTAAAAGATACCAGATAATTTATTTAGATTTTATAACATAGGTATACAGGAATTTCTGACTCACCTCTTTGATGTCAAAGGAGGTGTATTTTGCATTGTAATTAGAGTTTTACTAAATTGTAGCTTCCCTTGGGAAGAGGTTGTATGACCAGCACTAAGGTATAGAAAATATGAAATAGAACATTTACCCTCATTTGATGAATTATACTCAGTACACACAGTTTAGCTCTGACTTTTCTCTGAATATCCTATGATTTTTTTTTCTCTGTTGCTAGATTATTTTTATTTTTTTAAATTTTTTTTGGAAAGAAATGAAACCATCTTTTTTTTTTTTTTTTTTTACGCACCGCACAGCATGTGGGATCTTAGTTCCCTGACCAGGGATCGAATCCATGCCCCCCTGCATTGGAAGGGAGGAGTTTTAACCACTGGACTGCAAAGGCAGTCCCATGAAACCATCTTTTAAAAGAAAGATTTTAAAGGTGCAATATTAAAAAAAAACGGAATCACGGTTAGGAGGACGGGGGACAGAAATGTTACATTCTATGCACTCTGTTGGAAATTCATAATTCCCAACTACAAATTAAAAAAAAGGACGCGCAGGCTCAGCGGCCATGGCTCACGGGCCCAGCCGCTCCGCAGCACGTGGTATCTTCCTAGACCGGGGCACGAACCCGTGTCCCCTGTATCGGCAGGCGGACTCTCAACCACTGCGCCACCAGGGAAGCCCCGAAACCATCTTTATTAATAGATGATACAAATATTATAATTATAAAATCAAAAATAGTCTATAAACAAACTTAGCAAAGTTGCTGGCTACAAAGTCACTAGATTATTTTTAAATTTCAGACTGTGAGTACTGTTTCTCAGAAACACATACTATTATGGCTTTATTGTATTTGGTAAATCTTTTATATAATCAGGTATTGATTATCATAATGAGAGTGA
Organism: Lipotes vexillifer; assembly: GCF_000442215.2. Lineage (NCBI taxonomy): Eukaryota > Metazoa > Chordata > Mammalia > Artiodactyla > Lipotidae > Lipotes > Lipotes vexillifer. Next base: position 1,640,992 of record NW_006778610.1, on the reverse strand, counting down.
TAATTCAATACAGTGGTAAGTCTCGTTTTAAACTACTAAATGCAATATAGGTCATGTTATAAAAAGATTGTTTTGGTTACAAGTGACAGAAAATCCAACTTAAGTTGGGTGAAGCAAAGAAGGGACTTTTGGGGTCCATGTAATTGAAAAATTTGAAGGTAGAGCTAGCTTCAGGTATGATTGGTATAAATAGTGTAATCAGGATCTGGTCTCTGCATATTATGGCCTTGCTTTCCTCTACATTGGCTTTATTCTCAGGCTCCATTTAATCACATGATGGCTGCCAACACTGCCAGGGTTTTATCTTTCTGGTTCAAATCTAGTAGAAAAGAGAATAGCTTTCACTAGAATTTAAAACAATAATTCCATCTACAAAATGTAGAACCTTAGTGAAATAATAAAAGATGATAGTATTCGATGCCTAATAGCTTACTTCACAGGCAGGAAGGATATTCAAAATATTTAACAACCTATGGTAGTGGCATCACTCAGTCTGAATGAGTTGGCTGCAGTCAATCAGAACTAGTGTTGATCATGACCAAACAGCAGGGCGGCCCCTGTTTGAGTCCTGGCGGGATGACAGCCTAACTAACTGGGAGGTATTATAAAGGTGCCACCAGATTTCTCAGAAAATATAGTTTCTGTATTAGTTTCCTAGGGCTGCCATAACAATGTACCACAAATTGGGTGGCTTAAAACACAGAAATTTATTCTCTCACAGTTCTGGAAGTTGGAAGTTGGAAATCAGGGTGTCAGCAGGGCCATGCTCCCTCCAAAGTCTCTAGAGAAGAATCTTCCTGTGCCTTTTCTAGCTTCTGGGTAGTTGATGGCAATCCTTGGCATTCTTTGGCTTGTAGATGCAACACTCCAATCTTTGCCTCTTTCTTCCCATGACTTTCTCCCATGTGTCTGTCTCTGTAGCCAAATTTCCCTCTTCTTATAACTACACCAGTCATATTGGATTTAGGGTCTAGTCTATTCCAGTATGATCTCATCTTAACTTGATTACATCTGCACAGACCCTATTTCCAAATAAGGTCACCAACAAAGTTCCCGGTGGACATGAAATTTGGGAGGATACAATTCAACCCAGGATAGTTACCTAATATCAAATGCTCTTACATAGTTGTCATGACACAAATTTTAAAAAATACTCAATATTAAATAGCTCACAAACACTCTAAAATTGTCTTATTTTATAGTTAAAAACTGGATATTTGAATCTTAGTAAAAGTATTTAAGTAAATTATGAATTTTTTAGTTTGGATGCTATTTTGTATTTTTTTTTACTACGTCAGATTAAGTAACCATGTTTTTCTTAATTATAATTATTTTAATTCTGTTAAAATATGAATGTTAGTGTGACATTTTGGTGGAGAATTAATAATATTCATTGATATGTGAGTATGTCTGTGCATGACGTTATTACATTTTTACACAACTTCATTAAGTTCAAACAAGTTTTGCCTTAAAAAAAATGAAACTTACCACAGTTAGATGAACATCATCCATTAGTGTATTTAACAGCAAGTATAAAAAACAGAAGACAAATGCAACTGGTGAAGGGCTTGGAAATCATATCTTACAACAAACATTTGAATATGGTGGTAATTGTCTTCAGCTCTTTGAATAATGGCTCTGTGGAAAAGAGTTTAGACTCCAGAGGGCAGAACTAGAACCAGTGAATTAAGGTTAAAGGGAAATATTTTAGTGCAATGTAGAACTAAACTTTCTCAATGAACAATGTGTCATATGCCAAAATGGAGGTGGTAGTCATGTAAGGGAGTGAAGTGCAGGTTCCTGGAAGTGCTTAGGAAGGTGCTGAATGATTACCTCTCTGGGACCTTTTAATGGAGATCTTCCCTTGAACAAGAAATTGAAATAGAGGGTCCCTTCTAGCTTCAAGATTCATGTCCTCCTAAAATTTCTATTTCTGTATATGCCATGAACATCAGTATTAATTATGTGACAAGATATTTCTATAAGTTTAGATATTTTTAAACAGCTGCCAACCCATTGTGTTCTATGCTTTGAAATGCTTGGGGAATAAAAGGGATTTAATCTAAGAGAAGAGGAAACATCATTAATAGGTATGAAAAGTAGGGGGTTAAAATTTCTATTTATTGAGTACCTACTATGTACAGGGGTATTGGATGAGTTTCTTTATCCATATTACCTCATTTAATATACTTAGTTTTTCATTGCTCGGTTTGGAACTTACGAGATGCTATAGATCTTAGAATGATGAGTTCTTACAATAATTGGCATTTTCTTATGTATTGTTTGGTGATGGAACACAGGACTGTTCTGATGGCTACATGTGCAAAACACAGTTTCAAATTAAAAATGGGACTGCAGTGTCACATCGAGGAACATCTGCCCATGTACAAACATGTCTTCCCATGGAGGTGAGTGATTTAACATGTCATGTTTTCCTTTTCAGTCTTTGTAAAGTATAAAGTAAAAATTTAAATTTGATAAATAATATATTTTAAAAATTAACTGCCATCAGACCCTGGACCTGCTGTAGGGGGAGAAGTGAACATCATTTGTAGGAGGTTATTTTCTGTAATATTGAGAGCAGGAACTGTGGTAAAGTTAAGATTCGCTCCGGGTCTATTCAGATTGTAGTAAGCCTTCACCCTTTTGGTTTCTCTTGCATCTAAAGACCATAGATGCCTTCCGTTGCCTGTTGATTTTTTCCCAGTGAAATCCCCCCAGGATAATACAGGCCTATACCTCAGCTGCTTAATACATGGATGGAGATCTCTTTATCTAGTCTGCCCTTAATTTTTCTCCTATGTCCTTTAAAATATGCCGGATCTGGGTCTCATTCCTTAGGCAACTTTAACCGCGGCATGTGGGATCCTCCCAAAACGGGGCACGAACCCGCGTCTCCTGCATCGGCAGGCGGACTCTCAAGCACTGCGCCACCAGGGAAGCCCCATAGTTCTTTTTTAATAGCTCCATTGCATTCCATCCTATAATTATGTGGAACCCATATTGAAGTAAAATACTTGAATTTTAAAATTGAGGGGCTTCCCTGGTGGCGCAGTGGTTGAGAGTACGCCTGCCAATGCAGGGGACACAGGTTTATGCCCCGGTCCGGGAAGATCCCACATGCTTCCGAGTGGCTGGGCCCATGAGCCATGGCCACTGAGCCTGCATGTCCAGAGCCTGTGCTCCACAACGGGAGAGGCTGCAACAGTGAGAGGCCTGTGTACCACAAAAAAAAAAAAAAAAAGGAAATTGAATCGGTGGGAATCTAATTGCTTTAACATAAAGAAAGAACTCTAATGCTTAGAATTCTGAGTATCCTGGTATAATGGGAAAGGAGACTTTTTTGTGAAGGAAGAGTCCTGTCTTAGGACCTGTTAAATCAGTCCTCTTGGACAGTCCAGCACTAACCCCCTCTGCCTGTGTATGATGCTGGCCTGGAAGTAACTCTTGCCTGTACAGTTTAGTTTGCAAGTTATTCCTGAGGGTAGTGTGCTTGGTAATAAGGTAAGTGCCCCCGAGTAGGTGTTCAAATCTTGATTACTGTTTCCTTGTTCAAGTAAGCAACATCCTATCTGAAGCCAAGCATGTTGGGAAGCTTTTCAGTTCATTATATATTAGCTTTAAAAAATGCACATGGAGATGATGATTTAAGAGATAAATTACTAGTTTTTGCCTAACAAGTTGTCAGACATTTGAAAAGCACTAAAAAGTGGTGTTGACAGTGTGAGGGAACTGACACTTTCTGGTTGATGTTTTAACTTTACAAAGTTTGAAGATGTGCACATACTATGAACAGTCTATTCCAATTCTAGGAATTTAGCTTCATAAAATATATTTTTTCAACATTTTTTATTTTCAACATTTCCCAACGAATTTCAAACACATATGAAAAAGTTGAAAGAATTTTGCAATGAACATCCATGTACTCATCACCTGGATTCTACCATTAACATTTTGCTGTGCTTGCTGTATTACATATCCATCCCTGATTCATGTATCAATACATCTTCTTTTTTGATGCAGTACTTTTACATCAAAGTAAATTGCAGACAAATACTTATAAAATAATCAGAAGTGTACACAAAGTTTTACATGCAAGTATATTCATTTTACCATTATTTATAATAGGGAAAATAGAAACTAAAATGTTCAACAGTAGCAGATTAGTTACTTACTGCACATCTCTGTGATGGAGTTTGTGATTCAGTAGGTTTGGACTGAGCCTGAGAATTTGCAATTCTAAGTTCCCATGTTATGCTGATGCTGCTGGTACAGGGACCACCACACTCTGAGAACCACTGCAGTACTTTATAATACAATTCTTAGCATATTTGAGATGGTGTACAGCTGAGATGGTTAGCTAATATGATGTATGGTAGAGTTGATATTGCAATAATCTTGATGAGATAAAAAATGTCTTAGGTTGAGCCTGATATGGAGATTCCTGTTAAAGTGACTTATTAGGGATGTGTTCTTAGGAGAAAAAGAGTGCCAGAAGCAGGACAGAACAAGGGATAAAAGCTAAGGAAGATTGTGGTCTCACTAGAGACTAACTTTAGTCTGATCTCCTTGAAGCTCTGGAGTACAGATACCCAGAATTAGTCCTACTTTGTGTCCTTGAGGCTGACCTTTTGTACTCTGTATGTTATTGGTTTGTCAGTCAGTCATTAGCTGACGTAGAGATAGACATAGCTTCCCAAGCAAGATGGCTCCAGTATTACTGAGAAATTCTTCAGAGAAGGGGGCTGCTGTGTGTTATCAGCCAACAATTACACTGGCCTTAAGGGGACCTGGGTAGGGCACCAACAGCGTCTACTACCAAAGGGTAACCTGAAGCCAACAAAATGAAACCTGTAGGGAA
>NW_006778610.1:1602221-1636116 GCF_000442215.2 Lipotes vexillifer | reverse complement strand
TAGGGAAATTTATGTATAAGGTCTGCATTGACATGACGGAAATTTGTTTGAGAAAGAGCGAGTGATTTTAGTTGACCATAAGCTCAAGATAAGTGAAAAGAATGCCATGGATGCTAGAGAAAATAACTGGAACCTAAGCTACACTAATGAAAGCATTTATAAATGGATTCCAAATATTGTCTGGGGACCCCTGGAGGGTCCCTGAAAGAGACCCTTTCAAGGGGTCCACAAGGTCAAAACTATTTAACAATATTAAAGTATTATTTACATTTTTTACTTCCATTTTCCCCGAGTTTTCCAGAGGCTACCTATGTGTGATATTGCAACAGAATGGATGCAGAAATAGTTATAGGAATCCAGCTGTCTTTAATTGAGTCAGACATTAAAAATATTTGCAAAATGTAAAACAGTACTGCTTTACTTACTCATTTATGTTATTTTGGAAAACATTTATTTTTCATAGAAATTTGCTGTTATATTACTATGTATTTTTAAAGTGATTAACAAATTTTTTAAAAAATTCAATTTTAATTTCTAATATAGTAAATATCCATACATATAACTCTCAAACAAAAGTTTATTGGAATTCTCAATGAATTTTAAAAGTATAAAGGAGTATTGAGACCAGAAAGTTTAAAAATCACTGATCTAAAGGAAATATTACATTATTACATGTGAAGAGCAACATTGATAGCTAGAATGCATAATGAATGAATCCATAAATAATAGTTGAAAATAAATCATAAGTAGGGTTTATCCATTCAAAGAAGCATGCCATGGGTGGGCTTGAAAATATATTATTATGAGGACTATTTGGGAGCTCTGAAGACCTAGGAAGGTTAGTTGTCTTAAGAGATCTAGAAGGCTTTCCTGTGGAAGACAGAGTAGACTCATTTTGTTTCTGAGGATAGAATTAGTTTGTGTCTGGAAATTATTCTAGACAAGTCTCTCTACTGTTTAGAGTTGCCTACAGTGAAATTGGTCAACTTGCAAAGTTGTGAGTTCCCTTCCCTTTCATGGAGATGTTCAGCCACAGAGTAGATAACCCTTTCTCCAGAACAGTAGTCACTGACGGAAATGTTCAGATGCTTAAAGCACCAGGCAGATGATGAGAGAGTGAAGTGGGGTGATGGGAAGTGGTGGGAGCTGTGGAGAAGTGGAGAGGGAATGGCTCATCCAAAGGAGCAGTAGAAATGCAGCTCCAGGTGGGTTTAATTGAAAAACAAACAAACTGTGCAGGCCAAATAAACTATGTGTATGGGTTCAAATGGTCCTTAGGCCACCAGTTTATAACCTAGCCTCTAATATTATAGAAAGGAGTCCTGCATTGTGTAGAAGACTGAGCCAGGGGACCTCTGAATTCTCTTTAGAATTTAAAGCCTGATCCATATCTGTATATCACGTTTCCTATTTATTTGAAAGAATGCCTCTACTAATAGTTGCTTTAAAAAGATTTTTTTAAAAATTGGTCATGTATGAAGTGGGAAGTCGACTCACTTCTTTGTTCTAACCAGAACCAGCAGTCTTGACTGTAGAAGGGTAGCTGGATTCATGATTTTTATGCCTGTGAGTTTAAACCTTTAATAAACAGGATTTTAAAAATCAAAGTGAAATATAATGGAATATATAAGTGAAGTAATTTGTGAAAATCATAAACTATGTCTTTTTTGAATTTTTAAAATATAATTTAAAATGATACTTGAAAGAGTGAGATGATATTCAGAAATCTACTAAATATATTGGGGTAACTTAGTTCTGGTTTTGGGGAGCAAATGGGTTGGGGAGCAAATAGGTTAATCATTAGATAAGACATTTATTGTTGAGAGTAGTTTATATGATTTGCTTGTGACATTTCTGAGTTTGTGAAATAACAAGACTGTGGCAATTTTTGAACAAGATCTTTTCTTTACCAGTGACCAAGAGAAATTTATTGCCTCAGTTTAAAATCTTATAAATGTAAGTGAATATTTTCAACAGGAGCCAACATAATCAACACTGGTTCTTGAATATCTTATTATATGTAACACTAATTTCTTTTTTAAAAAATTTTTATTTATTTATTTATTTATTTATTTATGGCTGTGTTGGGTCTTCGTTGCTGCACACGGGCTTTCTCTAGTTGTGGCGAGCAGGGGCTACTCTGTTGTGGTGCACGGGCTTCTCACTGCAATGGCTTCTCTTGTTGCGGAGTACAGGCTCTAGGCACACGGGCTTCAGTAGTTGTGGCATGCAGGCTCAGTAGTTGTGGCTCGTGGGCTCTAGAGTGCAGGCTCAGTAGTTGTGGCACACGGACTTCGTTGCTCCGCGGCATGTGGGATCTTCCTCGACCACGGCTCAAACCTGTGTCTCCTGCTTTGGCAGGCGGATTCTTAATCACTGCGACACCAGGGAAGTCCGTAACACTAATTTCTATAAATGGATGTTGGTGATAATACTTCACTTTATCAACTTAGGACTTTTTGGATTTAACTGAAGACTTTTCTTAGAGAAATTAAGATATCATTTAATACTAGTGAAAAACATGATTTAACATGTTAAATGCTTTAACAAATATGAGCTTATTGTGGAAAGTCTTATCAAAGCCTTATTTACATAAATAAAACAGTAGTTTGAGAATGGAAGTGGGAGCAAAGGCTCAATATTCATGTTAGACAATTTTTTGAGGAAAATTAGTCATTATTAACCTTTAAAACTCATGTGAATATTATTGCAAAATAACTACTAAACTTTAAAAATATTTTGTGGGCTTCCCTGGTGGCGCAGTGGTTGAGAACCCGCCTGCCAATGCAGGGGACACGGTTTCGAGCCCTGTTCCGGGAAGATCCCACATGCCACGGAGCAGCTAAGCCCGTGTACCACAGCTACTGAGCCTGCGCTCTAGAGCCTGCGAGCCACAACTACTGAGCCCGCGCGCCTAGAGCCCGTGCTCCACAACAAGAGAAGCCACCGCAATGAGAAGCCTGCATACCTCAATGAAGAGTAGCCCACACTCGCCACAACTGGAGAAAAGCCCACGTGCAGCAAAAAGACCCAACGCAGCCAAAAATAAATAAATAAGTAAATTTAAAAAATATATTTTGTAAGGTTCTAAATTAACTCACTGGCCAATAAAGACTACAATGACTAGAATGAAGAAACAAGGTGTAAGGTTTTTTTTTTTATCATGTTTAACATTAAACTACTCTAAATAAAAGGAAACAATGAGATGAATATTCAACATGGATATTGATTGTTAATAATGAGTAGTAAAAATTATTAATGAATGCTTAGAAGAGGGAAACGCCTGAAAGTCCTTCCTGTAGAACTAGCTTTTGTCTGACATTGCTTTGCATTCTATTTTTATCTCTAACTTCTTCAGTTATGAAATTCTGAATCATTTTCATAGAATAGAGATGGCCCAGTTTTTGCCCTTTGATTCATTCAATTTAGATACCCATAAATATTTATTTTAGGTTGGTCAGTTATTTTTTTATATTATTGAAGTTTGGATTCTTCTGTCTGAAGTGCCATTTCTTCCTTTTGATGAGGTATCAGAGATGGGTATTGAGAATATTTTATTTATTCATTTACTATCTTCATTACTTTAAAGCCTGAGGTTACACCTTCAGATTAAATTTTTTAAAACTATGAAAATGATAGATTCATAAAAATAGTAATAGTATGCTACTGGAAAAAGGGATTTTTGTCCTAGGGCCTTGTAGTCCACTAACTGGGACTTTCCTTAGTCCAGGGCAGGTAGAATATTATAGGGAGCCCTGAACAAAAAACAACCTATCATAAATTCCCTGAAGCGTAAAGCTGAGAATCAGTAACAGGAGATTATCTCAATTGCCAAAAGAACATATTCAGAGATTGATGATCTTCTGATGTAACCAGGTCTTCAAATATACACATTTGCCCTAAGGATGTTATTAAGTGGCTTCTAGGATGAGTTATATTTTGTATGTCTGAAATAGACTCATATGTCAGAATATTGTGGGTTTTTTTTAAATATACAATGGATAAATGACAAGCTACTGTTCTCAGTGTTAACAATTTCTCTGTAGAGCAACTGCTATTTTTAGACTGATGTATAGACATGTTGATAAATGTTAATGATGAGTAATAAGCATGATTACCACTAGTATTTGAAAATGTAATTATTAAAGCAATGCTAACATACCAGAAAGTCTGTTATATTTAATGTGTGTAGATGCAACTAAAAGTACCTGTAATAGTCAGTCAGTATTTATTTATTGATTTAATGAATCTAATGCTGATAGATAAGTGGATTTTTAAAGTAAATAACTATTAATACAGTAGACCCCAATCCCACAATACCATTTTTGTGTTTTTCTTGAGGTGTTATGAAAATGTTCAAAGGCAAAGTAAATTTTAATTTTGTCTAATTTAGAGTGTAAATATATGCCACAGAGTAAGACGCATGCTCCGCAGCATGTGGGATTTTAGTTCCCTGATCGGGGTCCCCTGCATTGCAAGACAGATTCTCAACCACTGGACCACCAGGGAAGTCCTGGAAGCATGGAATCTTAACCACTGAACTGCCAGGGAAGTCCTCCTTAGTTAAGTTGAAAAGGTTAATTTAAAAAATATTTTCTGGGGCTTCCCTGGTGGCGCAGTGGTTGAGAGTCCACCTGCCAATGCAGGGGACACGGGTTCGTGCCCCAGTCTGGGAAGATCCCACATGCTGCGGAGCGGCTAGACCCGTGAGCCATGGCCGCTGAGCCTACGTGTCTGGAGCCTGTGCTTCGCAACGGGAGAGGCCACAGCAAGGAGAAGCCCGCGTACCACACAAAAAAAAAAACAACCAACCAACCAAACAAACAAAAATATATATATTTTTTTCTGGAGTGAAAGAAATGCCCATCAGCATAATAGTCTATGCAGGGCTCAAAAAGTCTAAATAAATTGAATGTTGAAATGGAAATGTGAAATATCATGGAAAACTGCAACCTTTGGATGTTTAAAAGACTTTTTTTTTTTTTTCTAGCTTGAATAAAATTAGCTACTTGGCAGGATTTTTTTTAAGTGTCAGATAAGGACTATTATATAGAATATTGTTTTACTACAAAATTATTGCCTAGAACTAAGGACAGTCATATATGTAGATTGCTACTTATATAATTGGACCAATATAGCTCCCAATATTTCTTTCACTAGTACCTGAAATGCTCCTATTAAAGAGGCTTTATTAAAAATGTGGATGGACTATTTTTACAGGGAGAGAACAAAACATTTTCAGACTGGAATAGTGGTTCTCAACCTTGCTCCTAGATTCTAAGCACTGACCTGGTTAGATCACTTCGATCCCCGCTGTGTCCTTAGCATCTAGCCCAGTGCCTGGCATATTAATGCCAGAAACTAATGTAGCCTGTATCTTGATTTTTCTGGATTTGAACTGTCTAAAATTCCCCTCTCTCTGAAATACTGTTAACTTACTAAAAGTCAGCAATGTTACAATAAATATTTTGTCATTATCAATTTTTTTGTCTGTTTATTAAATGGTACTTATTAAATGAAGTGGCCAGTAATATTTCTTAAAGTTTATTTTTGTATTTACATGCCTAAGGGTGAAAAATAACTTTACATAAAATAAATGGAAATATCCAAGTATTGTCTGAAATCTGTTGCTTGTAGAAGTGCCAAGGTATATTAAGATGAAATTTCAATCGCCAGTTATCCCAAAGGACCGAAAGTGACGTATTTGACAGAAGATCTTTTTCAAGAAAAGTTTGCCAGCTTCCACACTGGAGCTTTTACATATAAGATGATTGGTAGTTTAGCGTTCTTTTTTAAAAATAATAAACAAATGAATATTTCAGGAAACCTCTGATAGACTGAATCAGGTGGAACTGATTTAATGTTATGGATAATTACATAATTAGTGCTGTAAAAAATAAACCATACCGTCTACTTGATGGACTGGAGCTGCTGTGAAGGAGGTATGTAATTATACAATCAGCATCCTCCTCCTATGCTGATTCTAGGTAATCCTTTTTCTTCCTTGTCTGAGAAGGGACTTCCTGTCTTGTGTTTCTTGATGTTAATTTTAAATGAACAGAGCTGAGCATTGAGTAGTTTCCAGTCCCTTGATAAGTCTTTCCATGCTCCAGGTCTGAGTGAGAGCATCCTCTGAGACCAGTGGCTTTCAGACTTTTGATATATACCCACACTAAGAAATACATTTTACATCAGGACCCAGTACACTCCATACACACATACCTGAAACCAAGGTTCATGAGAAACAATTCTTATTCTTTTTGATCTACCTACTCTATTAATCTATTCTGCTCTATTTTGTTTTTTTAAAAACGCTGAAGTCCACCAGTTGACTTCAGAACTTCCTAACAGCTCATGACTCACATTTAGAAAATGTTAGTTAGATCCTTGATGATTGCTAATGTCAGTGGAAGGGATTCAGAGAGTAGCATAATGGGGCTGCCGTGGGCTTTAGGTAGCAGGTGGTGTGGCATGGTTGAAAGAGCAAGGGCTTTGGAGTTGGGAAAATTTGGCTTTAAATCCCTACTTTTCCTCACTTTAACTGGGTACTTTGAACATGTTACTGAACCTCTTTGAGCCTCAAATCCCTCATCTGTAAACACAGATTCCAAATATTTGAGGGAGCCAGGAAGTGGGGAATTGGGGGCTCTATATTAAATTATGTCATGGAAGAAAGTACCTGACCGTTGCTGAAAAAGTGGTGGTGCTTCATAAAGTTTATGTTCCTTTCCCCACTCTTTTTCAGTGTCAAACACCTCACCTGGGGAAGGGTGTGGTACTAACCCCTGCCTCACAGAGTGACTGTGAGGATCACATAGGATAATGGGAGCCAAGGATTAACTAATGTTAATTTTTATCAGAGCATCCTTAAGGCAGCATCACTGTTTCAGAATAAATCTTTGTGCAAGTGGGATAGAGAGTCCTGCAAAGGTTAAGTGACAACACTAGAAAACAAAACTGGTTCTGAAATTCTGTATTATGACTTAGTAGCAAGGATTGTTTTGAGATGTAGTGGTATTGCATGTGGATATTGGAGAACTGCTACCAAAACTGCCAAAGGATGATTTATAGTGCCTATTATAAATTACTATATACAAGTTGTTCCATTTTACATTATATATAGAATTTAAAGAAACTTAAAAATTATTCAACATAGGATTTTGCTTCATCAAGACCTGGAAAATGAACATCAGAAGACAACTAATTACCTATTGTATAACATTTCTGTCGTTTTCTTTACCTTAACTGGAATGCAGTATAATAATTTAATTGTGAGACGTAGAAGAATGTAGCCTCCATCTCACAGCTTGAAATCTTGGGAGGAAGGAGAATTTTTATTGTATATTTGTATGTTTTTATAAAAGCACCTTCTTTACTTTAAAGGTGTTACAGTTTTTATTACTTCTAAGTTAGTTCATAACTTTGAAATGCTGTTTCCTCACTAGTTTTAGTTTTTTATTTTCTTGCCTGAAAGAAAACTCCTTGGTTTTGATACTGTCTATGCTTCTCTCTATCATTCATCTTTTCTCTAGAATTTTACTGATGTTGTGATTATTTAGTGGTAACCTGGGCTTTGTTGGTTGTGGGGAAGGGACGTAAATCAGACAAGGCAAGTATAAGACCATGACAGATACAAAGCATCTTTTCTATATCTCTTATTCTCCATGGTATTCAGCCTCTCGTTGTTCTGAAATATTTCACTCTCATTTTAGGCCTGTGCTGGTTGATTGCACTTAATTTCGGTTTCATTTCTATGTTTCCAGTACCTTACATTGTGTTAGGAAATCACCTAACACTTTATGTTAAGTTCAAATCACACTTATATTCAGAAAAGGTGTGGCTCCTTTAAGACAGAAGTACCTTTTTCTCTGCCAGAAAGCTCATTTGGGTTTAACCAAAAAGGGTTTCAATGTAAATTGAATATTGATAGAGAAGGGAGGTTAATTGGCCTTAGTAACTTGGTTGCTAAGGAAGCATTTTCCTGATTGGGAGGAAACTCTCCTGGGTATTCTACAGCTTCTTGTGGACCTAAGATGCTTTGTTTTATCTTACTTTCTGTTTCTGAGTTGGAAGAGGAAAGAGCAGAAAGCTATCATAGGAATGAAAAGCTGTAGGAAGCAGATGGTTGCTCTCTCTTCGCTACAGAAAGAGAGAGCTAAATACTGACTAGCAACAAGCCAATGCCAGCAAGGACTCTTTGTGTAAGGCAGACAGTTGGAAAATACTATGAAGGCAAGATATAAAGAGCTTGCATAGGAGGACATAGAGAGGTTAGACTAGGGTTTTTTCAGTGCCTGGAAACATGTAGGTGAGAGAAATTAAAGGATATTTTTAATGGACATCCAACATCCATGTTAAATAGCAGGATTAAATGTTTTCTGTATGGCTGAGTTTATTAAGAGGAGTTATTTAGTTTGTATTTAGTTATTTGCATTTTGAAGGTTTTGTACTATATTGTATATTAAATTTAGTTAATCTGTAATTATTTTAATAAAGAATGTTTAGTTACAAACATCTCTGTTATTGTGTAGTTTATTGAATAGTAGTACTAAAAGTAACTTTGGAGTAAACAAATTACACATTTTTCATTGAAATATTATTTTTCAAAACAAAAATGCCTTTGAATATTGGTTATCCATATATGCTAAGCATTAGGTAATACTTTAAGTAATTTGTGAAGTATTATTTCTGCATACTAAATTATGCTCCACTAACCTCAGTAAGTTAGTGCCTATATTATTTTTAATTTCATTTTTTTAACTCACCACTTCATTCAACAAATATTTTTTAATATCTACTGAGTGTTAGGCACTATGTTAAAGGATACCAAAAGGAATAAAACACTCCTCGGAAGCAGTGACATACGTCTCAGGAGAGTTTAGAAAAGAATATTTTTTCTGGCATTTTATGGTTTGTGTTAGGTTTTTTAGGTTTTCTCCATAACTAGTATTGAATATTATTATTTGTACTGAGCATTATTATTTAGTTTTTTATGATACTTTTAAATTGTAAAATTCTTTTAAATAGTATTATTTGGATCATTTTTATGGACATACTTAAAGAGACAACCAGGATTTCTTGGCTTCTCCTATAACCCTGAAGTGCTATAAGAGGATACATAAGTCCTCCTTGGGAACCTCTCCGGAATCTTTAGTTTTTGTGGCTGTGTAGTTCTTGTCCTGTGAGTGTGACTGGAAGATCTTAGAGAAAAAGCAAAATGTGATGATCCTTTTGAGGGCCTCTGATTATAATAATATTCTCAGAGAAGCTAGTTTAACATGTATTACTTAAATATAACCAGAGGGCTAAATATATAGGTGGTCATCAGTGATGAATTTTACACTGAAAGGTCAGACAAGATGACCAAGTAACAGACCAAATTGGACTCCTTCAGAATAGTATTAGAATAATATGAAGAGTACTCAATGGTCCTCTTTCCTTATTAATTTGCATGTGTAGGTACATTCTGATAGTTAAAAAAACATATATGCTAAGTCTACACTTTCAGATTTATCTGCTACCTAATTTTAATCTTGCTTCACAATTCATTGGTTTAGGCTGTTTATAACCTTTGTAAATTGGACTGTCTTTCAAAGATTTGAGGTTTAGTAAATGAAAGGTGTCATTAGGGATAAAGGAGAGCAACAAATATGAGATTCAATGTTAAAAGGTAAATGTTTTGTAGATTTTTGAGCAGAATGATGAATAAATGAGAAAAAATCATGTATGTAATAATAATAATACTTAGTGACTCTTTGGATGTCACATTTATTTTAACTTCGTATTCATTAGTTTATAATAGGAGTATTGTTTATTTTTTTATAGCTGTGAAAGAGACTGCACTGAGCTGAGATTTAAAAAAATTGTTTTTTTTTAAGAACTCAACTGCTTCTATTAAGATGAAGCTCAGCTAGTAAACTCATTAAGTAAGGACCCTAGGCAGTTCTCTAGCTGAGACTGAAAGCACGGTACTGTAGATATCTTTGCATTATCGCCATGAATGACCTTGAAGAAAGCCAGCACTTCATAAAGCAAAATCCTCTCTGTGCCACTTCATTCTGATTTGATTGATGCCTTAGAAAAAACTGGAAGATTTCCTTTCCTTTATAGTGTGGGGCATATACTCTTTATACTTCATAGATTTTGCATTTGTCTGGAGTATTTTGTTGGCATGTTCTTATAGGTTCTGATCTTTCACTGACTGCAGTACAAGTAAGCAGTGAAATCTCTCTCCTTTGATCAATTATTACTAGGGAGTAAGGTCTTGGTGCATTGGGATCATGGTTTTTAAGAATGGAAATATACTGACTTTCTAACTTGAGTGTAATACAGTCATTTTTCTTCCATCATAATCTTTCCAAGCATCTCAGTAGGTCGAAGGGTTTTAATACTGAGGTTTTATGATTTATATTATTCAAAGGATATAGATTCCTGTATAGCCACTATTCACTGTGCTTTCTTAGACTGATAGTTCCCCTTCCTTTTAGTTTTTTACTTTAATGTGCAATGAAAGTTTTAGTATACATTTTTATACTCAAAGAAGAAGGCACCAGAAATCTTAGAAGATAAAGTGATTATTTTGTCTCTTTGGAGTTCCTTGGTCATTTACTACATAAGAAATTATAAGTAAGGATCATACAAAAGTGCAGTCATTTATTTGTCTGCTCTCACCTTGCTGTAGGAACACCAGGAGGAAACTTTCCAATATTTTAGCTCTGTAAAGTGTGTAAAAGCTACATTAGGATCCTTGAAGCTAAGTATTTAGGGATTAACACATGCATTACATTGGGTGGGGGTGAAGCTAATACCAGCTTCAACCTGGTGTATTGCAGAGACCATTTAGAGCCTTTTCCTCTCTACCAGGGAGCCTGGTCAGCCAGTGACTCCAAACCGCAGTGCCTCACTTTCCCTCTCTGAGATCTGAAACTGATACTCCTGACCTACCTCTGCTAACCATACTGAATTTTGCACCTTGCTTTGCTCATCTTTCTGCTTTTCTTTGTACTTGGTCCTGTGTGAATCTCCATTTATTTCTGAGCTCAACCTTGTAAGTTGATTCACATTCCTGGTCTCTTCCTTTGTTTCACAATTTGCTTTGATGCTCCATGGTTCTGTCTGGACTAAGCCAGTCATTCAGTTTTCTTGATAAACTGCAAGTCCTGACCCCTAAACTTCTGTTTTATGAAGATAAAGGGGTACAATGAGACTGGCTTTTTTTCTAGACCTCTTGACCACAATGATTTATAACAATCTATACATCCTGGAATTCAGTGAAGTGACTGTGTGAGAGTTTTTGAAGAAGGTAGTAAAAATATAAGAAATATAATTTAGGAATACCTAAACACCTATTCTTTTATATCTTCTCATTTGTTGAACCCAGAAATATCTCAGTAAATAGGAACTTAGTCATGCTGAGTTTTTTTTTTTTTTCCTTCAATTACTTGATTAACATCATGTCTCAAGGGCAGCTTCATTCTGAAGACCCTCTTGAGAGTCTTTGAACATGCTTAATTTATTCTAAATTCCTTTTATAACATATTTTCTGACTGATGAACTTCTAGATTTTCTTTTAAAAGTGCATATGAGTGCACTGGGACTAAAATAAATTCTCAGCCTTTTATCCAACTGTTAGTACTTTTTCTTTCTTTCCTTCTTCTTTTTTTTTTTTTAACCAAGTTACTAAAATGGTTAGAAACTCATTCACCTTCATGAAATAGAAAGCAAATTAAGAAGTTATGGAAATCTTTAAGTCATTTTGAGTTTATTTTTGTGTATGGTGAGAGGGTGTATTCTAACTTCATTGATTTACATGCGGCTGTCCAACTTTCCCAACACCACTTGCTGAAGAGACTGTGACACCATAAAACTCCTGGAAGAGATCATAGACAAAACATTCTCAGACATAAATCGTGCCAACATTTTCTTAGGTCAGTCTCCCAAGGCAATGGAAATAAAAACAAAAATAAACAAATGGGACCTAATCAAACTTACAAGCTTTTGCACAGCAAAGGAAACCATAAACAAAATGGAAAAGACAACCTACAGAATGGAAGAAAGTATTTGTAAACAATGCAACTGGCAAGGGCTTAATTTCCAAAATATACAAACAGCACATACAACTCAACAACAAAAAAACAAACAACCCAATCAAAAAATGGGTAGAAGACCTAAATAGACATTTCTCCAAAGAAGAAATACGAATAGCCAATAGGCACATGAAATGATGCTCAACAGCTCTAATTATTAGAGAAATGCAAATCAAAACTATCCTATGAGGTAGCACCTCACACCAGTCAGAATGGCCATCATTGAAAACTCTACAAATAAATGCTGGAGAGGATGTGGAAAAAAGGGAACCCTCCTACACTGTTGGAGGGAAGGTAAGTTGGTACAGCCACTATGGAAAACTGTATATATTGATAGGCTCCTCAGAAAAGTAAAAATAGAATTACCATATGATCCAGCAATCCCACTCCTGGGCATATGCAGACAAAACTTTAATTTGAAAAGATATATGCACCCCAGTGTTCATAGCACAATATTCACAATAGCCAAGACATGGAAAGAACCTGAGTGTCCATCGAAAGATGAATGGATAAAGGAGATGTGGTACATATTTATAATGGAATACTGCTCAGCCATAAAAAGAACCAAGTAATGCCATTTGCAGCTACATAGATGCAACTACAGATTATCATACTAAGTGAAGTAAGTCAGAAAGAGAAAGACAAATACCATGTGATATCACTTATATGTGGAATCTAAAATATGACACAAATGAATCCATTTACAAAACAGAAACAGACTCATGGACATAGAGAACAGACTTGTGGTTGCCAAAGGAGAGGAGGTTGAGGGAGGGATGGGGTGGGAGGTTGGGGTTAGTATATGTAAGCTATTATATATGGAATGGATAAACAACAAGGTCCTACTGTATAGCACAGAGGACTATATTCAATATCCTATGATAAACCATAATGGAAAAGAATATTAAAAAATTGAATGTATATATATGTATAATGGAATCACTTTGCTATACAGCAGAAATTAACACAACATTGTAAATCAATTATACTTTTTTTTTCTCTATAGTATTTTAATAGACTTGTTTTAGAGCAGTTTTAAGTTCACCACAAAATTGAATGGAAGGTACAGAGATTTCCCATATAGCCCCTGCCCCTGCACAAGTTATGGCCCATTATCAACATCCCCCAGCAGAGTGGTACATTTGTTACAGTTGATGAACCTGCATTGACACATCGTGATCACCCAAAGTCCATAGTTTATATTACGGTTCATTCTTGGTGCTGTACATTCCATGGGTTTGAACAAATGTATAATGACATGTATCCATCATCAACTATACTTCAATTAAAAAAAAAGTTACAGAAGACTGAGGTTTTACTAAGTAGAGATATATTCATAATTTTTACAGATAGTCACAATCAAGGTTTTTTTAGAAACCAATTTTGTAAACTAGGTATATAAAAAATTAGGGTAGAAAATTTAAAATTATTAATGATACATATAGAATGTAGAATTGCAATAAATAATAAAGGTTTAAGAAATTGTTATTCCATTAAGCTAGCAAAAAAAAAACCAAAACATGGATAGTTGCAAAAACTCGGTAAGAAGTTTGAATAAGGTTTCTAAAAGTTTTTCTGGGACCTCCCTGGTGGTCCAGTGGTAGAGAATCTGCCTTGCAATGCAGGGGATGCGGGTTTGATCCCTGGTCGGAGAACTAAGATCCCACATACCATGGGGCAACTAAGCCCGCGTGCCACAACTACGAAGCTTGCGTGCCACAACTACTGAGCTTGTGTGCCTCAACTAGAGAGCCCACATGCCACAAACTACAGAGCCCACGCACTCTGGAGCCTGTGCCACAACTAGAGAAGAGAAAAAAATCCCACACCACAACTAGAGAGAAACCCGCGGGTTGCAATGAAAGATCCCACATGACGCAACAAAGATCTCGTGTACTGCAACGAAGACCCGATGCAGCCAAAATAAAAATAAAATAAATAACATATTTTTTAAAAAATAAAGGTTTTTCTAGTTTGTTCAAAAGCTATATTAAAGGACTATTGTATTTATTTCTAATTATTTTCTGTTAGGCCCTCAAATACATTTAAAATGTTAAATTATTTTTATTTGTGAAGTGATTGTTGGTTAATCACAATATGAATTTGGGGGTAATAAGGGGTTAAAATGGATACTATGAGTTGGTATAAAAGCTTAAGACAGTAGATGCCAAACAATTTTTAACTGGGTCAATGGTGGATTCAGTGCATGATGTTTATTGTATTTTTCACCAAACTATCATTTCCCATCACTCATCAATTCAATTTTCAATCTTTATTGAATAACTACTATGTACTATTTTGTATAGAGAAAAAATAATCAAGACATTATCTTGACTTTCAATAAATGTTTAAAAGCCACATATTTTAATAAATAATCTGAGTGGATTCTACAAAGAAAACGTTTTCTGCTGTATTACTATTATTAATGCCAATTATAATTTATAATATGAAATAATGGAATAAAATTAAAAGTGGCAATAGAGTTAACAAAAATAAAACCATGAAAAACAACAATAGACAAAACAGTAATAGCTTTAGAGATATGATTGAAATAACATATGTATATTATAATTTTGTTTTGCATGTGCCTGAATGATTATGTTTTAAGTATGTGTTTTGGTTCTATTACATATTGCTGCCTAAAAAACCACTGCAAAATTTAGTGGCTTTAAGCAATAACTGAGGCTAGAGTCACTTGAAGGTTCAGTTGAGCCGGATAGCCAAGATGGTTTGAGGTGCCAAACACTCATGTGCAACGGGGATGACTGGAATAGTTGAGGCTGGCAGAGCATCTCTTTCTTTCTATGTGCTCTCTCCACGTAGCAGTCTTGGGCTTCCTCTAGCATGGCTGTTTCAGGGTAGTTGGATTTCTTAGCTGGTGGCCTTCTCTCCCAGAGAACATAGTCCAAGAGACTCTGGGCAGTTGAAGGACTTCTTATAACCTAGCCTTGGAAAGCATGCAGCATCACTTCCTCCACATTCTCTTGGGCAAAAGTGAGTCGCAGGGCAAGCTCAGATTCAAAGGCAGAAAACCACATAAGGCCATGTGTACACTCAGAAGGCATGGTTTATTGTTGGGGGAGAAGGAGAGAGGGGAAGGAGGAGAGATATCTTTAGAGGTTAGCTATCACAATGTGAAATATTCATTCATAAGTGGACAATAATCATTTCACCATATTTTTGATATAACTTGTATCAACATACTTCCAAAATTAAGTCACATTAATTTTATACATAACAGTATTTTATAGCCAAAATATACTTTCACCTGAAGATTAGTAAGAGATTTAGTTGCAATGAGAAAAATAAATCTTTTGAAAATAATTGCCTTAATGCTTTCATTTCAGTTTATGTTGAGTATGTCCTGGATACAAGGTACTGCCCAAGTCATTAGGGGAAAGATACAGAGAATTATAAGACCCTGTTTTATAAGACCCAGCACTCAAGCAACATTAGTTTTTGAGACAAGTTTTACCCATCAGGGGTCAAATAGTACTCCATAAGCACTGACAAATTTTCACGGAAGGGAGAGATAAACATGGTCTGAAATTATTAAGGAAGCCTTTATAAAAGACGTTCATAGGCCTTTTATGCTGAAAACTACAAACAACTGATGAAAGAAATCAAAGAAAATCTAAATAAATGGAAAGATACACTGTGTTCACAGATTGGAAGATTCAACATAGCAATATCAGGATATCAGTTCTTCCTAAATATATATATATATATATAAATTATATATTATATATTATAATGTATTATTATTATATATAAATATATATGTTTACATAGTTTCTCTTAAATTTCCAGCAAGATTTATTGGGATATAGAAAATATTGTCCTAAAATTTATAGGAAAAGGCAACGGAACTAGAATATCTAGAAGCACTTTTAAAAAGAAGTGAGAGGAATCAGTCTACCTGATTTTAAGACTTCTTATGTCGACACAGTAATCAGATTGTGTGGTATTTGTGGTGGGCCAGACACATAGAGCAATGGAATAGAGCAGAGAATCCAGAAATAGACGCACATAAATATGTCCAGCTCATTTTTGACAAAAGTGCATAAACATTTCAACTGAGGAGAGATAGCCATTTAAATAAATGGTGCTGGAGCAATTTGGATGTCCACAGGCAAAAAATGAAACCTTACCTAAGTCTCACATCTTATACAAAAGTAACCCAAAATGGATCATGGACTTAAAGACAAAATATAAAACATGCAAAGCTTTTAGGAAGAAAATAAGAGAATCTTTGGGATCCAGAACTAGGCAAAGAATTTGACATGAGACCAAAAGCACAATACATAAAAAGAAAAATTGATAACTTGGACTTCCTTGAACTTTAAGACATTTGCTCTGCAAAAGACCCAGTTAAGAAGATGAAAAGAGAAGTCACAGAGTGGGAGAAGATAATTATAAACTACATATCCAACAAAGGACTACTATTGAGAATATATAAAGAACTCTCAAAACTTAACAAACAGTCCAATAGAAAATAGGCAAAAGACATGAAGAGTCACCGGAGAGGATGTACAAATGACAAGCACATGAAAAGATACTTAACATTATTAGCCTTCAGAGAACTGCGTTACACACGTATCAAAATGGCTAAAATAATAACAATTTAAAAAATGGTTATAATACCAAATGCTAGTAAGGATGCAGAGAAAACAGAATCACTCAAATGTCATTGGTTGGAATGTAACATGCTATAACCACTCTGGAAAAAGTTTTGCAGTCTCTTAGAAAAATTAAACATGCAACTACCATATGACACAACAATTATACTCCTAGGCATATCCCAGAGAAATGAAAATTTATGCTCATACAGAATCATACACAAATTTTTAATAATAGTTTTATCTGTAATAACCAAAACCTGAAACAACCCAGATGTCCTTTAATGGGTGAATGATTAAACAAACTGTGGTACGTCTTATACTCTGGAATATTACTCAGCAATAAAAATCAACCAAGTATTGATACAGCAACCTGGATGAATCACCAGAGGACTATGCTGAATGAATAAAACCAATTTCAAAGGTTACATAATATATGATTCCTTTTATATAACATTCTTAAAGTGATAAAATTATAGATTGGAGAACAAAAAACTGCCAGGGTTAAGGAGAAGATGGGGTAGGAGGGAGATGAGTGTCACAAGGGATCTTTGTTATGATGGAAATGCTCTGTATCTTGACTGTATCAATGTCAATATCCTTGTTTTAATTTTGTACAATAGTTTTGCAAGATGTAACCACTGGGGGAAATTGGGTAAATGATCTGTATTACTTCTTACAATACATGCTTATCTTACATGTGTGTTTATAATTACCTTGAGATTAAAAGTTTAATTAAAAATGATTTTAGATTTCAAAGCCAATAACAGGGAGAATGAAGGTACTTTTTAATATAATTAGAAAAATCCTACTTCTTCAATACAGGTGATTTCCATAATCTATTAGAAAAATCCAATGAAAGAACAAATTACACAAGTGTGATAAGCTCTTAAACATCTTAGAGATTTTAGTATATTTTGGAAAGAGGATACTTATTGACTGAGGTGTACTGATGTGATTTCAAGCAACAGGACCAAATCAACTGGAGCAATACTAGGAAAGGAAGTAAGGTGTAGGCAGGCTTTTTTGGGACCCCATTTAGAAATCAGCTTCTTTGCTATTTTTACCTTTTTTTTTTTTTTTTTTTTTTGCGGTATGCGGGTCTCTCACTGTCGTGGCCTCTCCCGTTGCGGAGCACAGACTCCGGACGCGCAGGCCCAGCGGCCATGGCTCACGGGCCCAGCCGTTCCGCAGCATGTGGGATCTTCCCGGACCGGGGCTCGAACCCGCGTCCGCTGCATCGGCAGGCGGACTCGCAACCACTGCGCCACCAGGGAAGCCCAATTTCTACCTTTTTTAAGCTTTTTCCTTCCTCCAATTCAGTGGCTTTCATGAAACTTGCAGGAGACCTGCATGTTGACAAAGTCCTACCTGGAATTTAACGAGATCTGGGTTTTTTTGCCATATTTTTGTAATGTGGAAAAAATTGACTTGAATTTTATCCCATAGTTGTAGGTTGCAGTGAAGTCTTTTCAAAAAGCATTTTCTGTTGGATTAGAGCTGACTTAAGGTCATTTGGTTAATACATAGTCAGGGAGCTGTAGAAACCACATTATAAGACCAGGGTTAATTAGTACCAGCAAAATCATATTACAGTCAATATAATCTAAAAAGCTTTCTGAATAATAAGACTATTTCCATGACAAAATGTTGGAAAACATATGTTTCTGATTTTCTTCTTGAAATGTAGAAAAATAATATTTATAATAAAGTATGCATATACATACTTAAAATGGAAATATGAAATTTTCATATTTATGAAACACTACCAATTTGGCTTAATAGCTTCTGTATTTGAAGGTGGGTTTGACATTTTTCTTTTGGATTTGTCTCATTATGGTGTCCTCAAAATTTAATATACAGTAAAAGTAGCATTCAAATCAATGGAGGAAAATGGTTATTTATTAAATGTTGTCAGGATAACCAGATACCTATTTGGAAAAACAAGATTGGATACCATCTTCCTATCATATGTCAAAACAAATTGAACTGCTAAATGTACAAATTCAAGTATTAAAGCCCTAGAGGAAAATATAGGTTTATATTTTTATAATATGAAGTGGCAAGGGCTTTCTAAACATGACAGTAATAACCAAAAAATGTGTGTTTCTGATATCTATTTTTCTACAATAAACCATCCCCAAACTTAACAGCTTAAACCAACAATAATTTATTATTTCTCAAGATTCTGTAGATTGGTTAAGTTATTCTTCCATGGGTCTCACCTCTCACCAGATATAAGGCTTCTTTTATCTGGTGGCTGTGACCTCTCCCTCCCTGTAGTGTCTTATTCAGTTGTCTAGCCCAAGCTTCTTTACATGGTGGCTGGGTCTTGAGAAAGTGAAGGCAGAAGCTATGAGGCTTGTTCTAGACTCTAGAACTCATATTCACTTCCGCCACATTTTCTTGGTCAAAACAAATTGCAAGGTCAGCCAGATAAAAGGGGGTGAATAAATAGACTCTGCCTCTTGAGCAGCAATATCGCTATGCAAAGAGATGCAGACATAATGAAGCATAATTCATTGGGAACCGTTATTATAATCATCTCCCTCAGAATCTCTTGCTATCTAAACACTCTGCCTAAAAACAGGAACAAAGTAGATCTGGATAAAGTATTGGATAAATCTCTTACTCTTGTTCAGCTACTTGCTGTCTGAAACTTAAGATCTAAATAGATTTGGATAATGTGGTGACCTTGCTGTCTGCATTTGCCAACTATATATGCACTATCCTAACTTGGAAATGCCATAGCTTTATCACTGGCTTTAAGCAATTTGATTATGATGTGCCTTGGTATAGTCTTCTTCGTGTTTCCTGTGCTTCAGTTTTATTGAGCTTGAATATGTGGGTTTATACCTGTATAAATATTTATATGCCGCCCCCTCCACCATTCCTTTCCTTCAGGGACTGCAATTACATATATATTAGTCTACTTGAAGTTTCCCCACGGCTCACCAATGCTCTGTTTATTTTTTTATTTAGTCTTCTTCCCTCTGTTTCATTTTGGATAGACTTACTGCTCTGTCTTCAAGTTCGCCAGTTGTTTTTTCTGCAATGACTAGTCTTTCTTTAATTCTTTCTTAGACATTGTAGTTTTCATCCGTAGAAGTTTGGTTTGGATCTTTTTTTATTATATTCAGTGTTTCTGCTTAACATGTTCAGTCTTCTAGCTCAGGGGACGACAAATAAGAGCTCATGAGCCAAATCTGGCCTAGCAGATTTGTTTTGTAAATAAAGTTTTATTGGAATACAGCCATGCCTATTTGTTAACCCATTGTTTATGGCTGCTTTTTGCATTACAATAACTGAGTTGAGTAGTTTTAACAGATTCTATGTAGCCTGCAAGTTCTACATTTCTTACTATTAGGCCCTTTATAGAATAAAAAATGCTGACCTCTGTGCTTCCTGAACATATGGGATACCATTATAATCACTGTTTTACTATGTTTATCTACTAATTCTACCACTGATGTCATTTCTGAGTCAGTTTCAATTGATTGATCTTTCCTTTCACTACAGTTTTGTATTTTTCTGCTTCTTTGCATGCCTGGTAATTTTTGATTAGATGCCAGATATTGGTGGGTTGTTGAGTGCTGGATATTTTTGTATTCCTATATTCTTCAGCTTTGTTTTGGGATATAGTTAGGTTTTCTGAAGGCAGTTTGATTCTTTTCAAGTCTGACTGTTAAGCTTTGTTTGTTAAGTGGGACCAGAGCAGCCTTTTGTCTAGGGCTAATTTTACCCGTCACTGAGGCATAGCTCCTTTGAGGAATTTATCCAATGCCTCAAGAATTATGACTAGTAGGAACCTGAATTATTTCCAGCTCTATGCAAATGTCAGCTATTGTTTCCACCAATCCTTTTGGATGGTCGTTTTCTTGACCTGTGTTGTTTCCTCATACACATAGGCTAATCCGTACTTAGCTGAAGATGAGAGAGACTTCTTTTTCTGTGTAACTCTCTCCCCTCTGATTCTTTGCCCTGCAAACTTTTAATGTGCTTGGCCTCCCGGATTCCCAGTTCTATCTCCTTAACTTGAAACCTTGTGGGCTCTGCCTGGGTTATGGCTCTGTTCTGTGGCCCGAAAACTCTCTCTTGGCAATAAGCTGGGGCAATCTTAGAGCTTACTTTGTTTGTTTCCCATATTTCAGGGATCACTGTCTTTTGTTGCCTGATGTCCAATGTCTTGACGAATCATTCTTTCATATATTTTGTCCAGTTGTTTCAGGTGGCAAGATAAATCTCTTCCCTGTTACTTCTTCTTGACTGAAATGGTCTTCAGAAACCTAGTAACTTTAGATGGCAAGTGACATTTGTATTTTACTATATTAAAAACAAATAACAATATTGTAGAGGATACTGTAAACTAAGTTGAAAGACAAGGTTACAAACTGGGAAAAGTATTTGTAATTATTGTGCCCTCCTAAGCATTGAGAGCTCCAATATAGAAGCAAGTCTCGTAAATCAATAAGAAAAAGATGAACATTCCCAATAGGAAAATGGAAAAGGGTATTTTTGTTTGTTTATTTACTTTTGTTAGTGGGCAGTTGATAAAAGAAGAAATGAAAATGACCGGTAAATACATGAAAAAATTTCTGTCACAATGCTAATCAAAGAGATACTAATTGAAATAACCAAGAGATACCATTTTTTACCTGTCATATTCTTAAGGAAGAAAACAAATGATGATACACATGGATGGCAAAATAGGTACTAATACACGTAGGTAAGCATGTAAATTGTCACAATTTTCTTGGAATGAAGTCTGATAATATGTATGAAAATTTAAAATAGTTACTTGATTTAGTGATTCCAAATCTAGATGCTTATCCTAAACAAATATTCCTGCAAGTTTGTAAAAAAAAATTATTATAGAATCACCAATAAAAACTAAAAATAACTTGAATGCCAATTATTAGTCAAATAGTTAATCTTTATATGTGCAATTATTTATTATTTTTTAATTCTACAATAATTATCTTTACTATTTTTTGCAATTATTTCTTCAGTGGTTAAATATATGTATGTATATACATTTAGGATATCACTATTCTTTCATTGTAAACAATGAAGTAAATATATGTTTATTAACACAAAAAGATGTCTTCAGCATGTTAAGTGAAAAAAGCAGGTTATGAACTTGTACGTGTAGATGATATCTGGGAAATATACACACACAAACATACATGTATATACACCTACAATATTTCTTTGAAATGTAGAATTACAGGGAATTTTTATTTTTTAGTTTCTCATTCTTATATATTTTAATTTTTCAAAATAATAAGCATGTAAATAATGAGCTTGTACACTCAGGGAAAAAAAATGCTCTTTCTATATTTTAAAAAGGAAGATATCAGAAAGGAAACCTTCACAGAGAAGCCTTAGAAGGTTCCAAGAAACCAGGTTGTAAAATGGAAATGACACCTGTGATTTTTCCGTTGGTAGATCTGGTTAGTAGAAAAAGCAGGACCCAAGTCTGAGTCCTGGCTCTTTCCTTTATAGGTGGGGTGATTGTGGGCAAATTACTAAACATCTCTAATAGTTTTTAAAGTCTTTATTTTCAAAAGTAATATATCATATAATTATTATATTTATGTCACAGGTAATAAAAAGTGCTCAGCAAAGAGTAGTTTATTAAATTTTTTAAATATAAAATAAGGGAATGAGAATAGTTTTTACCAGGCATAAAATCTATTCGGATGATGGGATGAGTTTATTATTATCATGCTGCAATTAGCAAATACTAATTATCCCTGTATGAGAGCTGCTATCTTTAATTTCAATTAAGCTCAATTTTTGTCTAAAATACGATCTTCAATTAAGAGAATCACAGAGTATTTTGTTTCATTTCATTTTAGCCAGGAGTGGTGTCTGTACTTAGAGCTGGTAGTTCCTCTTGTCCTATCTTTCCTCAGTGTGCCACAGCCCACCGTGGCTCCTACTTCTGGCTGGGGAGAGATGGCTTTAGGCAGGAGGTGCAAAGACTTATATTACTGCTGAAGAAGTGGGCCAAGTGACTTGGTACCCTTCCTCCTGGGGATCTCTCTGCCTTCTCTCTGTTTCTAACCACTCCTTCACTCCTAGAGATAGGCTGGCTCTGAAGAACAAGAGGAACCTTGTGTTTCTTAAAACGAGGTGTATTACTTTAGTAGGAAAATTAATAGACATTAATGATCTTGAACTCTTCAAATAAAAAACATTTCTTTACCCTTATGCAGCCTTATGACAGCCCAGCTTTAGAGACTTTACAGAGGCAAGAAGTCTATCAGTTTCTTTCCTTTCACTTAAATATAGTTTCTTGCCACTAATATTGTGAAATAAGAATCAATGTTTATTTCCAAAGACATTACTAATCTTTTAAATGAAAACACTGGCACATCAGTTATCGCATGGATGTTGTTTTATAGTCAAATAAAGACTCGTAAAGCCTCAGTTCTACTGTCTTTCTGGGTTTCAAATATTTTTATGCACTGCTGTGAGAAGAGCAGGTGCACTCACACATCTATTTCTAAGATTTGTCTATTTTATCAGGTGATTTGGGTTTAAAATTTCTGCAGATGTCAATTTCAGTCATTTTTGCTGTTAGTAGAGCAGCTTAGAAGTTAGTTCTTATAAGTCTAGCTCCATATTTATTTTAGAACAACTTATACCTGTAACCTATTTTATCTCTCAGATATGTTTCCCATGGAGTGACTTAAATCCAAAGTTAGCTCAAAATGGAACCCTCCCCCTATTGGAATATTGCTGTTTCAATATTTTGCAGTCTTTTCTAGTCCGTGGTATCAACATTGCTTTGCAATTTCTTTTGCTGCCCTCTAGCCCTTTGGCTTCACCCTCCATTATTGTATTTCCTTGATGAGTGCCTGTGTCAGGCTCTGAGGTGTTAAGGGGAGGGCGCCATAGGTTGTGGGCTAACTATGCCGGCTTTATTATTAAAGTCTTGAGAGCTTATAATGGGTCCCATCTATCCAAAATATTACAAAGTTTGTTTGCTGCTGTTAGTATCCTAGTGAGACGTGGGGGCAAGCCTGGTAACTTAGCATTTCATCCTAAAGTAAAAGTCTCTATGAACACATTATGTAGACTAATGCCCTTACTTAACAAAAGAAATCACTAATTAGTAACTTCATATACTTTCTATACTGTGCTCTGCTACACCCCACTGCCCCAATTTTCTTGATAACATCATCTGATCACATAATACCTTCTATCCCTGTCTTTCATGTTTATATTATTAAATATATTTTTCTTAAACTACCTACAAAGAAATAATTATAAAGAGATACCTATGAATTACCTACAAAGAAATATCTTCTGAGTTACCTCAAGGTTAAGGTAAATTAGCTGCATTTACTTAGTAGTTGTGTATGCTTTTTGAAGCAATAACATAATCTATTTTTAACTTTAGCAAAAGTAAATCCTCTGCAAAATTAGAGTTAGTTATATCTAAAATATCTTAAATTGTTTTGTGTTTTGTAAAACAGAATTTTCGGTCAACCTTGATGTTTTTGGTTAAGGAAGAAATTTTCTTTCTTGAGGAAGAATACTATGTAAATACTAAAATATTATTGTTATTATGGATGCTAATGACCTTTATCCCTATAAATATTAACATTAAAATTTTAAAATACCTTTCTTCTTGCAAAACCCAAACATTTCTGAATAAAAGATCAAAGGTCACAGAGCTATGATGATTCAGTACTAAAATATCAAAGTATTTAGAAAGTGTGTTTCACAGTTGCTTAAATTATGTGAAAAGGTTTATCTAAAGGTCTAGGACCATCTTAAATTATAGCATAATATTTGCCCAAAGAAGTCTCAAGAGAGCTTACAATAGATCCATGCCAAAAGAGTTTCAACCTGAGCAACAAAATAGCCATGTTTAAACACTAAGTCAAGCTAGAAACATGAATCATTTTCTTCATTTAATTTAAAAAGAAATATCCAGTAATTTCCCATTATATTAGCTTCATTTTAATAATTGAAGATGCCAGACATATAGGGTACAAAATAATGGGCATATTTCTACTGTAGCAGATTTTTTTTTCACTATTATTCATATCTCTCACAAAACCAAAGCAATCTTGTAAAATTGAGGTGTTGTTTACCATACCCCTGTGTTCACAGTGGTGTGGGTCTGGGAGAGAATTATTATATGGAGCTGGAGAACTAGAAGGAAGGGAATGGACCTCTTAAAACTGGTTTAATAATATCAACAAAAAACAATAAAGATGCCATATGGAAAAGGATGAAGTATTGCTCTAAGGAAATCTTGTTTCCCACTATGACATTTAGTCTGGATTTTCTGTAGTCTTGATTGTCTCATTCGGCATGGTCAGGAAAGTTATCTTTCAGCCCAAGCTGTCAAAAGCTAAAGCTTTTGAATACTAAGGTGTTGAATACTTTTAATTGAGATTAATTAATCAGTTTTGAGACACAGGAATGAAATATTTAAGTCTTTTCTTAAGTTTAGTATTTTAGTATCTAAAAAAATGGAATATATGGTAATAGTGAACTTAATTTTTTAAATTGAGCTCAGCTTTTTCTTTTAAATTATTTGCTCATGTTAGTTTTAACTAACACTGTGCAAATAAAGGGATCATTGTTTCTTGACTTCCATACTTGATTTGACCTAAAAACAAAGCTCTTAGTTAATGGGACCAGTGAAAAATTTTCAGGTCACTTAGAGTTGAGTAAGATTTATTGAAACAGTCCTAGTTGCAGCAAGAACAATGTGAGTTTGCAAGTGCTGTATAGTTCTCCTTTATATGGTCCCCAACAAGTCAGCCTGACCAAATTACAGGGACCTTTGCCCAGCTTACCCACAACCCATAGACTTGTTGACAGCATTGAAGTAAAATAGAAAAATGAACCATATAAGAGTAATAAAACAACATTACATCTTGAATTTAATTTAATTTAGATTTAAGTAGGGACTTGAACTGACGTGAATCGTGAACCAAAAAAACTAGACAAACCATACTAATTTGTAGATCTTCTTTCCTTCACCAAAAGGAAAAGAAAAAGCTATCTGAGTGATCAAACTGCAACTTCACCTAGATTTATATTTTCTCAGATTACTCATTGGAAAAGACTGAAAAACCAAACTAGAACAAATATAAATATTTGTCAGCCAAACCTAAATATATTATTTAATTGGGAAAAAAAAGAGTTTAGCTCCCCAAAGAAAAGAATGGATGCAGTTTGTTCTCTATTTCATGGTAGTTAAGTGAATTTAAAAAGTACATTGATTAATAAAAATATTTAATAGTTAATTTTAAAGCAGCAATTGTTTATATATTGAATAATTTTAGTTAAGAAATAACTTATTTAAGGGATATTGGTATAATTACTAATTGACAAAGTACTATAATTTACTTTGTATGATTATCTTTTTATATTTAAATATTATTTCTGTATAATTTTTTTATAAGTGGAATGACATTTATAGATATAGAGAATTGTTAATTTACAGTGACTACATCAAATTAGCAGGGACAATGTAGTCAAATATCCAAATGCATTTTGTATGTTAGATTGTGCCTCTTGTTCAGAAAATAGTGATATCGCTCTTTTAAAGTCAATAATAGTAATCATAAACAAGATAATCCCATCAGCACAAGTCAGTCTTACTCTGCGTATAGTAATTTAGCACAGTATTGCACTTAATAAATTATCATTAATCATAAATACATTTTCACATGTGCATATTTAAGTTCTTTAACATTTGCTATCTTGGTTTTTCTGTAGGGCTAAGGTACAAGACACTCATTTGAAATCTGAGAAGCAGCATAATCAGTCTTTTGAAGCCCACTGCAATCAATATCTATGCAAATGAGGTGGTTATGGAATTTACACAGCTTTGTCAATCAATCACTAGTCAAGTCTCCACCCTACACTCAAACTACTAATAGATTTTTTTCTTTTTAAAGAGACAATGACTTCTTTCTAAGTATTTGTTATATAGGCTAGTGCTATTGCTTTGACTGCCTCCTCTCCCCTACCACCTTTTTCCTGCACACTTACCCCCTGCACAGTGAGGCAGCCCATGCTGCCCGTCTCTCTAGGTGGCAGGTGTCAAGATCAGGGGCTTCCTGAGTGCCACCCATGGGCATCTTATGGCCCTGTCCTTGGCCCTGAGTTCTTGAAGAAACACATTGTGGGACTCAGAGCTGATTGGACCAGCATCCTCAGAGTATTGATCAGGTGTTACCTGCCCACTGAGAGAGAGGTCTTCAGTGGATCACTAAAGGGCTCCGTCTTTACCTTGATCATGTCAAATTCTTACCAAGGACTTGGTGGGGACACAGAACACTTGCTAACCAAATAATCAAAAGATAGAAGCTAAGAAGGATAATTAATTAGGTAGGCTACTAAAATTGGGGTTCAAAGTTTACTTCTGTTATATGGAGTAATGGAATATCTAGATTTTTTCTGGATGCCTATAACCACAGTATGAATCTTTAGTCCTGAGGATGGCTGAAGAAGCTAATGCATAAGTCTGTCTTGGAATGGAAGCAAAAGGAAGTTAATAATCCCTCTGTTCTCCACTGGTTAGATCACATCTGGTGAATTGTCGAGTTCTATTCTAAAAATTTTAAGGGCTCTGAAAAGCTTGAAACTGTATAGAAGAGGATAACTCAGATGATGAGGCAGCTGGAAACTTTAAGTTTAAAGTAGAGAGGATATAGGTAGAATGTGATGTTGCTCGTCAAATATTGAAAATGTATCTGCAAACTCAGTATGTGAGTTAGGAATTAAGTTCCTAAGTTATGGGTACCAAGAGTGCACACATATGGTTATTTTCTTGTGTAAATAAAGTCTGGGGACAGATAGTCCAGGGCTAGAGAAGCAGCTCCACAGAGTCATTGAGGACTCTGACTCTGGTATCTTCAATGAATGATTGTTTCTCTTTTCAAGATCACATCATAGTAAGTTGCTGGAGCTCCTGCAGTCACATCCCTATTCCAGACAGCAGGAAGAAGCATAGGTATGGTGTGGGGGAAGGGCACAACTTCTGCCTTTTAAGAAACCTTCCCAGAATTTCCACAAACTCTTCCACTTACGTCTTTTTGGCCATAACTTAGTCTCATGGCCACACCTGGCTGCTATTGAGGCAGAATAGAACCAGTAGGTAAAAGTTTCAAAAGGGCACCTTTTTTAGAGGTACAGATGTTACTGTTGTTGAACATTCAAAAGCAACTAGGAAATTGCCTATCAGAGAAGTTTTAGGGGAAGACCTGATAGGTACAGTTTCTTCCAATACTATGTGCCAAGACTATTTCAATATATGTGTGCATGGGCCATGCTGAGTTTTAGTTTGATTAACTTTTCTTATAAGAGATTTTGATAAAATCAGATTTCTGCTTACTGCATATCAATAATGACGTGTTCCTTAAAGTGAATACTTAGTACACAAGTCTTGTTATCATGTTATTCAGAAGCCAGCATATTCTTTAAATGGAAGGCACTCTAGTGAAGTAGGATTTTGTGGACACATAACTTCATGCATTTAGCAATCTTTCTGATACATGAAGTGTTGTGCCTTATAAATTTTGTTATTAATTAACTTGCCACAGGAAGTATTGATCAACTGATTGACCCAAATTTCACTCAGTATAGCTATAAGACAGATACATTTTAATATTTGTGGCATATGAAATGTGTAGGTTCAGTTTTATTTTGTGGTGGATTTTTATTTTCCCTTGGTGTCTGAATTACATGAGTTTCTTCAGAAAATATTGAGTTGTTGATGTGATGTGTATTTTGGATTTGTATTCACAATTCTATAATTAAGAGATCTAAATATTAAAGTTATGAGTTTTGTTATTTTAGACTGTAGTACCCTGCCTGGACCGTAAATCTATAAGAAGTAGACTGAAAATACTCCAGTACTTCTAGGCTGGTGCTTACTCTATAGACACAGGTAATACTCAAAAGTTATACACAATAGTTGTTGCATAGCTGCTCCATTAGAAACAGAAGAAGAAAATCTATTGCTTGCCAAACCAGAAAAATGTCATATAAAAAAGAAACTTTCTTTTCAAGATTCCAAATAGGTAAACCAAATATCAGTAAGAATGCAATTGTAAACACTGTCAAACTGTGCTCCTTTAGAGACTTAAATGAATTTTCCAGTACATAAAATTACTGTTATGTGTACATAACTTGGCCTGTACACATTTTCAATGTATAGTTTTGCTTTAGTTACTCACAGAGAACAGTTCTGGAAAACATTTTTGCTTCAACCTAGAGTTTTTATGGTGTAAAGCATAAAAGGATAGGGTTGCGGCGGGGAATGCCCTGACCTGATGCGTACTACACCATGGACAGATCAGCTCTGCTTTGTGGAAGCAACTGTGGGATCCCAGCTGTTTGGTCCTCCTTTTGCTTGGCATCGAGGCCTCATTTCACACCCAATTTGAATACTTTTAGTTTGAGGACCCTTAACTTGATCTTCAAATGGAATCCTTAACTAATGTGATATGTACTGCATTGAACTGACTTGAGCCAAGCCTTCTAAAGACCACAATTTACTTTGCTGGGAGAAGGATTAAAGTGGAGGGATTGATTACCTTTGCCTCTTTCCTTCTTTCTTCCCAACTCTTCCCCAAGAAAAAAAGGACAAATCTTCTTCCACCATTTGCTTTTTCTAAAACTTTGCACAAATAACTCAATAGGCCTCAGGTTCTTTATCTGCAGATAAGGATAATAATGCCTATTATGTAAGGATTATGGCAATTAAGCTCAATAAACATCTGAGTTCTTTCTGGGATCTTGGTCTAGTAAAATGTAAAATTATTTTGTTGTAAAATTTTTAGCACAGTACATAATGATCAACGATTCTGATTCCCTTTGCATTCTAAAATGAGGTCCTCATATAACAGGGACCCCTCTGATCCTGTAGTCTCAGCTGTCATTCCATGGGCCTCTCAGTTTAGCTGTGCTTGCTGGGTTGAGATTCACTCTTACATAAACCTACCTGCCCCTTTCTCTTCTTTTTCTACAGCATGTCTATGGCTTGTTACTAGGTCTATTCCTCACCTTCCTTCCCTTGTCCTGCTTCCCATTTGTCTCCCTTTCCTGCCCTAGAAAAAGACTTATCTTTCTTTTAGAAATTCATGCTAAATTGCAGTATACGTGTGTATGCCTGGGGTGTGCTTCAGTGGCTCTCCCATTTCTTCTGCCTACAGGTTTCTAGGTTGGTTGGTTTGTTTGCTTTTTAAAGCTCAAGAAGTGTTCACAAGGTGATCACACCTATGTTTCCAATGCCCAGATAAAGAAGAACATTACCAGAACCACAGGACCCCTCTAGGCACTTTCAGTCGCTATCTGCTCTCCAACAGTTACACTAATCTGATTTCTGATACTTCACATTCATTTTGCCTCTTTTACTTAACCTTATATAAATTATCATACACCACATATTCTTTTGTGTGTGTCTTCTTTTTTCAACATTTTGTTTGTAAAATTCATCCAAGTTGTATGTAGTTAGTTGTTTGTTCATTCTACTTGATGTATACGGTTACATTGTGTGAATTTACCACATTTGTTTATACATTCTTTAGAATGATGGGGATTTGGGTTCTTCCCGTTTTTTGACTATTACAAAGAGTGCTGCTGTGAACAATCTTATACATCTCTTTTGCTCAGTATCTGGACATATTTCTGTTGGGTTATACTTGGGAGTGGAATGGATGGGCCAGAGGGTATGTATATGTCTATCTTTAGTAGATTATACCAACACAGCCTTCCTAGGTAATTGTAATAATTTACACTCCTACTTGCTTCATAGCTTCAAAAGAGCCTACTCTCTGTCCACAAGGTGGAGTAAATTAACTCTCTATCGAAATTTTCTCATTTCCTCTCTTCAAAATTAACTATCAATTTTTAGATAATGCTAAAATGTTTCTATCAATTTGGGATCAAACTTTGAGCAATTATAAAATATCAATATATTGGGTTGGTCCAAAATTCATTTGTTTTTTTCTGTAAGATGGCTGTAGTAGCACTTAGTTGTCTTTAACTTCATTCAAAACAGTTTTGTTAGATTGTATTGTGACAGCTGTCATATCAGCATGCATTTAAAAAAAAACATCAAAATTGGTGAATTTTTTTGTAGCCATTTTAATGTTGAAAATGGAAGAAAAACAACATTTTTGGCATATTATGCTTTATTATTTCAGAAAGGTAAAAACACAACTGAAACACAAAAAAAGATTTGTGCAGTGTATGGAGAAGGTGCTGTGACTGATCGAACGTGTCAAAAGTGGTTTGCGAAGTTTCGTGCTGGAGATTTCTGGATGGTGCTCCACCGTTGGGTAGACCAGTTGAAGTTGTTAGTGATCAAATCGAGACGTTAATTGAGAACAATCAACGTTATACCATGCGGGAGATAGCCGGCATACTCAAAATATCCAAGTCAAGCATTGAAAATCATTTGCACCAGCTTGGTTATGTTAATTGCTTTGATGTTTGGATTCCACATAAATTAATTGAAAAAAAAAACCTTGACCGTATTTCTGCATGCGATTCTCTACTTGAATGTAATGAAAGCGTTCGGTTTTTAAAACAAATTGTGATGGGCGATGAAAAGTGGATACTGTACAATAATGTGAAACAGAAGAGATCGTGGGGCAAGCGAAATGAACCACCGCCAACCACACCAAACGCCGGTCTTCATCCAAAGAAGGTGGTGTATCATGTATATGGTGGTATCGGAAGGGAGTCCTCTATAATGAGCTCCTTCTGGAAAACCAAACGATTAATTCCAATAAGTACTGCTCCCAATTAGACCAACTGAAAGCAGCACTCGACAAAAAGTGTCTGGAATTAGTCAACAGAAAACACATAATCTTCCATCATGATAATGCAAGACTGCATGTGAAAATGAAAAGTGTGTCTTTTATTTTTACGTAAAAACCAAAGGAACTTTTTGCCCAACCCAATAAAAAAATTAAGTACAGGTAATCTGTTTTTCTGTATAATATTCAAGGAACTGATTTAACATTTGATTTTTCAGCCGAACTGAGTAGTAAGTTAACTGACCAGATTCTATACTGGTTTTGGCTGCCATATTGGGATTAGCTGAAGGCAATAGATAGAAAAGTTATAACAATTTAATAGTTTTTTCTTAAATGCCATTGTCTTATTAAATTAACTTTTAAGCAAGGGTTCGTGAGCTTTCTTGGAACAGCTCACAGGATGAATAGCTGACCTTTATGAAGCACTTACTGTGCAAAACAGCTCTCATTTCATCCCATGGTAACCTTCCTAGGTAGGTGTTGTCATCACTCTTTGTTTTTAAAATGAAGAAATTAAGACTCAGACAGGCTAAGCTACCTGTTCCCCAGTGCTGTGTTGAGTCTCTTGGACTCCATTCTCACCCATCACACCATCCTGCCCCCAGCTCTGCCACATGGCTAACATGGCTACCGGAGTGACATTTCTAAAACTCAAAGCTGAGCATGGCACTCCCCTGCATAGCAGAGTTTGACTTGCTATTAAATTAACTTTTAAGCAACTTTAGAGACTGGCTGATCTTAAAGGAGACAATTTAGCCTTCATCGTTGAAGTTCTATGTGAGATTATATCAAATCATCATAGATAAGGCCTTTTGTTATTATTGTTATTTTCTATGGAAAAAACATCTGGAATATAAAGTTATATTCATCTATATGTATTCTTGTTTCAAAATGTCTAGTGTTTATTGATGTTGTAGGTATTTTGAAATGAATGTGACATACATGAGTTGATTTTGTTATCAGTTCATGCTTCATCATAGAGTCTAGAAAGGATTGAGTTATTATGATGAACACGTAATAATGTCAGTGTTTGATGTCACACACTTCTGCATAATGACATCAGCACAGCTGGAGCTTGATAAATGGACTTCCCTGATACTTTCTCTACAGAAAATGTTCAGTAATTTCAATCAGAAATGAAATTTTCTTTACAGAAATGTTCAGAAATTGTTCAGTAGTTAACTGCACTGGTATTGGCTAATAGGAATGCAAGAAACATAACTATTACTGGTTACTACTGTTGCCATTTTGCAGCAAACCACATCATAAGTTTCTTGTATTCATTCATCACTGGGTATGTATTATGTTAAATGAAAAAGAATTCCATATTCTGAATATTTTTCTCCCACACTTCAAAATGTCCTTTTCAGATATTGTCTAACTGCCAGCTAATTTACAGCTCTGAAACCTTGTTGTAGCATTTCAGAATAGAGTATTCAATAATTTAAAGTGAAATGAATCACTGTGTGAGATGAAGAATTGCTGTTAAATCTTTTGTGATATGTGTTTCTTTGCTACAGTCATATATGTAATTGTACATTTCAATGAGATGCCCTCTGAACATTAGAGGACATGTTCATGAGCTGAAACTCCAAAAACAAATCTAACGATTTGACAGCCCTGCTCAAAAGACAGCAGCTCAGCATTTTAGAAGTTTCTATGTATTAGATGACAGAGTCAGGATGAGCCTGGGAACATCCTCTGCTCTCTGACCTTCTGCCTACTCCTCTGTGTCAGGCTTCCATTGTCCTATGGTCCTGACAGGGAGGCACCCACTCACCAACCGGTCTCTCACTTCAGCGATCTCAGTGGCAGGGGGTGGGGGCAACAGTCACGAATCCCAGCACGAGAATGCCAGCAGTAGCTCACTGTGGTGGCTAAACCCTTGTTCTTGTTCTCATGGTGATTTTTTTAAGGGAAAATAATTTCCAAGCTCTGCAGAATGGATTTAACATACTATTTTGATGCTCTCACAGCTGATTTCAACAAAAATTCTTAGTGCCTAAACGTTAAAAATGGAATAAATATTTTCATAAATTCTTTGAAAGTAACAATAAGCAGATCCAAATATATTGACTATTTTTCCTATTTGGTTTCTTCTGACTAGACTAGTGCTTTTAATATTACTGCACTTCATTTTTATGGATAATCAAGAATGTGCATGAAACCTTAATTTCCAGCACAGAAGGATAATTGCTCAGTGATCATTTACTTTCTTTAAAACATAACTGAGGGCTTCCCTGGTGGCGCGGTGGTTGAGAGTCCGCCTGCTGATGCAGCGGACACGGGTTCGTGCCCCGGTCCGGGAAGATCCCACATGCCGCGGAGCGGCTGGGCCCGTGAGCCATGGCCGCTGAGCCTGCGCGTCCGGAGCCTGTGCTCC
>NW_006778610.1:1579602-1594149 GCF_000442215.2 Lipotes vexillifer | reverse complement strand
CCCCAAAAAAAAAAAAAAAAACAGTTTCCTGAGCCCTACTGCAGATTTACTGAGTCTTTCTAGTGGTGAAATTCTAGAATCTTCATTTTTAGTAAACTCTCCCAGGTGACTCTTACGTTCACTGTGAGTGGTGCTTGCAAACTGTAAAATAGTACTCAAGGAATATACTTATATATGAATTGATGTAAATTGAGCTTCAGACCTCAGAGATGTCCCCTGCCCAGTTCTTATCCATTGCTGCATATTGATGCTCTGAAGAAACCAAAATTATTTGGAAAAGGGTTATGCACAGAGTAATTCTCCTACCTGTAAATAGATACACATGTGGCAAATTGTGTTATTTGTTTTGGCTGCTTGTTGTTGCCATGTTTTCAGTAAACCTTCCATTCTGTTTTGCTATTTGTAAGGCTTTCTATATACCTTATCCCTAGGGATTTGTATCTGATCAATGGCAAGTGCAAGAAGTAAAAACACTGCTAACTGTTTAGCAGGAAGTAGTCAGTTCCCAAATCCTAATAATTCTGCTTGAGTGATTTTTATATAAATTCAAGAGCAGACATTTGCTGGGCCACCTGCATTGTGCTGAACCCTCTGCTAATAAGTACTAGGGAAATAAATCTAAATGATTGAGGTAATGTCTGGCTTTCCTAAGAGCTCATAGTCAAGTGGGGGGCTCGGACTCTTAATAATTATAGAACATTGTGATCAGCACTATAGTAGGGCATGTACCTGGTGGTAAAAGAGCATAGCAGAATTTTTTTTTTCAATTCCCACTACCAGTAATTCTTCAGAGAAACTATAATTTATTGCACTCACTATATGGCATGTACTTAAAAAACAAAACAAAACTGTTTAACCTGTGTTATTTAATCATTACAACAACCCTATGAAGTAGCAGCTATTTACATTTTGTAGATACTAAGTGGTAGAATATGTGATTCAAACCTTGGTCTGACTTCAGAGCCCATATTAACACCATTATGCCTCTCTCTAAGGACAAAAATGACTGATTTTTTTATTTCTTAAGATTTTATGGTTCTTCAGAATTGATGCTTGTTAATCCCATTGGCATGGTATCTGCCTGTGATTGAAAATGTGGTATTATTGCACTATCAAGGACTTGGGAGTCTTTTCTGTCTCATCTTTATCCTCTACCACCCTATGTTTTCCTTTCATTTCTAGAAGCGATATACAGGAAAACATCTCCAAAAGCCAGCTCATGTATAACATCTGTCCTTTTTTTTTTTTTTTTGCGGTACACGGGCCTCTCACTGTCGTGCCCTCTCCCGCTGCGGAGCACAGGCTCTGGACGTACAGGCTCAGCGGCCATGGCTCACCGGCCCTGCCGCTCCGCGGTATGTGGGATCCTCCCAGACCGGGGCACGAACCCGTGTCCCCTGCATCGGCAGGCGGACTCTCAACCACTGCGCCACCAGGGAAGCCGAAAAAGAGCTATTTTTAAACATGCCATTGAAATGGTATGTGAAATCAAATGGCATATGAAAACTGTACTCACCTTGGTGTATTTTTCGGACCTACACCTGTAACTTAAAGTGGACCTAGGATCTGGTTCACCTATTTAGTCATGGAACCATAGGAAGCACCTTGCTGATCACTAGTAGTCTGAATCCTTACTTGAGAAGTTGGGAAAGAGAGCCAATCCTGTTAAGTGATTAGCTCAATAACAGAGGTAGCTCCAGTATCCACGCCACTTACATGAATTCACTGCTCTTTCCACTTGGCTGTGGTTTACTGTTGTTTTTGGTTTCAGCAGCAAGGTGTTTTAGATTAAAGAGATTTTACAGTACAGTTAAAAGCATAGAAAACATGAATTTAGTAGAAAAGACACTGATCTTTAATAGTGCTGGCTCTGCTGGTCTCGAGATAATCTTTCTATGGTATCGGGTCATAATCATTTTTTAAAAATTTGACTGTCATTAAGTCATATCATAGCTCTTGTACAAATATATGCAAAAACAACTGAATTATAGTGTGTGAATAAACATTCCCTGACCCCAAGCTGATTTTCTTACCACTGTTTCTATGAGCAAGCAGAGGACCATTTAAAGTAAGAAAAGTGGAGCGAAATAGAGAAATATGAAGGGCAATTTGAACAGTAAATGCACTGTGGTATCCATGGGACCCTTCTCCCACTTTATGTGATAGCGTACAGTATAGAAAAGGTTCTTTCAGCAAGTGTTTAGGAAAATATGTTCCAAAAGATCTGCATAACATTAGTGTAACCAAGTGTTCCTCTCTGTGGCTTCCTGTTTTGGAATTAAATGCCTTCAGGATACTCAGAATAACTCTGTTTAGAAACACAAGAAGAATTTAACCTCTTATGTTCCAAATCAGTTTAAAAAACTATAGGTTAATGAGAAAACAAAAATATCTCATCTTTCTTAGTTTCAGCTAAACTTAAAAAATTTTTATACATAAAGTAGGTGGTATAGTTAGAAATCAAAGTTATAAACAGTTCTTACAGGAATTATTATCACCAAAATTGTAAGATCAGTTTTGTTTCCTTATAAACAATTTTCATAGACTAAGCCTTTTTGCACATAGGATTGTTTCCAAATGAACTCAGTGAAAATTTTCTACTCTTGTTATCTGAAGG
The DNA here is from genome assembly GCF_000442215.2 of Lipotes vexillifer. NCBI lineage: Eukaryota > Metazoa > Chordata > Mammalia > Artiodactyla > Lipotidae > Lipotes > Lipotes vexillifer. The sequence goes on along the minus strand of NW_006778610.1, from coordinate 1,591,532 downwards.
AGGTTCATACAGGGAACAGATAAGCTGAATCTGTGGTTACTTCTTTGTGGTGTTATTGTTCAGCATTCTTAAGTTGCTGCTGCAAAGCCAGCAGGGGGAGCACCAAACAATATGTTTGTTTAGCTTAAAGCTTAATAATGTTTTTTAAACTCTTTTCTCCATTTTCATTTAAAAATATATCTACAACTAATCATTTATTGATTATACAGTTTTTACTATATAGATTTAACTTTCTCTGTGTTTCTAATTCTTGTTTGAAATTAAAAGACTTAAAAGGGTATTATTTATGCTATTCAATTCTACGTATATCCATTAAATGTCTAATGTATATAAGGTAAGTAATGGAGAGTCAAAGGTGAATACTCCACAGTCTCTGTCCTTTAGGTATTTATAGTCTAGTTGGATAGAGAGAATTATAAAGATCCTTCTATTTACAAGGTAGAATATGGGCCACTTATCTTGATAAAGAATCATTGGAGGTATTCTTGAGAGGGTGATATTTGAATTGGACCTTGAAGGAGAGGTTTCCTAAAATGAAAATTCTCGATTGGCGAGAACAGCATAAATGCAGGGTGTATTGGGGAAAAGGAAACTATAAGGGTGTGGCTTGACAGAACATGGGTGATAGAGGGGATGTACTGGGAAATGAGATCAGAAAGCTAAGGTAGAGTCAGATACAGAGCACCCTGAAATCCATGCTTAGTAGGTTTGGTTTATTCTTTTGGCAAAGGAGAGTAAATTGCAGACCATTAAGAGGAAGCAAATGATGTTTTTCACTCTGGGTAAAAGGTTGCCTGGAGAACTGAGAGATTAAAACTGGACATTTCTGTACTAGTTCATGGGAGGAATATTCTATAATAATAATATCTTTCTTTTGTATTTGTATATATACATATCACGCATGTGTATAGACACCGATATATATGTGTTTTTGTATGTATTTTCACATACATACAATTTATACAACAGTACTGTTCCTAAATCATATATGTAAATATATATCCTTCAGAAGTATCCTGTGATTTAAAGATTTGTACTAAAAATGTAATGTGTACATTTAGCTAATGTGTACCAGGTCTCATAGAAAATTCAGAGCAAAGCTGGTACCCAAAAGAATGCCTAGGTTTTCAGTCTCTGTGACCAGGAAATTGAACAAGTTGCCATTACTCCCATTGGAGATGTAAGGGATAACAGGCTGGAGTGGAGGTGGAGGGCAGGGATAATTCAACGCTGGTGTATCAGACTGGAGATGCTGGAGGGCATCCATCCTTGTAGAGATGTCTAGCACATACTTCCAGTTTTAGGTTTGGAGCTCAGAAGAGAAGCCAGAGCTAGAGTTTGGGAGTGGATGAGATTATTCAGGGCAATTAGACGGAGAAGGGGAGTGAGAACCAAACCTTGGGGGATGCCTACATGTAGGAGGGTAAGGAAAGGAAGAAGTGTGGGAAGAAGCCTGCACAGACACTGATAGAGCTGAGAGTAGTCAGGAAAATGCCCCATTTGTCACTCAGCAATATGTGCATCGCTGCTGTGTGCAAAGCACTGAAGCCTCTGTCCAGAGTGTAAAGGAGGGGGCCTGAGCAGAGTCAGCTGCTGCAAGGGACAGTTTAGGATGGGGACTGATGGGAGGGTCATCGGGTTTGTTTATTCAGGAGATCAGACTTCCTAAATAGTTCCTTTAGTTGTGTACTAAAATACAAAGTAGACTTCCACCTCACAGCTCTGTTTATGCAAAGTTAAAAGATCCAGAGGACCGCCCCTTGGCTCGAAATTTATGAACTGTAACTTTGATATCCAGGTGTGTTGTTTGTGGGTCAAACTCACTTGTATAGTTTTCAAAAGATGTACAATGCCCTTGTAGCCTTGATTACTTATCTTTATTTTATGACTACTTTGTATTTGATTTTTTATAACAGAGAAGAAAGTCATTGTCTTTGCGTAAGTTCATTGTAAAAAATTAAAATACAAAGACAAAATTTTAAAAATCACCCTTTAGAGGGTGGGAGGGAGGGAGACAAAGAGGGAAGAGATATGGGAACATATGTATATGTATAACTGATTCACTCTGTTATAAAGCAGAAACTAACACACCATTGTAAAGCAATTATACCCCAATAAAGATGTTAAAAAAAAATTTAAAAAATAAATAAAAATCACCCTTTAAATAACCACCATAATACATTAGATAACCAGAAATAGAACTTCCTTCCCTTTCTACTTCCTCCTCCCTCCCTTCTTTCTTTTTTTCCTATTGCTTTGTTGATCATAGTATGCCTTTTATTTTAAATAAAAAGGATTAAATTTACTTTTACTTAAATTTATAAAAAGGAAAAGAAACTAAAGGTACCTAAAAGAATTGTAGAGCTTCCAAATAAGTGCTTCTTGACTACAAGACATAGTATATATTTCAGAAGATCTGTCTACGGTTAAGAAATGAGATTATGACAAACATAACGAGGTTAGAGTTACTGTTTTATGATACACGTTTCTGTTGAGACCATTTAGATTGATTGTTTTTGAAAGATTCACATGTATGCTCTACCTTCCTGTCCCCTCTCAATGTGTGTTACATTAGTTGTACTTGTTTAAGCTTTATGACATTTACATCATTTTGTAATTAAGGCCTATACTTGTTTAAGTCTAGTTCTATATTCAACTGGAGTTCAGTACTCACCATGATTTTTTTCCTTACCCTGGTGTTTCCATCCTTGAATTTTAATTTTGATTCATATTTTAGTTGTCTAGTTTCCACCAATAAGTGGAATTATTTAGGAAGGGCTATAGACAGCTCTTTCCTGTTGAGAACATATTTTGTTGTATTTATCCTATGCAGACATCTTGGTTAGGCAGACTGCTCTGGGGACATGGTTTCTTTCCTTCAGAACTATACAAACACTGGTCAGTTGTCCTCTGCTGTTGAACATTGCTGTGGAAAAATCCAATGCTGGCTTCATTGTTCTCAGATTTGTGCGTGATTTCCTTTTTTTCTTTTCTTCTCTCTTCCTTTTCTTTCCTTTAAATTTTTTTCTTTTGGTATCCTCTGTTCAACTTTAATGTTATAAGCATGTGGAAAATGAATTAAATTGAACCTTTATTTCACAATATGCCCCAGAATAAAATCCCAGATGGGCTGAATAATTAATATTTTTAATAAGACCCATACAACTAGTAGATGAAAACTCTGGTAGCCCTCTAATCTTTCTTAGAATCTTCAAGATAGAAAACATGAACAAATGATCTATAGGTTTTTCTGCATCAGAAAGGAAAAAAAAAACCTCAGAAAACAAAAACCAGCAATAAGTCCTAATAATGTTAAAGGAAAAATTGCAACAGGCAAAATATTCACAGTAAATGTTAGATGATAGATGTTTGTTGTGTATGTGTTTTATATATGATAAAACCACTGCTGCAAGAGAAAAGTGGGTAAAAGGCACACAGAGGCATTTCACAAGTGGAAAAATTCAAGAGACTAGAAGACTTCTAATAATTTCATGTAGGCATAAAGGTGAACTTTTAAGAAAGCACAAAGGAATTTCCCTATTTTGAATACAGATACTCTCATATGTAGTTACCTATGTTGGATTAAATAAACTTAATTATCCCTTCAAGCTGTAAAATTCCATGTTTCTGACATGTGTATATCAGATCCTTGCTATTAGTTTTTCTCCTTGATAAGTTCAGGAACGATGTCTTATGCATCTTTCTGCTCTTCGCTGGTGCATAGCTCAAACCATATCATGTACTTTGCATGTACTGGTCCTGAAATAAATATTTAAATATTGAATAACAATTGTAATGAATTTTTTAAAATTAATCTTTGTTAACTTATTTTATAAAATATGAGGGGGTTTAGACTGTTTTGTATAGATACTTTAAAATTTATGGTGCTTAGTCTTATGCTTAGAATTTTGATAAATGCATTTTATTACTTGAATAGAAAGATTTATTGTTTTATAGGGTAATTGTATACCTAAATCTCATTTTTGCAGAATTCAGTTGTTGTTAATTTCAGTGAATGATCATATACAGAATTGTATTTTTAGACCCTGATTCCTGTGAGCTGCAAAGAATTTTGTTTGCTTTGTACATGGTTTATTGGACATTAATGCTAAAATTATTTAAAAACCTTTGAAAATGATTTTAATGTGAAATTGTGGCATAAAATGCACGTTGCATATATGATTAAAGGTTAGTGATAATTGATCATTTTTGTTATGTTGATTTAAATAGGGAAACTGAAGTTTTTCGCAAATAAAGGGGTATATTCAAAGTGATAGAATGATTTTATAGGCTATTTAACAGCAAACTTTCTTTGGAGAACCATATTGTGGTTAGTGATATTAAAACTGGTGTCAGCCTTGGGATATCAAATATATTTATTTTTAACTTTTATGTAGATACAGTTATTTAAATGTACATTTCAAGTACATTTCAAGTGTCTTTCAAAGTAATTTTGAATGAATTCCATTTGAGAAGTGAGGAGCTAGGTTTGTTAGTTATTAAGCCAAATATAGTAATATAGCTTATTTTATTGATCTGTGATTTTTAAAATTAAGAGTGAGAAAAGTCACAGATGTAGTTTGTTGACATATTGCAATCCATATGTGTGCTTTTCTGATAAGGAAGGTATAGCATATACCATCTCTCCAGAATATTTAGCACCAGATTTATGATTCTTCTAATTTGGTTTGTAGCTTGCCAAAGAGCATGTGAGTGCATATTTGATCAGAAGCATATTTTGCCTTGAATCAGATGAAGAATATTTAATGAGTCAATGCCAAGAAGCAATGCAGAGATGATGCAGACTAGCAGACTAAAAAGGCTTTAAAATGCCTTAATGTGAAATATAATAGAGATAAAGTAATGTTACATAAAAAGTCCAGTTTTTCAGTTTTTCATGCCCATCCCCTTAATAAAATTCTTCACCATAACTATTAGGAGTGATATTTTATATTTATGTGATGCATTTTGCATTTCCAGTGGGGTGAAGACTTATTTCAAGTGTATTGTACTCATTCTCTCTTGAGGGCTGAGAAAGACAGGAAGTGTACCTTTAGGTACCAGTAGCTTTGCTCTCTCTAGCAAGCCTCCCTCTAAGAGTGAGTGCTAGAGATTACCAATTTAAATTAATTTTTTTCTTTTGCTCGTTTGATAGGAAAAATAATTATCTTTGTGTCGATTTGTATTTCTTGCCGTATCGGTGAGGTTAGAAAATTTGCCTGTTTATTCTGCCACTTGTATTTCTTCCTTTATAAATTGCTTATCCTTGTTCTTTGTCCATTTGTCTATTAAGGTCCTCACTTCGTACTGGTTATGAAATTCTTTATTTGTTAAGAAATAAACAAATACACACACTTTGTTGTGTATATTACAAATAATTTACCTAGTATTTTTGTATTTTAACTTTGTTTGCAGTGTTTTTTTGGCATATATAATTTAAAAAATGATTAGAGCTAAATCTAGTAATCATGTCTTTCTATGCTTGCTTTCTTTGTTAAGATTTGAAAGACCTGTACAACCCTAAATTATATAAAATTTTCTTTCTTTTGAAACTGTGATGTAGGAGGGAGTAATCAGACAAAGCCTTCATATTGCTTAGTTTAAATGTTATAAGGAATTACCTTTGTTGGACTGCGTGATTTTTTATTTATAATGACTCATTTACAGATATCCCATAGATATGATTGGTTTTTTTACCTCAGGTTGTGGAGGGCCCTTCCCAAGTGAAGTGTCCAGTGTTCTGTGTTCTTAGTTGCTACCATAACACTTCTCCACTGCGGAAGAAGTGGAGAAAGGAGAGTGAGGGATTAGACCTTTCCAATGACACTCTCTTTTCTTCTCTACTTGAAGAGCACTTTTACATACAGAAATTATAGAAATGCATAATTATTTGATTTCCAGGCTAGTCCACAATAGCAATAATAGTTTTTTTCCCACTGTTCATTGTATAAAATGTCAGCCATGTTTTGAGTTAATTGTGGTTTTAAGGGTAGCCTGGGAACCTGAACAAAAAATGGTTTCAAGTTCAAAACAGGTTACAAATAAACTTTGGAAGCATAGCCCATTTGTAGCTTGTGGTCTGCTGGTCAGTCTTCTTGAGGAGCCATATCTAAGGACCCTGGACCAGGAATGGTCAGTTGATCTTGGATGACTCTAACGAGTCCTCAGTAATTCTGCACAGTAGATTTACAGTAAGACTTGTTTTGTAAGTTCTGTGAGGTGAGAGGCAGTCTAACTGGTGCATAGGGATGCCTTCTGTTTAGGATCTAGAGCAGAAATACGCAGTAGAATTTCCTGCAGTGATGTAAAATGTATACCATATTACTGTTCACTTCCTGATCAGAGAAATGTTCTGTATCTTTGCCATCCAGTATGGTAGCCACTAGCCACATGTGGCTCTTGAGCACTTGAAATGTGGCTAGTGCGACTGAGAAACTGAATTTTTAGTTACTTAATTTTAATTAATTTAAATTTCAGTTTAAATAGCCACATGTGGCTAGTGGCTCTTATATTGAAAAGCATAGATCTAGAGGTTTATATTGAGTGGAGTACAGTCCTGAGTTTCACTAAATCACAGAATTAACAAGTCAATTTAATGCCTATTAGAGGCTTTCTCCCTTATTATCTGATAAAAAATGTCATGGAATGTGTAGCTCTTACTTGGATCCTGTTTAGAAGAAACCAACTATGAAAAGTTTAAAAGACAGTTTTGAGACAATCTGGGAAATTTGAACCTGGATCAGGCATTAGGTGGTTTTATGGAATTAGTGTTAACTTTGTTAGGTGTGATAATAGCAATGGGTTTGTATTATTAAAACACAACAGTGAAGTTTTCAGATGAAATAATATGATACCTAGGGTTTGCTTTAGAGAAAAAAGTATTTGCCGGCGAGTGGCTGAGACAAGATTGGCCAGTGTTCACAGATCTTTAGCTAGCTGAACGGCATATGATGTTCATTATACTGTTTTTATGCTTTTATATGTGGTGGAATGTTTTCATAATAAACAGTATTGAACTGGGAGAGCTCCTTGTTTGTCATAAAGTTCAGCCGGTTTTCCAAGTTCATTTACTCAGTCATTAAATGGCAGAGTTAGGATTCAGATCTGTCAATTGGCTCTAAGTTCTGTTCATTTTCTATGACATTGCACTGTATCATATTTTGGACACATGGTTCTTCATCCCACCTGCTCCATGACCCTTGACAAGTTGTCTTGCACATTTCCCTCTCATGTGGATACGGCTAAATTTGGTAGCAGAGCTGGCCACATAGGTCAGCAGAGGGTAGAGCTTTTCATAGCAAGTTGGATCAGGTTGGAATATTACAGAATCCAGATTTGAGGGCTGAATATAAAAAGTAGCTTGGGAGCAAAACCAGAGGAGCAGTCCAGTAGCAGATTTGAGAGGATAGGAAGAAGCAAGGTCCAAAGAGATCTGGAATTGATAAGATGGGACCAGGTCAAAAGGCTGAGAGCATAATTTATGTAGAAAGTAAGGATGATGACTGCTAATTCTTACTGGGAGACAGCTGCATAACCTGAAAGGGCAGGTTAACTGACTTGGCATATAGCCATATTGACATTATTTATTATGAAATGTATATACCACTATACCTGATAATCTCTCTTTATTTAATCTAAAATAATTGTAATAGTATAGACTTTTTATCTGGAAGGTACTGTTGAGGTCATTTAATTCAATCCATTTATTTCTAAGTGTTACCAAATTCATATTGCATTTCCAGCGGGTAGTTGGCATTGAGTTATGTACCATAAAGGTTACAAAATTACAGTTATGTATGCTCTCAAGAAGATTTTGAGATGAGTAGATAATAGTTATGATTATTCAAGTAATGCAAATATTTGGTTAAACTGATTATTGATTAAAGTAGAGAAGAATAATTTTATTTATAAAATAAAATTTATTTTATTAATACAACTTATGAATTATATTTACACTTATGTTTCTAATCTCAGAGCTATTGTTGAGCAAGAATTTCTCACATCAATAAATGAACAGCCACATAGTGTACATTTTATCGTTATTGCAAGTGTCCATGTTTTATATTTCATACCAGGAATGGGGGCGGGGGGAGTTCAGCAAACGAACCATTAATGCAGGAATAAATTAGTGAGAGGAATGTTTGTTATACAGTTGCCTCACTAGGACATGAATATTTAAAAGCAAAGTAAAACAAGACATTATTGAATAGCATCATATTGGCATTGTGATAATTTTCTAACTGTATTTATTTGCACCTTTTATGGACTATCTGAATATTTCTTTTTGAGTTCCATTTCAGAATCATTTAGTTAAAGCCAAGAAAAAATTGTTTCTCCTCCTGTACCCAAACTATTCTATAGTCAAGAGCAATAAGCTCACAAAATCAATTTCTAAGTTTAATGGCAGATATTTGAATTTATTAGGTACTATTAAGTTAGGACTACTATACTCATTTGTTCATTCATTGATTATTTCTTTATATTTATTCATTAATTTTTTTTTTTTTTTGGCTACACTGCGCAGTTTATGGGATTTTAGTTCCCGCCCAGGGATTGAACCCAGGCCCTCGGCAGTGAGAGCGTGGAGTCCTAACCACTGGACCACCAGGGAATTCCCTTTATTCATTAATTTAACAAACTTAGTATGTGTTCCCATTGAGGATGAAAGTATAAATAAGACGTAGCCCCTACCCTCATGCTGCTCACATTTGAGCTGAGTAAACAGTAAGTAATTGTGATTGAATATGCCGATTGTTGTAGTGGTGGTAAATGCAAAGGGCCATGGGAATATTATGAAGAAAAGGATTAGCTAGGAGATGGAATGGGGTTGAGGTACAGACATTTTTCATGGAAAAGAACCTTGAAGAATAAATTGAGGTTGATTATATTTCTTGTTACATTAATAATGGCAACTGTGAGAGTCAGGTTTTTAAAGATCAATAGGTGTCATCTCTCCTTAGCTCTGAAGGTACTTCTGCTTCCATTTTTCCCTACTGTCTGCTTTAGATGCTTTTTTGTACTGCAACCTTTGATCTCTGTCCTATCTGGTTTTATTCTTTGGATCCTGGTTGACATCTGGTCCATTTTAGATTACTGACCTGACTTTCAGCTATCTACTCTTAGTCTGACCTGGCACTCTCAAAGTACTCTGCTTCTGGTAACTGCCCCTCTCCTTGATCTGCTGGAGTTTCAAGCGAGAGGAGCTTTGTTCATATGATCTGGCCAGACATTCAGAATCCTACTCCAGCCAAGGACTCCAGTGTCTTCCAGCCAATTTTATTTTTCTGAGATAGCATATTAGAAAAGAAAGGTCTGAGAAAATGCAGGTGTGATATGGCTCAAGACCAGGGTGCAAGAGGATTGAGAGGGATGTTTGGAAAGGCAAGTGAAGGTTGGACTGTAAGAAACATAAAAAACTTGGATTTGGTGCTTTATTTTTCATACCAAATGGGATCCATAAATGGTTTTCAGGAGGACTGTGACACCATCACATCTATACTTTGGAAAGAATGGTGTCATGACTGGACCATAAAGAGGAGAGACTGCAGTCAGGGAGACCAGTTAAAGGAAAGAGATGATGAAGCCCTGAATTGAGCAAGACAGTAGTGATGGAGAAGAAGAAATAAATCAGAAAAATATCAGAGATGGGACTAGTAAGATTTGGAAACTAACTGGAAATTGAGCAGGGAAGGAAAGAAAAATATTCAAGATATTTTCCAAATTTTCTGGTATGTGTGATTAGATGGGTTATTTTTTCCTTTGTCATTACAATTGTAATTAATGTAAAAAATTAATTCCATTTGTAGCTATTTGTTTAATGGCTGTCTTTTCCATTGGACTGAACTCCATGAGGGCAGGGACTTTGTCTTTCTTGCTTATATCCATATTCCCTAGTACTAGACACAGTGTCTGGCTATACTGATACACTCAATAGTTATTGACCAACTGACTAGTTTATTTGTTCAATACAATTTATTGACTACCAGGCACTGTTAAAGATGAATTTTAATACCTTTAACTAAAACATGAAATACATGAGGATGAAGATTAGTGAAAACATAAAGGATTATATTTTGGACGCATTGAATTGAGATGCCATGAACATCTACTTGGAGATTGAATCTATCTAAACTTCAAAAGAGCGATCTTGGTAGTAGGCAATTCAGATTTGGGATGAAAGTGAAACCTGAAGCTATGGAATATTTGAGATTAATAGAGTAAGAAAAGTGAGGCATAATAATGGCTGAAGACAGAATTCCAGGGAATACAAATATTTAAGAGATAAGTAGAGAAAGAAGAGTTAATTAAGGCAACTGAGAAGGGTGTCCAGAGTTTTAGGAGAAAAATCAGGGGATAGTGTTGTCACCAGAGGGAAATGAGGAAAATCTTTCAAGGAGGAGTATGTCTTGGGATATAGTATTTGTGAAATTTGAATCCCTAGAAGAGTTCTTGGAAGTCAGGGCTTCCTGAACTATTCTCTCTCTCTCTCTCTCTCTCCTCTCTCTCTCTCTCTCTCTCTCTCTCTCTCTCTCTCTCTCTTTTTGTGCCTCAGAATTTATGTCTTAACTCTTTAATTTATGGTCAAATTACTTTAAACTGTGGATACTTTCTATTACCTTATAATCCCTCTATATGAGTATTGCTCAGGCAATACAGCCTTAAGATTGTTGCCTATGAACTGCAAGAGGAAAAGACAAAAATTTAGAAATAAGTTTGTGCTTTTAAATGAAGTGTATGTCCTAAACTAATTTTCTCTTCAAATTTTTATGGTCCATTGCTTCTTTCATTCGAATAAATTTTACTTTTCAGTTGTGATAACACTTTTAAAGCAATTGAAGATAAATGAATCATTATAAATGATTGTTAATGCATAAGGTTATTATTGTAACATTCGTGAATACACTAACGTGTGAGGTAGAATGGGGAAACTGTTATTCTTTGGTTTGTAAGGCTTTTTGAGTTACTATGAGTTTTATTTTAAACAACAATGAAAATCACGATCTCCCTTTTATTCTCCTGATTTTCTTTGGAAAAACAAATTATTTTAGCAATAGCCTGGGTTCTTTACCATTCAATCAGAGAGAACTAAAAGACAGACAATATAAAAACTTTCTTTGGAAATTAGAAACACTTAAGAATTATTTGGCTCCAGGAATCCACTGCTTATGATATACAAGTGTATGTGCCCATAAAGATCTGTTTTGTATCTCTAAATTTATAAATTGTATGGGATGTTACTCATTTAGTATGACACATTTCCTTATAAATAGACCCCATCAATACTGTACTGTGCTTCCACTAGATGATCAGTAAATTTGGGTTGAAAGATTAATTGTTGACAAGATTTAGAAGCTACCTAATGTTTCAAAAATGCTTGACTACGGATGGGGGGGAAGGGTAAGCTGGGACGAAGTGAGAGAGTGGCATGGACATACATACACTACCAAATGTAAGATTGATAGCTAGTGGGAAGCAGCCTCATAGCACAGGGAGATCAGCTTGGTGCTTTGTGTCCACCTAGAGGGGTGGGATAGGGAGGGTGGGAGGGAGACGCAAGAGGGAGGAGATATGGGGATATATGTATATGTATAGCTGATTCACTTTGTTATACAGCAGAAACTAACACACCATTGTAAAGCAATTATACTCCAATAAAGATGTTAAAAAAAAAGCTTAATATAAAAAAAGAAATGCTTGACTTGTTGAAATTATATATTGGGTTGGTCAGAAAGTTCTTTTGGGTTTTTCTGTGCAATCTTACCAAAAACCCAAACCAACATTTTGGCCAACCCAATACAAAATCGAGACCCTTCTCGTTCTCCAACAATTGTTGCACTTAGTAGAAACTATCCTGGCCATTGGTATTTTTTGGCCAGGTGCCAGGAAAGTCTTCGATAATGCCATATCTGCCCAGGTGCCATTAGTTCAGC
>NW_006778610.1:1575492-1579592 GCF_000442215.2 Lipotes vexillifer | reverse complement strand
GTTTCAGAGCCTGTGGGATATACATGGGGAAAAAGTCACAAAATAAATGGATGGAATATGTATTTAGGAGTAGTCAGGCAGGCAGGGAAAAACTGTAGAAAGAACATTTGCATTTTTGATTTAGGCAAATCTTACCCAAAGTAGGATGAAAGTAACTTAATTAAGGGGGATTATTCTAAACATTTTTTCCTTGGCTTCTTGATATAGAGATTGATTTTGGTAATGGATAAAAGAAGTGACACAGGGCTTCCCTGGTGGCGCAGTGGTTGAGAGTCCGCCTGCCGATGCAGGGGATACGGGTTCGTGCCCCGGTCTGGGAAGATCCCACATGCTGTGGAGCGGCTGGGCCCGTGAGCCATGGCCGCTGAGCCTGCTCGTCCGGAGCCTGTGCTCCACAATGGGAGAGGCCACAACAGTGAGAGGCCCACATACCGCAAAAAAAAAAAAAAAAAAAAAAAAAAAAAAAGAAGTGACACAAAAGAATCCCTGCATTTACTTTTTCTGTTTGTTTGTTTTGTTTTCATTAGCATCATCCATTTCCTCTAACGAATCTCACTGTCTTTGTTGATACCATACTCTCTTTTCCAGGCAACATTTTAATCTCTCATGGCTGAGCAGAAAAGTAAGTACTGGACCCCAAAGGAATGATTGTAATGCAGCCAAGATTTAAGCCAAGAGGCAGTAAGGTGATTTAGAGGTCAAATGGCCTGGATCAGGCTGGAGAGTAGAAGTATTATCTACCCATTTAGGTTTAAAGGGTTCTAATATTTCTGGCAGGAAGATTCATATTTATTACCTTGAATATATTTGAAATCTTAATAACTTGTGCTCATAAGTCTTCAAAGTATTCGTTAAATGAGTGAAATGATAAAATTACATTCTGCAAGATGGGGTTCGGTAACCCTGGACCTAGGAGTAAAGGTTATACCATCCTAGAGCCTTTTTCCTTGAGAGGTCACATCACCATTTCTATAGTTAATTCTTCAGATTGGTGTAAAAAGAATTGTTAATTTGGGGGCATCATGGCCGTAGATGACTGCAGTCCTGTGATCCTGCTAGCAGGAGACACTGAGAAGGTGACATAGGACATAAATGCCCTCTTCAGGCATTTCCTAATTTGCATGGGTCCTTTGCAAAGCTGTGAAATAGACTAAGTTTCTTTTGGAAGCTGGACATTTTTGCTTTATTTATGAAGACTGCTTTTTACAATTAGAAGTTGGAGGCAGTGCCTGTACAGCCTAGTCTAACCCTAAACTACTTGTTAAAACAAAAGGAAATGGTTAGATTAAAAATAGATTATCTACTTTTTGTTTTATTCCCCTGATATCTGTGGACCCTTTTTTAGTATATCCAGAAGATGAAATATTTTTGGCATGTTTGTAGAAAGTATATTATCAATAAAATATTACTCTTTAAATTTTGGGATTTATTTTGGTAAGAACAGAATTTGGAGCCATCTACTGAGAATTACAATTAGAGTAGGATATAAGAATTAATAACCTATAATTTAAATATTTTTGTTATTGAAGCCTATCATGCTTTAAAGGGTTTCTTAAACTGATATACCCAATTTGAACACAATCATTACTAATTAAGCTAATTAAGAAAATTGCTTCTGAGGGTTCAACTTTGGTGTGTTCTTTTCTTAAAGTATCTGTGGATAGTACAGAAAATGCCTGACACCCTCTTTTGGTCTCAAGTTATAACCCTAGTTTGGAAGGGGGCATAAAAGTGAAGAGATAATGCTAAATTATTATCTAAAATTTATCAGTCACCATGTACCCAGAAAAGACTGAACAGATGAAAAAAAGATTAAGCTAAGTTGGGCAAAATGCCCAGAGATGCCAACAAATGTAGCTTACTTTAGACAAAAAGAAAGGAAGAAAGAAAGAAAGAAAGAAGAAAGAAAGAAAGAAAGGAAGGAAGGAAGGAAGGAAGGAAGGAAGGAAGAAAAAAGAAAGAAGAAAGGGAAGAAAGAAAATAATAATGAATATATAAAAATTATGCTTAAGAGTCAGGAATTTCCTTTCTTTGATTAAGGTAGTTTCTTCTGTCTTAAGGATAATCTATTTTTATAACCCAAAATTCTAATTAAGGAGTGTAATTACACACACACACACACACACACACACACACACACACACACACACACACGAGTAAAGCTATTAAAAAAAAATAGCATGGAAGGTCCCAATCGCCTACCGGATAGCCTCATGTTATAGTCTCAGCTCCAAGGTGGTACTGATTCTACCTTCTTGCCCTGTCACTTTAGCCTAATTTTAAAAACCTTAAATTGCCCTTAAATTTTACAGAATGCAGTGTTTCGTCATTAAATATGTTACCTGAAGGATTTTTTATATGCATTTTATTGGATTGAGGAAGATCCCTCTCTTCCTAGTTTGGTGAGTGTTTTAATCATCAATGGGTGTTGAATTTTGCAAATGCTTTTTCTGCATCTATGTGAAAACTGTATGGTTTTTCTCCTTTATTCAGTCATTGTGATGAATTAAATTGATTTTTGAATGTTGAACTAACTTTGCATTCTTGTGATAAACCCCACTTGGTCATGTGTTAACATTTTATATATTGCTAGAATCAGTTTGCTCAAATTTTGTTAAGGACTTTTGTGTTTATGTTCATGAAGGATATTGATTTATAGTTTTCTTGTATTTTCTTTTCTGGTTTTGTTATCAAGGTAATTCTGTCCTAATAAAATGAGTAGGCAAGTGTTTATACTTCTTCTCTTTTTGTAAAGATTTTGAGTAGAATTGGTACTATTTCTTCCTTAAATATTTTATGGAGTTTACCAGTGAAGCCATCTGGGCCTGGAGTTTCTTTTGTGAGAGGGTTTTAAACTATAGCCAATTTCTTTAAAGGTAGAGAGCTACTTATATGTTTTGTAGTGAGCTTCAATAACTTGTTCTTTCATAAAATTTATCTATTTCATATGAATTGTAAACTTTTTGGTGTACAGTTCAGAACATTTTCTTGTTATACTTTTAATGTCTGTAGGATCTTTAGTGATAGTACCTTTTCATTTCTGGTTTTGATGATTTTTGTTCTTTTTTTCTTGATCAGTTTCACTAGGGGTTCGTCGATTTTATTGATCTTTTCAAAGAATCAGTTTTTTGGTCTATATTTCCTCTGATTTGTCTATTTTCTCTTTTGTTGATTTTGCTCTTATCTTTGTTATTTCCTTACTTTTATTTGCTTTGGGTTTACTTTGCTCTTCTAAAGGTTGAAACTTAGGTCATTAATTCTGGACTTTTATTCTTTTTTAATATAAGCCCCTAGAGCTATAGTTTTCCTTCCAAACACTGATTTGGCTAAATCCCACAAACTTTACTTTGTTATATTTTCATAAAGAATGAGGTATTTTATAATAACCTTTGTAAATTTTTTAATTTGACCCATGGATAATTTGGAAGTGTGTTGTTTAATTTCAGAATATTGAGAGTTTTCCTAGATATCTTATTGGCAGTGATTTCTGATTTAATCACATTGTGGTCAGAGATACTCTGTATGGTTTCAGTCCTTTTAAATGTATTGAGACTTGTATTGCCGAGCGTATAGCCTATCATGGTTAATGTACCATGTGTACTTAAAAAGAATCAATATTTTACAGTTTGGGGGCCATACTATTCTAAAAATATAAGTTAAATCATAAATCCTCTATGTCTTGACTAAAATTTAGTTTAGTTTTTCTATCAATTGCTGAGAAAGAGGTGCTAAAGTCTCTTACTATGGTTGTGGATTTGTCTATTTCTTCTTTTAATTCTGTCAGTTTTAGGCTCTGTCATTAGGCACATATACACTTATGATTAAAAATGTATATGTGCCTAATGACTGTTGAAAAATCGACTATTATCATTACAAAGTATCCCTTTTTATCTTCAGTGATATTCTTTATCTTATAGTTTACTTTCTCTGGTACTAATATATGTACCATATATCTACTCTAGCCTACATGTTTATTGTTTATATGATTTATCTTTTTCTACCTAATTATTTTTCTCTTGTAGACAGAGACTGCTTTTGCTTTTTCTTTTAAAAATCCATTCCGATAATCTCCACCTTTTTTTTTTTTTTTTTTTTTTTTT
>NW_006778610.1:1562069-1575216 GCF_000442215.2 Lipotes vexillifer | reverse complement strand
CGAACCCGTGTCCTCTGCATCGGCAGGCGGACTCTCAACCACTGCGCCACCAGGGAAGCCCCCTTAAATTTTTTGACTCCGGGAATCACAATCAAAAAAGTTGAGAGACCCCTGATTTATAGGACGGAAATGATAACAGAGAGTTTATGCTCATTCCATTCACTTATTTCATTTAACAAATATTGATTGAATGCCTGCTATTTGCCAGGTACTGTTCAAGATGCTTGGGATACCTTAGTGAATAAGATAGGCAAAAACCATGCCCTCGGGGCACTCACGTCCTAAGGGATGTGTGTGTGTGCTATAGCATAGGCTTTCCCTGACCCCAGACCAGATGAGGCCCCAAGATACATTCTTATATTTTTATAGCACTTGCAACACTATAATCAAATAATTGTTTATGGAATGATTTGGTTTTTCCTGCACTCTCCCTCTAGTTATAAGCTCTCTGAGAGCAAAGACTGTGTTCTATTTCACCACTAACTCTCCAGTGGTGGCACCATGCCTAGCGTATAGTAGACTCTCATTAATGGTTAGTGAAAGAATATTTGCTCTGTCTGCACACACTGTGTACATGTGTACACATGTATATGAGTTTGCTCAAAGCTGAGAAAGAAAGGCATGGGGCATTCTCAAGCAGAAACTGTTGCTGAGAGCAGGACGTGTAATGACAGAATGAAGTGTGCAAGGAGAATTTTTAGTGTCTGCAGAAAGCTGAGAAAGAAAGGCATGGGGCAACTCCTAACAAACATGGAGTTTGTTAGGAAGAAGCTTGGGTGATTAGAGGTGTTCCTAAAAATCTATCTGGGTGGATGATATGGTCATTGGACTAAAAAATACACCTTGGGGAATAGGGATTAGGATGTTAAAAGGGTCAATCCTATATAAAACTGGTTTATATTTGAAAGAGCTGAAACAAAAAAGGTAAAAACCACACACAAGAAATGTACAGATGTGGTAAAATTATGTATACTCTGGGACTCTGTGCATTTTCTCTAGTAGCACTTATTGTGATGATAATTTTAATGATTTGTGTGATTGTTTATCATATCTCTTCCCTTTAGGGCACAATGTCTGCTGTTGTTCTCCCCTCTGTTCCCAGATCCTAGGACAGAGTCTAGAACAAGGGTTGGCAAACTGTGGCCAGCTTCCTATTTTTGTACAGCTCACAAGCTGAGAACGGTTTTTGCATTTTTATATGGTTGAGAAAGAATAGTGTTTCATGACACACTAAAATTATATGAAATTTAAATTTTAGTGTCCATAAATAACATTTTATTGGAACAAAGCCACAGTCATTAATTTACATATTGTCTAGGCTGCTTTTGTGCTACAGTGGCAAAGTTGAGTGGTTTTGACAGAGACACATGGTTCACAAAGCTTAAAAAATTTACTACCTGGCCCTTTAAGAAAATGTTTGTGGACCCTTGATGTAGAATATAGAAAATACCCTATAACATTTGATGAATGAATAAATAAACTAATCAGTATACCTACTGTGTGTCAGATAGTTTTATAGTTTATCTTGTTTAATACACTTTAAACAAGGAGAAAGTGCCTTCATTTAACAAATAAGGAAACTCAGGCTCAGAGGGATTAAGTGGTCTGCTCATCCAGAGAGTGCAGAGTCAGAAACTGAACCCAGGTCTAACTGCAAATTCCATGCCCTTTTCCACATTTGACTATACTATGCTTCTCTAATATCTAGATGTTTTGCTCTGAGATTTGAATATACACTTCCACTCCAGTAGGAAGATGAGAACGTTCACTGTGCTCTCATTGCTGCTGCAATAGTATTGTTTAACCACCCCTCAGCCCCTATCTTTGTCCGGGCACAAGCACGAGGTATGCACTTGTGCACTTGTGGAATTTTTTAAGGGGTTCTCCTAGTAAAAGAGCCAACAAGCAAACAAATAAAGCCTATTCACATCCACATAATCCAGAGACAGTTTTGAGGAAGGGGAAGGAACTCAGGCTCACTTGTAGAGCAGTTCACAGTTGATTCCTAGACATGATGTTTCTTGTGCACATACGAAGACAGCCCCTCCTGAAATTACTTGTGCTTGCCTTTTGGTCTGTTTATCAAGACCTCATCAGTTTCACTCTTTGACAGTGAAATTTACTCATTTCTGGATTTGAGTGTAGATGTTTATTCATATGCTGAAGGAATTTGCAGTTTATTCATCAAGACAATTAAAAATCTCACTTGTTTAAATTAGGGTAGTGCCATCTCTTACCTTAGAAAATTACTTCAGCCAAACTTCAGCCTGTTGGATTCAATTATCATCATTCTTTGAAGGCTTAGAATTTATCATCCCTTCAGGAAATCTAATGAAACATTCTAAGATAGAAAAAAATAGAAAAGGGGGAAAGTTCACCAAATGGAGACACAGGTCTTTTAATAAGGTTCTGCTTACTACTTATAAAAATACAATAAAATGAAATTAAGGAAGGCCTTAAGACGGACTCGTAGGAGTGGGCACACTAAAGTCTATGGACCACAGCTTGTTTTTGTAAATAAAATTTCACTGGAGTATGGCCACCTCTATTTGTGTTTGTCCCAGAACTACTGAGTTCAAAAGCAGAAGTTTGGGAGTGGAGCCCGAGAGTCAAATGTTTAACATCCCCTACTCCCCCAAATCCCATCATCTGTGCAGAGTGAAGGAATCCTGGGCCTGGAGCCTGGGGGCTTAAATTTGTGCTCTGGCTCAGTTTCTTACTTGCTGGGTGACCTTGGGCCTTCCTCTAGAGCAGAGGAGCAAATGGTATAATGTACACAAATGTTCTCAGAAAAACTGTGAACTGTTGTAACTGAGGCTGGTCTTATGTAGCATGCAAAGGGTAACTCTGAATAGAAACACATTTGACTGATTCTGAAGCTCAGAATACTAGGTAAAAGTCTTTCCCTTTTCCTTTACTCAGTCATGATTTACATAAGGAATTTCTTGTTTTCATATCCCTTATCCTGCTAATTCTTTTCTTCTCAGAAATCTTAAAAAGTAGATGAGAAGAACCTGAGTTTTCTTTTAAAAAGTGCTTCTGAGTCCTTATTTTTTTCTAAGAAAATGATACTTTTTATATATTGTTCTGATGTAAGGACTAATCATCATTGACATATGTTAGGTACCTCTAACCATTATTACTATTCCCTTCTGCCGGGGAACCTGTGTTCTCTGGCACAGAATCTCAGAGGCAGCCTTTTCTGCAGTCCGCCTTGCGCTCAGCTTAGTTGCTAGCTGCCCAACTCTGGGTTCAAGCTGCCTTCTGTCTCCCGCACAGTCCTAAAGGAAACATGGCCTTCGAAGCACAATGGAGCCAGCAGTAAACATCCAGAAAACTGCCAGATGTGCTTTGGCAGGTTTCTGTGTCCCCTCCCTACTGCCTTGCCCTTGAGCATGCCAGGCTGCATCGGATTTAATCCCACACAGGAGACAGATTCTTTCTCTCAGTGAGAACCCACATTGGCCATGCGGATGCTAATTCGCTCCCCTCTGATGGAGCTTGGAGAGCAAAGAATGGCACCCCTTTCTTTCCAAAAAAATCAGGAGTAGTGATAGTGTTACTGGGAAAGGGGGAGCCTCACTGAGATGCTGTCCTTGGGATCATCTTGGTACCAGTGTCACCCCAGATGCTGTCAGACACACGCCTGCCTGGTGTTGAACTCTGTCTTACGTACTGGATGCAACATTTACAGTTGCTAAAAGAATGCCATCACTTGCAACGTTCTTGTGACAATCACGCACTCAAAAGCCACAGAGCTCATGAAAAAAAGAGTCATTCTAGGAGTAAAAATAGTGAAAAAACCTCCCCACTGTAAAATAATGAGCACGTGAAACAAAACAAAACAAAACAAAAAGGGCCTGCTTACTTAGAGTCCCACATAGGTTATTTTTATAATTCATTTAAAATGTTTTAATAATTAAAATTCTTTCTTTCTTAAGGAATTAATTTTTCAACGATTTGTCCAAAGGCTTTGTCAGTCTTTATCACTTCTGAAAATATTAAAAGGATGTTGGCTCAGGAAAATCAAGCAAAGTTTGTTACACAGTCCATCTTTCCATTGTGATTAGATGGTTATGTGTCCACTCGTGGATGCAGCTAAAGACTGTCCTGAACCAGTACTGTCCCTCCATCACTCTTTGGCTTCTTGGCTACGATTCTGGCCTGTAACTGTTAGGTTTGAATTAAGAACCTGATTGGTGGAAGATAAACAAATAGAATCTCTTTCCCTCAAGGGACATTATGAATCAATCTCGTTGCTTATGTTTGCTCAGTAATAGTAATAGAGATTTCTAGTGATAGAAAAAAAGTTTTTCTTCCTCCAATTACTTTTCCCTGTAGGCTAAATAGAGATATGGATCTCATTTCCTAAGCACAGTACACTATTTGGGTTTGCTTTCAATAAAATATCTATGAAGTGTCTTTAGCAT
Source organism: Lipotes vexillifer (assembly GCF_000442215.2). Lineage (NCBI taxonomy): Eukaryota > Metazoa > Chordata > Mammalia > Artiodactyla > Lipotidae > Lipotes > Lipotes vexillifer. Next base: position 1,570,786 of record NW_006778610.1, on the reverse strand, counting down.
GATCACTATTTAATGAGATTTAGTTGTAAAGCTTAATTCATATCAGATTTTCTAAATGAGAGATCACTGTCAACTTATTGTTAATTGAATTCAATAAAATCAAGGTTTCTATAATTAATGTGAACTACTTAACCTTTTAGCTCTTTGAATGAATGTAATTTTCTAAACACGGGTATCTTCTCATTTAATGAAATAGCAAGATTGTGAGGAAAATAAATGTACACGTGACTCCTTTTTCTATTAACTCTTAATATCAAATTAAATATACCCAAATCCTCTTTAAAACATAATAAAAGAAAAGTAATAAAATATTAACAAATGTACTCAAAATGTTAATAGTAATCTGATGGTGCCTAGAACATCAGTCCAAATTAAGTATATAACAGTTAAGAAAGGGCATTCTCCAGTACAAAGAACAGTGGTTTCAGGATCAGTAGATGTGGGTCGTAGGCCTGCCTCTGCATCTAATTATCTGGGTGACATTGGGTAAACCACTAACCTTTTTGGGCCTTCTTGTTTGGATCAGCAAGGTGAGTGTTGGGCGAGATGGAATGATTGAAGTTCCTTTTACTATTAGAGTTCTGTGATTCTGTATCCTGTAACATGGTAGCAGAAACTTTTGTTACCTTAAAAAAATTTTTATGAGAATTAAAAATATTCAAAAAATTAAACTGAAAGGTATAAAGAACCTGCAGACCCATCAATCAACCCCAACTATCATCATTCCATGGCCAACCGTGCCCCTTCCACATCTCCATCCACTGACACCTCTCCTGTGTTATTGTAAGTCTAATTCCAGACATCAGCCTCTCTTTATCAACGTAATCCCTCTCCCATCTGTACTATTAGCCCTGAGGTCTTAGATATTGTATTTTGTTTTTAACGAATCTCAAATTGTCTGACTATTTTTTCCTTTTCATGTTTTAATTGAAATTTTAAGATAAATACAGATTCACAGGCAGTAGTAAGAAATAATCAGAAAGATCCCACGTACCCTTAACCCAGTTTACTCCAGTGGTAACATCTTGCAAAATTATAGTATAATATCACAACCAGGGTATCAGCATCGATACAATCCACTGATCTTATTCAGATTTCCCCATTTTATTTATACTGATCTCTATGTGCATGTGTGTGTGTGTTTGGCTGTATACAACTTTATCACATGTGTAGGTTCATGTATCTACCTCTGTAGTCAAGATATAGAACAATTCCATCATCACAAGGACTCTTCATGTTATTTTGTAACCATACCCACCTCCTTCTGCCCATCCCCTCAACACTAATCTGTTCTCTGTTCTTCATTTCTAAAATTTTGTCATTTTAAAATATTATATAAATGGAATCATACAGTCTGTAACCTTTTCAGATTGGCTTTTATCACTCTATAATTGCCGGGAGATTCACTCAGGTGATTGTGTGCATCAACGATTTGCTCTTTTCATTGCCGAGCAGTGTGGGATGATGTACCACAATTTGTTTAACCATGACCTGCTGAGGGACATCTGAACTGTCTCAAGTTTTTGGCTATTCTGAATAAAACTACTATGAACATTTGTGTACAGGTTTTTCATATCTCTGGGCTAAATGCCCAAGAGTGTAATTGGTGGACTGTATGGTAATTACATGTTTAGTTTTATAAGAAACTGCCATATGGTTTTCCAGAGCGGCTGTACCCTTTTATACTCCAAGCAGCAACGTATGAATGATCTAGTTTCTTTGCATCTTCACCAACATTTGAAGATGTCACTGTTTGTTATTTTAGCTATTCTGATAGATGTGTAGTGATATCTCATTGTAGTTTTAATTTGCATTTCCCTGATGGCTAATGATATTGAATATTTTTTATATGCCTGTTTGCCATTTGTATATTATCTTTGGTGACCCTTTGCATTTTTACTCCTCCATTTACTTCTTTTCAGAATTTAGGGTCAGAGTAGGCTTGCTGGTAAATCACTTATGATGTTTGTTATAGTATACTTAAATGGGAGGAACCAGATCTGCAACTGCTGCAGAAAATATTGCTTACCAGTGTCCTCAGCTCTGTGTTAGAGTCTCTGGGAATACAAAGATGAATAAGACAAGAACCTTGGCCTTAAAGTTCTAAAACCATCTGGCACTTTGGGAAAGGGAAGCAGAAAATATGTAGAAGTCCGAGATTTCCAAATTGCATGACTTCGCAGGATGATATTTGCATAGGCATCATGAAGGTGACCACGAATGATGGAAAGATCCTAGCAGAAACAGGCCAAGAATTCAGTTCATTTAATATGAGTTAAGGATGCAAAAATGTCTTTGCCTGTAGATGGCTGCTCAGAGCAAGTGGCTGGGTTGACATAGCAGCACTCGCAATTAGAGGACAGGTACTCCAGGCTTCAGATCCTACAAAGGTACTCAGCTGCCAGTGAGAACAGTGACTGGAGTGAAACTTCTAATAACTCTTGAAGAAGCTTTTTCTGTCCCCTCTCTCTTATTCCGTGGGCCTCCAAACTGTTCCAGAGAATCTGAATCTATGTCTAATTGATCACCAGTTGCAAGAACCTGGTGTCAACCCCAACACATACCTGAGTGCTTAATTTGAGTTTGGGTGAAGGACAGTCTTTCCAGGAATTTTATCCTCCCTAGCAGGACTGAGTCTCAGGCAGACTATTTCTGCAGTTTTGTGCAGAAATTAATGACTGAATTCAATATTTATTTACAAACTGGACAGTGATGGTCTAAGAAGAGAAATAGCTTAATAGAGAAGAATAGGGAATAAATACACACATACACACAAATCTAATTTATGGTAAAATTGGCATTAAAAGTCAATGGGAAAATGATGGTCTATTAGAAATCATTTGGGAAATATTCTTACCTCACACCATACACAAAAACAAAATTCAGATGGATTAATGATCTAAATGTCAATTTAAAAACATGTATGTATGTGAGAGAGACAGAGTATGTGTGTGTAGAATAGAGGAGTTTAACATTTTTATAATTTTTAAGGATGAGGTGGGACATAGCAGGAGTCCTTCTAATGAAGACAGATAACTCAGAAGCTGCAAACAGAAAATGTACAGCTTTGGCTACATGAAAATAAAAAAAAAAAATTATGATAATATGTACAAGAAACAAAGTTAAAAAAAAACTGAGTGAAAGTGTTTTATACACACATACATACCACACATATACTTGCACACCTTTGTTTTTCTATGGTGCAGAGATGTATATATTTCTAGTAATGTTATTATTTCTAATATACAAAGAGTTTGTATAATTCAATAAGAAAAAATGGAAATTAAATATCAGAAAAGTAGGAAAGGAATAAGAAGAGGCACATCACAGAAGAATATAAATTACCAATAAATATATGAGTAGATGTTTACTTTCACTAGTAATCAAGGAACTAGAAACTAAAACAAAAAACTGACATTTAAAAATTCATCAAATAGGCAAAAATTAAAAACAAATAATATTCAGTATTTATGAGAATTGGGAAAGGGCATTCTTTTACATTTTTGCTGGTAATATAAATTGATACAGCCTTTTTCTGAGGACAAATTGGCAGAATCTATTGAATTTTGAAATGTACGTACCCCCTCATACATTAATGTCACCTTTAGGAATCTGCACCATAGAAAAACAGAGGTGTATAAAAATATATGTACTAAGATATTCATGGCAGCATTAGTTGTAGTAGCAGAAAATTATAATTAACCTAAAATATCTAGCAATATGGAAATGTTTAAAAAAACACACACAAAACTATGGCATAGTCATATATTGGAAAGTAGTGAAGTCATTAAAAGAAGGAGCAAAATCTGCAGCACTGACATGGCAGCACGTGGTAGTATGTTCATGAGTGAATAAATCAAATCAAGGAACATATGTATACATAGCATGATTTAATTGGGGATGCAGAGGTGGGAGGGTAGGTGGATGTATGTGTATAAACATGTTTGCAGACCAAAAAATAAAAACGACTGGAAAAATACACAATGACCTTTTGAAAATGGTTACAAATCTGAGGTACTGAAGTGCTGGGATGAGGGGAATTTCACTTTCTTTTTTTTTTTTTTTTTTAATGTACTTGTGCAGTGTTTGCAGTTATTTTTAATCACAATGATTTAATAATGTTACGAAAGAAAAGAAATTAAAAATGCTAAAGAACCCAATCTTTGACCAAAAAGAAAGAATTTTGGTTAGAAGAATTGCTTTAAAAGAAGACGTATTTATCTTTGCCTAATGAAAATTTAAATAAAAAAATAGACAAAACTCTTCCTTGCTATTGTATTAATTTTCTGTATCTGGAATATTTATTTTAGTGGTTTCTCTTTGGTTATTTAATTCATTGTGTTTAATTGATAGTGTTTACTGGAGTTTAGTGAAAAGCTATTTTGTAAATATCTTCAATTGTGATTTACCTAGTGTAATATCTCCCCCAGTGAATTGACTGTGAGTGGGGAATTAGTAAAGCAGATAACATCTGGAGAGTAGTATGTGGCTTTACTTACCTCTACAGGAAACCTTATTTCATATTGGTAAAGTTTGAAATCTTTCCTGTAGCTCTTCCCGATTGTTCATTGTTGTTACCATTTTAATGAGAGGTAGAAATGAGCCAAACCAACCTGCTTCTTTTCTTCTACTAAATTAATGTCAAAGGAAATTCTTCAGCCCAAATAAATAAGTGAATGTGGATAGAATCAGATTCTGACTCAATATGTCCAATTAATTGCTTCCAAACGTTAAGATACATTCTTAAGAAACCCCACACATATTAAAAAATCAACCAGTGGAGAATGATTAGGTGAGAAGTGAACTAGCTTAGAACCATCTTTTTTTAAAAAACCCCATTTAAGTTGACATTAATATTTACCATCTACTCTATTATAAATCAAGATTTATTGTAGAAATGTACCAAAGATAACACAATAATAAAGAAAACAGATTCATCTCAGGTTTTGAAATGTACCTAACAAATTCAGCCTCTTGCAAAATAACTTTCTTATTCAAAATGGAACTGGGAATTGTTCAGCACACAGTGAATCACCTTTTGGCAAGTACAATAGAATCTTTAGGGACATTTAGCAGTATCTTGTTCAATTGTTAGGATGTTTTTAGCTTTCACAGGTAAGGAAGAAGGTAGCTTGTATAGCCATCATCTTGTTGCTAAAATTGTACAGTAAAGATTTTTCAGAGTTGCTGTTGCAATAGATCTTTTTACTTTTTTTTTTTTTTCTTCCTGTTTCTTTACCCAGAGCTGCTTTGTCTCTCAAAAACAATCTGGAATTACTTAATGCTGTTTTCTGGTTTTACTATTTACCCAGGGCTCAAATGTTAAACATTAATGTGGGAAACTCCCTTTTCCTTACCTCATAGTCCTATATTTATTTAACTGTTATTTTGCAAGAAGAAAACCTCATCTTTCTCTCTCTGTTAAAGGACTTCTTTTTATTGACAGACACATTTAAAGTTTTTGTATTTGCTTTTTTTCAGGAGGCTTTAGAGCCACCCCTGGATGATTTTGAGGTGATGCAGACCACCACGGCAACCGAAGTGATTAAATATGAGTATCATGTCTTATATTCCTGCAGCTACCAAGTGCCTGTGCTTTACTTTAGGGCAAGCTTTTTAGGTAAGACCATGTTGGAAGCTAAATGTAAATTCATAGCATTTACATATAAGGCAGAAAGCAGATTTGGAAAATTATTCTTGAGAGAAAAAAATAGAGTTAAAAATAAGAAAACTGTGGGTGAGGTAAGGTTTTACCAGTAAATTTTCTCATGCTTTAGAAAGAGTATCAAGACTTCAGAGTGAATGATATCATCCCAGCCTTAAGTCTGATCTTCAGAATCTTGGCCTCCTGCCCAGCGTTGACTAAGCCCCCTGGCCCTTTTTCTTTTCTTTACTTTAAACAAGGAGGAACAACTTAAAGCTACAATGTTTATTTACTTCTAACTTTACAGTAAAAATTTCTTTCAATCTCAAGTGATCCCATTAACTCAAAAGTCCCCATGTCTCCTTCCCCAAGCACTAATTATTATTTCAGGAACTGTTTATCAATCCATTTAAGCTATATTTAAAAATAGCACTAACATTTCCTTCGGCCATCTATACATCTCCAATACCTCAGCTTCCTGCAATGCTGTTACTCAACTCATCCCCCTTGCCAAGAAGGTGGAACACCCTGTCTCCTCTGAGGCCTTGGCTAATAAAGCTTATTTAATGAGCAGCCGTGTGGAGCCCTCACCCTGCAGCACAGCCGGGACTCCCCCGCTTCATGTCCTGTGACTTAACTGGGTCAACATCTTGAGGCCCCTCCACCCTGGGCTCAGAGACAACCCCAGCCCACCCCTACCCTATCTCTCCTTTTCTGTCTGGACTTAGCAGCATTTTGCATTTTGAACAGGCTTCTAACCTTTTCTGGATAGCTAAGACATCTGAATTTAGCCAGTGATATTTTATTTTTAATTAAAAAGTAGCTTAAGCTGCTTTGAATGTGTATTTGGTAGATTTAATCACTTGCTGCCTTATATTGTTTAATGGTCTCTAATTTTGCAGTGTTGGAGGTTTAACAAGCACTTAGGATTTAAAGCACAAGAACAAATTCTCATAGACTCCCTGGTGAGAAGATTTTACTCTGAGGTGCAGCTCCTAAGAACTGACAATTTGGGGTAAATTTTCAACATGGAACATGGGGAGTTGAGGACACTGACAGTTCACCAATTCACAAACTCTTGCTGCAGATTTATCCATATGATTATTACAGGCCTTTAAAACACTCACTTTATTGTAAGTCTATTGGGTTTGGAGCCCAGAGGTTAAAGGAAGTTTCTTGTCAGTGGGCTGTGTTATACTAAAAAGTAGAAGGGGGTACATTTATTTACCAGAGGGAAGAAAAATGTCCTTCTAGGTTTTGGTTTGCAAGGGCTCTACCCAGTACCTTCTGGATTCAAAGCCATGTCAAGGCCGCAGGTAGAGGAAATAGGACACTACTTCTTCAATACTGTACTTTCATATAATTAGTATTCACCATAAGCAGTTAATCACCAGAGAAGAGCTCCCAGAGACAAAACAAGTTGTTTAGCTTGTCAGCGTTAGGGAATCGGAGGTGCTGAAACATGACTGCTTCTAGCTGGAAGTGGGTCTTGCCGAAGCCGGCGAATGAGCTCATACGTGTACTTTGCTCTTATGTGCCAACAGCTCCCCTTACAGTACAGCACAGTAATTGTTCCTGCAAATCCAATTATATTTTAATGAAATTTGTATACTTCCTAAGATCTTTTCTTCATGACGGTTTTCTATTTCTTAAAACAAAAAACAAAAAAAAACCCGAGGCTTTTTGGATCCTATTTATATATTTTTAAGATGCTCTTCATTTATGTTTTTATAAAGGAAATCAAAATGAGTCATTTATTTTGTGTGGAAGCATTTCTTATTCTCCACCCTCCCTACTCTGTGTTCTATAGAATGAGCATTAGGAATTTTTAAATTCCAGAATTCACTTAGTGGTTTTTCAGGTATATTAAAATACCACATTTAATTTTTTTAAAGCATACTGAATGTTTTCCTGTGAAGAAACATGAAAAATGGTTCTTTCCTTTATCATAGTCTAATAATTTCTTTTCTCTTTTCTACCTAACTTAACCTAATGAATATTCTAAAAATGTATCGGCCTTTACTCTGGAGTCAGAATTTTTCCTTTTTTCCCCTCAGTCCATTCCCTCTTTATTTGTTATGTGATTACTCTGGCCCTTCATCTCTTAAACAAATCTCTGTCAGTGTGGTGAATGGATTCCTAACATCTTCCTCTTATTCCAGGTCCAGATTTTTCTTTGTCTCATTCTAAGAGAGTTCCGACCTAGAAAAAGGATGGCTATAAAATTTCTTGCTCAGGGGTCTTTTTTTGTTGCTTCAAAAATAGTTCACTTAGCCTTGTTTTTGACAGATATTTAGGATCTTTTTTTTTTTGCATTTGACTCAGTAAAAATTAGTTTCTCTGCTTTGCTCTAAATTTTATTTCAGTACCTCTTTTTTTAGGTAAAGAAAGTGGTAAGTAATTCCCATTTAAATTGACATTACCTTTTCTTTTATCGACTGGCTTAGATGCCAGAGGAAATCTTTATTCTGTTTCTTGAAATGCATATCATTGGACTGTGATTACCTCTTATTCCTTGATATGTCCAGTGTCCACCAGGCCAACTACTGCCTAAGACTCAGCTTACATGCCACTTACTGTTGTCACCCCCGTGTCATATCATATCACATTATATTATATATCATGTTGCACAATATCAGAAAAATATTTGTTTACTTGTCCCCTATAAAATGGTAAGCTAGAAGATAGGGGTTTAAGGTAAAAAGAGGGAGGAAGGAAATTAATAGTGAGCACTTACAATTTACAAAGTTATGAACTTTATTCATAGCTCTGTGTGTGTGTGTGTAATACATATATGACTTATGTATTCTTTGTCTTACTCATTTTTATACCCACAGTATCAACAAGTATTTATTGAATTAAACAGTGAGCAGGAATTTCTAACCATTTTTGCATATAGCCCAAAGATGGAAATATAGCCATCGTTGCATATAGCCCTTGTGATGGTGCCTTATTTGAACTTTTCTGATGAGTTATATGGAAGGGAGTAATGCTGTTGTCTCCAGGAAACTCAGAACCTAAACCATCTATATATCTTTACTCTTTAGTCTGGTGCTTCCCAGAGACAGCAGGA
>NW_006778610.1:1514869-1561859 GCF_000442215.2 Lipotes vexillifer | reverse complement strand
CAGGAATGCTTGACTAAGGAAAATAGAAAGTCCTGAGGACTCAAAGGTGAGCATCTAAGCTAGGTGGGCAGCCCTTCCATTTCTATAAACACATATTTTTATTTGATCCTTGAAGGCAGACAGCTAAGGTGAGACAGCATTCTGTTTCTGGGCATACGCAGAAACAGTTCTACTACTTGGCCATACGGGAACTCCATTCCCTAGGGTTTAACATGAATTTAAGAGAAGAAATAAGTCCTTCCCAGCACTCTTTTTTCCCTAACCACTCTTGCCATTTTAGGTTTGGGAGAGGTGGTGGGGCACGCTTAATACCATTTGCTACCCAGCAGTGGGTGAGAGGTAATTGCACTTCTCTCAAGTACTAATAAATAGCCTACATTCAGACAGTGCTTTGTAGTCTATGAAGTCCATTCTCACAAAGCACTCTTGTCTTCAAGGGCCCACCTTTTTTTCTTCCTCACTATTATTTTTTTAAATAAATTTATTTATTTATTTTTGGCTGCGTTGGGTCTTCGTTGCTGCACGTGGGCTTTTTTTTAGTTGCGTCGAGTCGGGGCTGCTCTTCGTTGCGGTGCTCGGGCTTCTCATTGCGGTGGCTTCTCTTGTTGCGGAGCACAGGTTCTAGGCGCGCGGGCTCAGTAGTTGTGGCGCACGGGCTTAGTTGCTCTGCACCATGTGGGATCTTCCCAGACTAGGGCTCAAACCCGTGTGCCCTGCATTGGCAGGCGGATTCTTAACTACTGCGCCACCAGGGAAGCCCTCCCCCAACTATTTTTGAAGCACACCGCGTTAAAGAATTATTTGTAGTGTGCGAAAGGCTTCTAACTGCTGCTCATCATTCCAGCAACTTTTTATGTCCCAGTGTTCCCTTTTGAGGGCTTGACTTGGTTAAAAGCTGATGGTAAGTGTTAGAAATGTGGTGTAAACCTTAGAAATATACATAATGGCTGTGGGCTTCACCAGACTCCTAAGCTTACCTAGTTTTACCTTTCATTACAACTAGAGATTTCTTTATTTATTTCAGCTTGAATTCTGATTAATTTCTTCCCTGTCTCTCTTCCTTTCCTTTGTTTGTGATCTCTATTGAAAAATAGGCCAAGTGGTTCTTCTCATTTTCAAAATATTTAATTCTTTGGTGCTGACATATGGGTTCTTCTTGGGAACCGTTCTGACATATTTCTTTAATTAGTTAGAAGGGCTGCTTTTGAATAGGGAAGGAAACATTTCTTCCATTCAGCAACTGAATGTCTGTTCTTTCTGGAGATACATTCTATTATTGGCCCAGGGAGTAAGAGTATAGAATTAAAAATGTAACCCAGATATTTCACGTAGAAGATTTATCCACTTGTTTATATGCTTGAATGATGCTCATGGAGACACAGGGCAAGAGAAATAGCCAGAGAATAATTCCTTCTTAAAGGCAGCATGACCAAACCAAGATAAAGCCCAGCTCAAAGGAAGAATAATGAAAAGGTTGGAATTAGAATAGTATATACATCATCAGGGAGGAGGAGGAGGAGGCTTGTCCCTGGTGTGGAACAGGAGGGAGTCTTTGGACCATATAGAAGAAAATGACAGGAAAACAGGAAAGATGGGGGTTGGAGGAAGTTGGAGAATAAAAGTAAAATATTCATTGCTCTGCCCAACAATTTTCAAGGGAACATAACAGGTTGGCTTTTCTGAAGAGGCTGGGAAAAGCACTGGAGAAGGGGAGACAGTTGAGTGCCAAGCTGTAGGGCTGGAAAGCATGGCGTACTTGGGGACCAATGAGAGGCTGGTTTGAGGAAAACCTCTATTCCAAATTGTAGAAGAAATGGTTGGAAAGATATGTTGAGGTAAAATTATGGAAGAGATAATGGATGGGATGGGGTTGGAGGATATAATGAAAGGGTGAAAGAGGTTGAGCAAAAGTGAATGGGATCAAGGGAGGAGTTTTCTAGAGCAGGAAGTATGAGTAGAGCAGAGAAAATTAATGAAGGATGAGAAGAAATTATGAAGAGTGAAATTTAGGAAAAGGAATTTGGCTTTTTTTGGTATAGCTGTTAGAAATATTTTAAAAAATTTTAATAGTCTCTTAGAGAGAATGAACTGGAAAGAACATATTTTCAGGGAAAATAGAGTGAGAATTAAGGCTGCTTATTGAACAGGAAAGAAAGGTGGATTAGAGGGGTACTTAAAGATTAAAGCAAAAATGATTCTAGTTAATTATTATAATGACCAGGAAATAGAAAATGACTTGGCAGACAATTTAGAGTCTTATTTGGTAGTAGAGAATCTTTAAGAAATTTCATATATACCGCTTATATTTAAATAAACCATAGGTCTAGCCAAAGTCATAATAATGCAATGGAACATGAATTTTAGTACATTAAAAAGAGATTCTAGGGGTTGAAATGAAATTTGAAGGGCAAACGGTAAAAATTATTAAGAAAAATAATGAAAAATTATTTAACTAATATAAATATATTCAAACTGAAAAGTTTAAATAAGAGAGGGAATTTAATGAGAATTATTTGTTGAACCAGGTAAATGTTTGAAACATTATGGGGAATTAGGGTACAAGTAGGATGCTGGGTTAGAACACATGATGGGGATAGAATCCCACTGAAAAGTCAAGCCCTAATTTTAAAATGTATTAAAAAAAAAAGGTGCAACAAAACTACAGGGACACCTAATTAGCTAAAAGGTTTATTCAAACCTGTGTTAGTACAAAGCATCACATACACAAAAAGCAACAGATTTTACATGGATTCAGAGGACAGGAAGAGGACGTGAAAAGGCAGACAAATTTATTTTCTTACCAATAAGAGACTATATTTTAGCTTTCCTGGACAAATAAATGTGTTGTGGACCATAAAGAAGAAACATTTCTTTGCTTACTCTTGACAAAACAAGCCCTGTTTGAAACATCCATTAAAATGTACATGAGTGCCTACTGTGTGCACAGCACAAAAACTCATTAGCCTATTTAAAAAATATACTGAGGAAAATCACTGCCTAACTGGAAACTAGTATATTGGTTTTCTCCTCCTTTAAAGTCACCAAAGCAGAGTTCGTTAAGTCCATATATTAGGTGCTGTGCTGAGAAGGTGATCATGGGAAGGAGATCAAGTTGGATGGATAGTCAAGGTGCTGCTGCAGGTGTTAACAGGTCCATGTTCTGTGGGGTACTGAGATTTGAAGAAAGCCAGGAGTCCAAAATGCTAAGTACTGGTGTGCCAGAGCAAGAGGTTGGAATCAAAACCTCAGAACACTTTGGATAGGATTAAAGTAGAGTGCATTCTGCTTTAGAACCAGCAGACCTAATGTTGTAGATATTCATCTGGTGGTGTCGTCTTCGGAGTTCTGATGAATAGCTGTATCTCAGAGTTGGTGTCTCGGGTACTTTGTAGACCCAGTGTTGCTTCCCTTGGGACATTTTCTGATTCAGAGATTCTTCAAGAAGGTCTTGTGTGTACTTCTACTAGGTTAAGTGTTTAATTTAAATGAGAGGATATAGCATCACCTGCATTATTGTAAGTTCTTAAAACAGCGTGTGGACAGTTTAAGGTGACCCCCAAATTACTCCTCTTTGTGCTGTTGGACATATTTCTCATAAAGATGGATTGCAACGTACATAAACTTTCTCATGTAACTGAAAGATGTCTTACATTTATTTTCCACTCAAAATTACTAGACATATGACATTTAAAACATTGGGGATGATAATTTTGAAAATTGATAAATATTAAGCAAGACTTATAAACCATTTATCTGGGGTATATTAGTTAGGTTAGCATATACTTAGTTGCAAATAATTGAACCTTCCTATGATAAGCAGAAAAGGATTTATTGGAAGGGTAGATTGTAGAGTCAACTGAAGGCAAAAGTGTTAAGATGTCTGCCTCTCTTTGGCTTTAGTGGTATGGAATGGGGTTCTGCCTACCACTTATTTTGGAATTTATCTCCGAAGTAGGAACTATGTTTGGATGCTGAAAAATCAAATATTCACTCTATCTTCATCTACTTAGCACTATAGATTTATATGAGTGTTTTACATAAATGAAAGGCTTTTAATCAATGAATTTTTAGTCATGATTGTTCAGTCTTTATTCTTAGTAATAATTGTGCTAATTGCTCTAGAAATAATATTGAACATCCATCTATCCAAGCATTGGAAAATATTTATGCACAAGACATGAAAATGTTTCTGGAATGCATAGATGAATAAAGGAATCAGAGATGATTGATGACCTCAAGGAGCTTACAGTCTACTGAGGGAAGCAAGACAGGTTTGAAATTCACTGTAGCAAGTAGAATATGTTAAGGGCCATAAGAGAGGTAAAAATTGTCACCAGGCAGAGAATAGGTTAGCGGTTGACAGGGGCTGGGTGGGTGGATGGGTGGGGGTGGGAGAAATGAGAACATTTTGGTTAAAGGGTACAGATTTTCAGATATAAGATGAATAAGTTCTGGGAGTCTAATGCACAGCATGGTGACTACAGTTAACAATACTGTATTTATACTTGAGAGTTACTAAGAGAGTAGATTTTAAATGTTCTAACCACATTAACACATATACACACACACAAATGGTAAATATGTGAGGGGATGGATGTGTTAACTAAGTTTATTGTGGTAACCATTTCCCAATATATACATATATCAAATCATCATATTGTACAACTTAAACTTACACAATGCTATGAATCCATTATATCTCAATAAAGCTGGGGGAAAAATTACCACCAGGCCTCAGAGGGCAGAGGTTTTGAGCTGGAGGGATCAAGAGAGGCCCTGGTTGGACTTAGGATTTGTCCATGCATTGATGAGGGAAAGGGCAGGCCTGGCCTACTAAGAAACCTAGGAAAGGCAAAATTCTCGATACTCCTATGTTAGGCAATGCTGATAGAGACTACTAGTGACAACAAAAACAACACCACAGGGGCTTCCCTGGTGGCACAGTGGTTGAGGGTCCGCCTGCCGATGCAGGGGACATGGCTTCTTGCCTCGGTCCGGGAAGATCCCACATGCCGCGGAGCGGCTGGGCCCGTGAGCCATGGCCGCTGAGCCTGTGCGTCCGGAGCCTGTGCTCCGCAATGGGAGAGGCCACAACAGTGAGAGACCCGCGTACCGCAAAAAAAAAAACAAAAAACAACACCACAACTAATATGTGTGTATCACTTATAGTTTACAAAGAGCTCCTGGGTACTGGTCAGAATGCAGAGTCTGGAGCTGGAATGCCTTGGTTCTGATTCCTCACTCTGCTAATTACTAACTATGTGACCTTGTGGAAATTACTGAACTTTTTGTTTCCTTTCTTTCATCATCTAAAAAATGAGATAATAATAATAATACCTACTTTATAGAGTTTTAAAGGTTGTGAGCTAATACGTAAAGTGGGGCTTGGCATGTAGTACCTTCCAGTAATGAAGGCTGAGTTCTGTGTCTTGGCTCTCACAATAACACTGTAAGATAGGAACTGTTACTCTCCTCAAGTACAGTCATACAAACTGAGTGCTCAGCAGGGTTAAATGGTTTATTTATTCAAGGCTACATAGAAAACTATGGAGTTAAGACAAACTCTTTAGCCTTTTTATTTTACTGCACAATGCAGTAACCAAAATTTAAGAAACATTAAAGAGAAGTTGCCATAATCTATACTTTTGGAATTTTCATTCAGATTTCTTGAGGTTAATACTCAAAATGCAAAAAATGTATGTAGGTATAAATAAAAATTACAGAATTAGCCAGAATAGTAGCTGATGTGAATGTACATGAACAATTAACACTCATTTCATATCACAATATAATTTTCTCACTGAAGCAAAAATGAATTTTCCCGTTTGATGGAGCATCATCTCTGCCTTACTGTGGAGTGTGACATGAATTTTTATAGACTTCAAAGCTCTCTTGAAGACAATATATTGAATATTTCACATATTTCATTGTGAAAAATCCACCTTTCCTTTTTATTTCTAGTGACCACATTCAGAACATTATTCTTACATTTACTCTAAATAATTTATACTCTCTCTAATCTTCTTTTTAGGAGTTATGAAATTTTAGTGAAAGCATGCACCACAGGTTAAAGGTGACTTCAGCATGCTTGCACTAGCGTTAGGTAGTGCTAGTGAAATATCTCATGCTGTTATTTGATTCATGAAAACTAATAGCCCTGAGAAATTTAATTTAGAAAGCTGAACATTTTGAGTAATATATAGATTACTTGACATGTAGGTTATTATTCAATTGAGAGATTTTATATGAAAATGTTAAATTAAATGCTACTGGCAGTTGCTAAAGATTGTACTTTTTAATTATTCTATTTTTCATCCAATGTCTCTGCCTCTTTTGTCATTGACATTTTATTATAGGTTGCTGAGAGAATATTCCTATAGCTCAAATGTGTATTATCATTCCAGGTGATAGAAGCACATAGTAGGCACTCAATAAACACTTGTGAAACAAATGACCTTAATTTACCATGCTCACTTTGTAGGTTGCTGCTGAAATTATTTCAGCTTCTACTTCTGTTTTTCAAGTATGCACGGGATTTTACTGAGCTTCTCAGCTTCAGTGTGATTAATGAGATTTCTAAGCATGTTGAAATTGGTGCTATCGAATATCTTGGGTCTGAAACTAGGGAGTTGTTGATTGAGTATGCTTATGTCTCCTCTGACTGAGGCCAGATGGAAAAAATAGACCCTATAAACAGGGCTTAAAGTTCTTGATTGAAGATAACTTCAACTGAACATGAAGGCACAAAATAATGTTTCATGAGTTTAACCAAGTATTTGTTTATGTCCACATTTTAATTTTATTTTATTTTTATTAATTTTTATTGGAGTATAGTTGCTTTACAATGTTGTATTAGCTCCTACTGCACAGCAAAATGAATCAGCCATACATATACATATATACCCTGCCCTGTGGATTTCCCTCCCGTTTAGGACACCACAGTGCGTTAAGTAGAGTTCCTGTGCTTTACTGTATGTTCCCATCAGTTCTATTTTATGTATTTTATACATAGTATCAATAGTGTATATCCACATTTTAATTTTCAGTTAAAGTTTTGGGTCTTTAGTTTTCATAAATAGATAGATAGATTCAAAATCACAAAATTCTTCATTTTCTGCCATATTTAAGGTTTTATGATGTGATTTAAAAAACATATTTGACTATCTCATTTCAATGATTTCAGTGGGATATGTGAAGCCTCCATTTTGTTTCTGTAATACAGTCATATTTGAATATATTTTGCATGTCAATTGCATATGTCATGGTTTTGAAGATATTGCTGATCAGGTCAGCATTTTTTGTCTTTGAATACAGGATCACAAAACTAACTTTTGTATGTTTTTGCTCTTGAAGGTGTGAGCTATGACTAGGCAAACCGGTGATGAGGGCTTAGGGAAAAGAATCCACATCATACTTCATTAAATCATTATTGTCATATCTGTATGTGAGAGACAAAGCTATATTACCCAGATCTTCCATAGTGTAAATGGTTGGCAGAAACTGGAGAGATTGACACTCTTGTCAAAGTAACTTGCGCAGGCACTCATTTGATCATCATTAATATGTGTGTTTTTAAACAGTTTTCTAAACACATTAGAGAATCCAATCACATCCATTCACTTAAAAAACACTCTTCTCTTTGTAGCAAGCAGGTAGCACTCTTATAGACATACATAAAAGAATATCATGCATCTTTCTATGTTTTGAACTTATTTTTTATTCCTTGTGATTGTCTCTTATTCTGAGCTAACCAGGTCATTTTTTAATTCTTATATTTAAGGTGTTAAATTTTTTTCTCTAAATTAGGTGTTGCCTGAAAACGTATGACACATACCCTTAATTCTAGCATCAAATCTGATGAAAATATTCTATAACATTTGTTTTGGGTCTCTCCACATTGTTGCCAGGCTGCTGATTATTGCATTTTGTATGAATGTTTCCAGCAGGGTATGCAGGGTTTTGACAGTGGTAATAGCCAAACCATTTACTCCATCCTTAGATTTTTAGCTGAAATATTTTAAGGAATAAAATTGAGATCATTACTGATTACAGATTTTAAACCCAGCATTCTTCTCTAGGTATGCAAAGCCTTTCCCTGTCTTAGAGGAACTAAAGTTAAGGAAACCATCCTTTCACTTGTCATTTATTCAGTAAATATATATAAAGCATTTGCAGTGTGTGAGTGAGGCTTAGAACTGCACAGCAGGGCTGCTGTGGTGAAAGGACAGATGCAGTCTTCACCCTCAGAGGCAGCACGGAATAGCAGGAGGAGCACTGAACTGTGAGTCCTGAGATTCCAGCTCCAGTGCAGTCATGAGCTGGCTCCATAATTTTGGCAGATGTGTATTTCCCAAGACCTTGGTTGCCTTATCTATAAAATTAGTAATTATACCAGCTATAATATTTTATTATCCTACAACTTGATTTCTTTTAACTTTGACACCTGAAAATTATTTTAAAAGCATGTCACCTTTTAATAATTTGATTATTTGGTTTGCTATTTGACACTGACGTACCTAAGATGCTATTCCCCTCTTCCAACATCAATACACACACACACACACACACACACACACACACACGTGTATTTGCGTATTTTGAAGATGTGTAGTGCTTGAGATTAAAGTTTGGCCCTATTCTGTAAATGTGTTCGGAAAATAATATAACACAGATATTGAAGGCAGCTTGTTTTAAACTTGTAGCTAAACATGACATTCAAATGTTAATTGGATGAATAAATCTTGTTCATTTTACAGACATGGAAATGTCAATGGAATAAAACAATTTATCACAAGATAATGGTTTCCTGCCACCAGATAAATGCCAAGATGAAGATACTTATTGAAAATGTATCAAAATATTCTATTGCTATTTATTGAAAATAAAGGTTGAGAAAAGTTCAACTTTTCAGGTCAAACATGAGAAATGCCCTGCCTATGGTGTTAGTATATTACTGTATCAAACACAGTGTGCGTGGTATAGCAACATAAGAAAATTCTAAGAAATAATGGTCTATAAATGAACCTTTTAGCTTTAAGGTATGAGAATTACTGGAATGGTGCAATGGGGGCTAGGAGGAGATACCTAATATATATTGAACTCTTGTTATGTGCGTGACACAGTCCTGGTGTGTTCACTGATGTAAACTGTTCACAAGAGCAGGATTTTTTTTTTTTTTTTTGGCTGCGTCGGTCTCTCTTAGTTGCAGCACGTGGGCATAGTTGCCCCGCGGCATGTGGGATCTTATTTTCCCGATCAGGGATCAAACCCGCGTCCCTTGCATTGGAAGGCAGATTCTTAACCCCTGGACCACCAGGGGAGTCCCAGGAACACGATTTGAAAAGGATTATTATCCTCATTTTTTCAGGTAAAGTTAAAAGCAAAATAGTAAATCAACTATGTTTCAATTAAAAAAAAAAAGAAGCAAAATACCTTGCAGTCACATACAGGATAAGGTGCCAATACTAGGATTCACACTCAGCCTGGACTTCAAATTTTGTGCTCTTCTCCTACACCCCACATCTTTACTTGTACTCCATAAATCTGAATGCAATACCTTTTGGTTTGGGGGGCTTTTGAGTAGATTATTTCCCCAAGTTTTGTTGTACCTGATGACCAAATACTTCTTTGGATCTAATATGCTGATGAGTCTTCTTTAAATGACATTGTCTACTTACCTAAAGAAAAGAGCACACCCATAGGTCTTGAGGACTTGGTTAGCTCTAAATGGGCCAAGTAGCACTAAATTCTAATTTAAGACCACCTTCTTTTCAACAGTGTGTGGTTTTAAAGTCCTTAGGTAATTCCCTCTTTCTGCTTTCTTTTCTGAACCTAGATGTCTATTTCTCCACTTTACTTATCTTGTGTCATAGTATTCTTCATAAAATACATTATTTGGGTGATTACGAATATAGGTGAATAATTGAAGTTGCTTAAACAAAGAAAAGGTTATTGTTCCCTAAAGCTCTTACTGATCTCTTCATGCCAAGTCCTTCTCAAGTCCCTCCACCCCTAAGGTCTCTTCTCCACCTGCCACAAACAGTGGGTGTTAATGTCTCCCTCTTCTGGACTCTCAGAGAACTGCAGCTTTCCTCTGGCATTGACCATTCTACCTAGGATTTTAGTATCAATATTTACTGATATACTTGTCATAATTTCCCTAGTAAGGAAATACTCCTTACTAGGAGAAACTGTGTGCTTTCCTCCTCTCTATTCCCCATGGTACCCAACAGAGTGATTTGAACATTACAGATATTCAGCCAACAAAAGGGTGAAAGAAGCATGTGTATGGTCTCTGATTTAAGGATTAGAGGAAGTATTAAGACTTCAGAGGTATCTATAGTACACCCTTGTGCATATGTGAGTCTACCTGGTCCTTTGCCGATGCTTCTATTTATCAGTTCTCTAAAACACATTTGGATCTTATTTATTTTGTAAAAATTCCTAGAGGCAATAAATGAGCAGATAATTTAACTGTTAGATGGTTACAAAGGGGACAAGATTGAATGTTTACATTTCCCTCAGGAAGAAAATAGTAATTCATACAGCACTCTTTTGATATATAAATAGTGTATGTACTAGTAAAGATTTTTTTTAAATCATAACATTCTTTCAGTAGTTTTAGATAGACATCAAGCACCATTGTGTCAAATGGATTACTAACTGGCAGTCTTTACCATGCACTTTCACAGATGGAAGCCCTTTAGCTCTGAAGGACATATGGGAAGGAGTTCATGAGTGCTATAAGACTCGGCTGCTGCATGGACCGTGGGATACTATTACCCAACAGGTTAGAGAGTATTTTCATTGTATTATATGTGATTCTTTCCCCCTGCTCGTCTTTTCTTCTAGTTCTCTCTCCTACTTTTTTTTTCCTGTTTCACTCCTCTACTTCCTTACAGATTTCAGTTCAAAGACAGTTTCCTTTAATACATCTTCCCAGATCCAGGCTTGGTTTAGCCTATCTGTTATAAGCCCTCAGAGCACCCAGTAATTTTCCTTCATAGTGCATCGTACAGGTTTAAATGATCGATTTGGATTTTTTGAAAAAAATTTAATGTCTGTCTTTTCCATTATACTGTGTACTCCCATGTGGGCAGACCCTGTTTTTTTTTTTTTTTCCCCTCTTCACTCTATACCCAGCACGAGCACAGTATTTATCATACAGTAGGTGTTCAATAAAAATGTATTAAGTAAATGAGAATAGAAACAAAGTTGGCATATACACCAAGAAATAGATGATTTAGCTTGTGTCACCTATAATGCTTCAGAATTTTACTAATAGGTGCGTTTGCAAAACAATTAACTTTTGATTAATAATAAATTTGCAATAGTGATCTGAAAAAGTTGAGAAAATAGATCTAAAAAAGTAGATATAAAAAATAGATTTGCGGGCTTCCCTGGTGGCGCAGTGATTGAGAGTCCGCCTGCCGATGTAGGGGACGCAGGTTCGTGCCCCGGTCCGGGAAGATCCCACATGCCACGGAGCGGCTGGGCTCGTGAGCCATGGCCACTGGGCCTGCGCGTCCGGACCCTGTGCTCCGCAATGGGAGAGGCCACAGCAGTGAGAGGCCTGCGTACTGCAAAAAAAAAAAAATAGATTTGCAAAAGTAGAGAAAGATTTGTCAATCATATAAGTCATTATTACTGCCCTGCTAAAATCAGTATTTAATTATTTTAGAAATTTAAAAATACTCATCACCTTTCAACCAATCATGTTCTCTTTAAAAATAGTTTTTACTTATATCAAAAATCTTATTTTTTCCCCAGCCTCTGTTAAGCTTAATCAAATCTTCCTTTAAAAATAACTTTATCAGCCACCATTAGATTTACGTGGGCCTCTCACTGTTGTGTCCTCTCCCGTTGCGGAGCACAGGCTCCGGACGCACAGGCTCAGTGGCCATGGCTCACGGGACCAGCCGCTCCGCGGCATGTGGGATCTTCCCGGACAGGGGCACGAACCCCTGTCCCCTGCATCGGCAGACAGACTCTCAACCACTGTGCCACCAGGGAAGCCCTCAACCATTAGAAGTTTTATGCCCTCTTACATGTTTGATGACAATAATGACAGTTTACCTCCCAATCAACTTAAGAATCCTTAGCATCTCATAAGTAGTTCTTTGGCAATGACTGCAAATGACCATTTTCTAGGTTTTAATTGAGGACAAATCTGGTTTTTAAGTATATGAATCACACTGCCCCTCAAATTAATCCTTTTCTTTCTCTTCCTACTGTCACCTTCCTAGTTCAAGCCCTGTTGCCTCATCTGGAACAATTAGTAAAACCCCCTACTTTGGTCTTCTGCTCCTTTCCTCCCTGCTCCTTCCCTCTAGTCAATTTTTCCTAACAATGCTGCTCTTATCTTACCCATGTGCAAACCTGCAATAGCTGTCCAAGGGGCTGTGGTATGTGGTCTAAATGCCTTGCTGGCATTCCAGTGGCTGCCATTCCCTGGGTCCCACCAGCCCTTTCAAGCTTTTCTCCTACGCCTCCATGCTACACAGTTTCAGCTCCTGCCAAGCATGGCTGTTCACTTCCCCAAACCCATTTTGTGCAGTTTGTTCTTGGAATTCTTTCCAGGTTTCATGCTTTCCCTGTTGCCTTTGTTCTATCTTTATATATCCCCCTCGTTCTTTCATATGTTCCTTTTCTCGGAAACCACTTCTGCTTACAAAAATGGCCCCCTCTGAAATGCCATTTCTGTAGACCAGGAATCAGTGGTTGCTATGAGGAAGGATAATATAATGAGATATATAAGCAAATCCATCATAAAGATTTTTGGCAAGAGCATTTTATTTTATGCAAAGTGTTTTAGATTAACCTTTAAGTATGTCAAGGTAAGTGCTAAGCGTTTCAACTTCCAGTGTCTTGTAAGTGACCACAAACTGTCCAAAAATGTAGAGTCAGAATCCACAGGACCCAGAAAATCTTTGGTTGTGAGAGTCAAGGAAGACGGCAAAGGATAGAGGAAGGGAGCATCCAAAAATATATATGTATTTAACTTCAGGGCCTTTTTTCTCTGCTCCTTCTCAATCACGTTTTACATTGTGCACCTGAGCCCGAATCTTATTTTTTTCTTTTTTCTGTCACTAGCATCGCTATTATTAATTGTGCTATAGCACAATTCCACGTGGTCTATGTCATTTGGGTTTTAATTCCACATGTCTCTGTTCCGGCGTGTGACATATGAATAAGATTTTGAGGTCAACCATATTTTCTTAGTTACCTAATATGATGTTGCCAATAGATTTCATTCCATTGATGGAATTCCTAAGTTGCTAAACCAACCACATGAACAAATCTGTATGTTGATAGTTTTTAATGAAATTGACTAGTATCTTTTAGTTTCCAGGCATTTAAGCATCATACAGATAACCTGTTAGCAGATCATCTTTTTCCTACTTGTCAAAGCATGGTAGTAATGATCAAATCCTATCACAGTAAGCATTACTATCTCAATACCAAGTATGAGGCCCACTTATTGGGAGGGATATTTGATATAACCAAAGTACAACATAACTATAACATTGAGATGTTCCTTTAGGATTTGTCTTATTGGGATTGATCTTGTGGCCAGGTATCCCCACTTTTGATAACACACTTTGTTTAAGCTTTAGAATTGCTCATCACAGTGTATGTCCAGGCATTGAAGGCCTAGCAAGGGAAACTCATTTGTTGTCATTGTACTAACTTGGTATTTGAAAGTCATTATGAATATTTACTTTGGAGGTCTTAGCTTTTAATCCCAGTTTAGTTAATGGGTTGCTATTTATGTGCTGTTCTTTGCTTGAGATCTTTGAGAGAGTGTGTCCTCAATTTTGTAAGCCTCCATGTGGAGAAAAAATAGGGTGTCTTCAGTGCTGTGAAGGGGAGGGTGTGATACAGCACTAGGGGAGAATGAGCTGATAGAATATTGGTAGCATCAAATAGTAGACACCATTTTGCAGGATTATTCTAAAGAACCATTAGGTTGCAGACTGAACATGATAATAATATCCTGTCCTCCAGAGTGGCTTAAAAACAAAAGTAGCCTTTGCATAATATAACATGCATTTCACTTCATTTTCAGGCTTGACTGTGCTCATATAGTTTATTGCTCTTCATCTTTAATAATCACACTTCTGTCCTCTCAGCATTTGTCTTGATGATAAGGACCTATTCATGTCAGATATGAACTCTCTGTTTTGAAGACAAGCCACTCATGAATCTCATACATTTGATTATGGTGATTACTTACCTGCTTTTGTCCAACATTACGGACTACCTATTATCTCAACCCTGCAGCCTAATAAAGAACTTCCAGAAGAAGAAAGTGAACAGATGCCTAGGTTGGATCTGCCTAAATTTGGTACAGTGAATGTTACAATAATAATCACTGGAAGGTGTGGGCTCTATGTTTTAGGTAAAGAGCTCCTGTAATCTTGGCATGAGTTAAAATTAGAGGATAAGAAATCATACTTTCAATTTTACTCAAAGATATGTGTAAATACACATATCTTCAGATAAGTGTATCAGATAAGTAATTTTTTCTTACTGTCTCCTTTTTTTAACTTTATATGGAAAATTACAAACATAATACAAAAGTAGAGGTAATAGTATAGTGTACTTGCAAAGTAATGACCAATCTTATTATTTTGGTATCTCACCCAATCTGGAATTTTTTGGTAGCAAGTCCTAGACATCATATTATCTCATCCATTCACATCCATAAGTATTTAAGTATGTATCTTTAAAAGATAAGGGCTCAATATAAAAAAAACAAACAATGCAATCAAAAAAAAATGCGTGGAAGACCTAGGTAGACATTTCTCCAAAGAAGACTTACAGATGGCCAAGAGGCACATGAAAAGATGCTCAACATCACTAATTATTAGAGAAATGCAAGTTAAAGCTACAATGAGGTATCATCTCACACTGGTCATAATGGCCATCATCAAAAAATCTACAAACAATAAATGCTGGAGAGGATGTGGAGAGAAGGGAAACCTCTTGCACTGTTGGTGGAAATGTGAATTGATACAGCCACTATGGAGAACAGTATGGAGGATCCTTAAAAAACTAAAAACAGAACTATCATATGACTCAGCAATCCCACTACTGGGCATATACCCTGAGAAAACCATAATTCAAAAAGAGTCATGTACCCCAATGTTCATTACAGCACTATTTACAGTAGCCAGGACATGGAAGCAACCTAAATGTCCAATGACAGGTGAATGGATAAAGAATATGTGGTATATATATACAATGGAATATTACTCAGCCTTAAAATGAATGAAATTGGGTCATTTGTAGAGATGTGGATGGACCTAGAGTATGTCATACAGAGTGAAGTAAGTCAGAAAGAGAAAAACATATAATATCGTATAATAACGCATATATGTGGACTATAGAAAAACGGTACAGATGAACCTATTTCCAGGGGAGGAATAGAGACACAGACGTAGAGAATGGACATATGGACACAGAGGGGGAAGGGGAGGGTGGGACAAATTGGGAGATTACAATTGACATATATATACTTCCATGTGTAAAATAGATAGCTAGTGGGAACCTGCTGTATAGCACAGGGAGCTCAGCTCCGTGCTCTGTGATGACCTAGATGGGTGGAAGGAGGGGTGGGGGTGGGAGGGAGGTCCAAGAGGGAGGGGATGTAGGTATACATAGAGCTGATTCACTTTGCTGTACAGCAGAATCTAACACAACATTGTAAAGCAATTATACTCCAATAAAAAATAAAAGTGAATAAAAGATAAGTGCTCTACAGAGATGTTTAAAGCAGCTTTATTCATAATAGCCCAAATGGAAACAACTCTGAAGTTCTTTAGGAGGTGCATGGTTAAACAAACGGTGGTACTTCCTTAGCACGATACTACTCAGTAATACAAAGGAACCAACTATTGATACACTTAACAACCTGGATGAATCTCCAGAGAATTATTGAGTGCAAAACGTCAATCCCCAACGTTTGCCTAGTATATGATTCCATTTAGCTAACATTTTTGAAATGAGAAGATTATAGATTGGAGAATAGATTGCAGTTTTCAGAGGTTATGAATAGGAGGAAAGTGGGTGTTGTTATAAAAGGCAACAAGGGAAGCTTGTGGCAGTGGAAATGTTCTGTATCCGACTGTATCAATGTCAGTGTCTTGGTTGTGATATTATACTATAGTTTTGCAAGATGTTACTGCTGGGGGAACTGAGTGAAGGGTAGGAGTGATCTCTTTGTATCATTTGTTACAGCTGTGTGTGAATCCACATTTATCTCAAAATAAAAAAGTTTATTTAAAAAAGGTAAGGATTCTTAAAAAACATAACCACAATTCTGTTATCACAACTAAAGTTGTTAATAATTTCTTAATATCATTAAATAAGCAAATGTTTGAATTTCCCCAATTGTTTCCTCTTTCCTCCCTTCCTTCCTACCTCCCTCCCTCCCTCCTTCCTTCCTTCCTTCTTTCTTCTTTCCTTCTTTCCTCTCTCCCTTCCTCCCTCCCTTCCTTCCTCTTCTTTTTTTAAATAGTTTCTTTGAATCAGGATCCAAATAAGGTTTATATATTAAAATGGTTAACATCTCAAGACTTTTGAAACTGAAATTCTCATTCCTTCCTTTCTTTTTTTCTTGTAGGTTTTGTTAAAGAAAAAAGGTTGTTTGTCCTGTAGTATTTGCAGTCTGGATTTTTTTTTTTTTTTGATTGTATCTCTGTGGTGTGTTTGCTATGTTCCTCCATATTCTTTATATACACTCCTAGTTAGATCTGGAAACTTGATCAGATTCAGGTTTAGTATTTTAGGGCAAGAATACTTCATTGGTGATTCTGGGTACTTTTATAAGGAGGCACATAATATTTGGTTTCTGCTCTTTTTTTGTGATGTTAGCAGCCATTGATGATTATTGCCTAGACCCATTAATTCATTAGAGGGGTTGCAAAATGGTAATGTTCTAATTCTATCATTCATTATTTATTAGCTGGACTACTTCTGTAATGACAGAGTTTCCCTAACCAGCTTAGTTACTTGAGGTGTGCTTTGTATAGAAAAGGCAGAATAAATGCTTGATTCTTTCTCTTTATGTTCTAGCTTTCAAGATAATGAGTTGGTTCTCTAGCATCCTCCAAAGGTGACCAAGAAAGTTTTTTTTATGGAGTCATGGATATAAATGTTTTATGTATTTCAATTCATTGTAGTGATTACCTTTATTGATGCTTGGTTTGTCTCATCTTTGGCCAGTGTAAGTCTCTCTCTCTCTCTTTTTTTTTGGGGGGCTGGGCTGTGTGGCTCATGGAATCTTAGTTCCCCAACCAGGGATCGAACCCAGGCCCACAGCAGTGAAAGTGCTGAGTCCTAACCACTGGACTGCCAGGGAATTTCCATGGCCAATGTAAATCTCTAAGTTGGCTCCTGAGTTATTTTGATACAACCCAAGTAGCTTTGATGGCTTCTTGCTTTTTTTTTTTTTTGCGGTACGCGGGCCTCTCACTGTTGTGGCCTCTCCCATTGCGGAGCACAGGCTCCAGACGCGCAGGCTCAGCGGCCATGGCTCACGGGCCCAGCCGCTCCGCGGCATGTGAGATCCTCCCAGACCGGGGCATGAACCCGTGTCCCCTGCATCGGCAGGCAGACTCTCAACCACTGCGCCACCAGGGAAGCCCGGCTTCTTGCTTTTTGATATGACAAGTTGATGCCCAGACTTGGGCATTCTCCAAGGAGGCTTGTCCCCTTCCAGAGTCCTTATCTAGGTGCTGCACCAGACAGAGTGGATTTAACTTTGGGTACTACCACTTACTAGCTGTATGACCTTGGGTAAATTACAAAAACTCTCCGTGTCTTATTTTTCCATTAAAATTAATGGCAGCATCTACATAGAGTTGGTGGGAAGAGTAAGAGAGAGGGTTGTATACAAAACTCAACCTGTGTCATCTCCTTTCAAATATATTCTTTCTAACACCTGAACTGTGTGTTTTAGATTTGGAAAACTAAGACTTTTGAGGTTTTCTGATTTTACATGTCTGGGGAAGGCTGTCCAAGTGCAGGTAAATGAATGGGTTTGGGTGGATAGAAGTGGAAAGAAACTCAATGATTATTTTTCCATGTGATCCCACACAAGTGCTGTGAGAGAACTGGACCAGGAGGAGCCTTGAATACACATTCTGCATGCCCCAAATACCACTAATTTCATTCTGAAGATTTTAGCATGTCTAAAACATGCAAAGGTATGAGAATTAATTTCAGTGAGTTTTCATATTTCCATGATAAATCTCTCAGGGTAAAAAACCAAACACACACACAGACACACACACACTCAGACACACACACACACACACAATAAAAAATCTAAAACTCCTTAGGTACCCTTTGGTAGATAGATTGCTTTTGACTCTCATTGATGCAGGAAGTCACTGGTTAAGGATTCTTAAATAATGAAGCTTGATATGTTGCCTGGTGATTTATAATGATGGCTGATAAACTGATGATTTAATTGTGCTTCCTCTAGTAATAATCTTAAGTGCTCAAGTGAAGTTCCAGTGATTGGCTTTCTTCTGAACTCAGTCTCCCTAGAGTCTCTAGGCATCTCTTCTACACAACATCCGATAACTGACTTTTAACTGTTCCTATTTTAAATAATACAAATCAATTAAAACACCCAGCTGTTTAACAAAACTTCTCAGTGTTGGTGTAGGTCTCGGTGGGTATTTCCTGATGGCTCATAATGACATCAATTTAGTGCACCTGGTAGGATCAGTGTGAACTGGAAGTGGCTTAATTCTTAAATGACAAGAAAATTAAGAAGGCTTTATGGATTGCTGCTGCTGCTTCAGAATCACTGCCAGCTCCACTGCTGGCTCTCACGGTAGAGTTTTATTTAAATGGGACTGCAGACATCATGTGATTGTTTTCTCTGTAATTTGCTACTAATTTGTTGATTCTGAGTTTCTAGGTATTTATTCTGGACATTAATTCGTCACCTTAGTGGGTAGGTTTATAATCCTGTAGTAATTATATCTATCTTGCAGACTTTTTGTAGAAACCCTCCAATGTTTTAACAGTACTCAGTAATTCTACCACACTTCCCTGTTTTAGGAGAGTGAATGCTTCGTTGTGTGTCACTTTGTTTGGTATCCTGGGGTAATGATGACAGTGCTATTTTCCTTTGTTGGTAATTATTTTTAGATTGTCAATCTGCACATGCATTGTGACTTTTAATGTTTATTGAATGTTGATGCTGTGGATTCCATACATCATCAGAGTACTTCACTCTCCATATTCATTTTTTTAAAAATCAATTCAGAAATGTCCTCTGTCACTCACAATCTATTGTGCTTTTCTTGTTTGGGGGTAAAAAATACATTTTTGTAAGTTTTATTTGTTCCACAGATTTTCCTTATATTAAGGGGTACATGAAAGTTCTTTCTCATTATCTTTGACTAAATAATTAATTTTTCTCAAAATTTTTTTGACTTTACACCCTGGAGTGTTTTAGAAAATCTTAACTTCATACTAAATGCTATTTAGGCATTGATATAATATTACTTTCTCATCCAGCTTTTGATTACTAAGTTAATTTCTAGAATGTTTTATTTTATTCCATTTCAATGAGAGTTCAAGATACATAGTTAAACAAGGAATGTATTTCTTATAATAGCCAGCTTATTTATTTATATTTGGGTCTTATTTCTTTAAATTGAAATTTATTTCAGCAGACAATAAAAACAAGAGACTGGTTAGTTAATGTTTTTTGTTATATGTATATCTGGTTGAGCAGAATATTGCTTAGCTTTTTGCCATCAAAGTTGCACTTTTGACTCAGCATATGACTTGAATTTATATGAGGGCTTTCTTTAAAGAATTTTCCAGCATTTCATTGATCCTTAGAACTTTTATTCCTAAAAAAGGAGCAGCTTAAGAAATAGAGACATAAATGTAGAGAACAAACGTATGGACACGAAGGAGGGAAAACAGGGAAGGGGGTTGGTGGTGGTGGGATGAGTTGGGAGATTGGGATTGACATATATACACTAATATGTATAAAATAGATAACTAAGAATTAAAAAAAGGGAGCACCTTATAACTGTGAAAATAAAATACCATTTAAAATATTTAATAATTAATTTTAATATTACTCATCTTAACACATTTCATTTTGATAATTACCTCCCATTAATTTTTAATAAACATCTTGGTTCCAAAACTTCAAGTTTGAGGAATATTTATATTCTCATTTCTAGTTTTTGAGAAAGAGGTTATTGATGGGTGGGCTGTAAAGCAGCAGCTAGAAGCAGGTAGACAAGCCTGGGGGAGTGGAAAGGCAGGCAGAGGACCCAGAGGGGATGGAAGATGGACTCTGCAGACAGGCTTATCCATATATCTGTAAGGGTATAAGCTTCCTAAGAAAGATGCTATTTGTTTTATCTTATTTTTGGCACAGTGGTTGCTGCACATTCATATTCTGTAATACAATATTCCACCTTTAAAGAAAATTCTCTTTCCTATCCATTTTGCCTTTTCTTTTCACCTGTTGTTTTCCTGGTTCTTTTCCATGTCAGCTGTTAAATTCCCCATATTACATTTGCAGTCTATATTTCAAAGTTTAAAATTTGGCAAATAAATAGAGATACTACCAAAGTATATAAAGTGTGTTTGCAAGTCATTACAATTATTTTATTGCATGCTGATGTTATTTTTTCAGTACATTAACTAATTTCTACTTCCCTCTGTCCAATCTGAATTTCAAAAATATTTAAAGTCGTCTATATACATACACTCAAATATAAGATTAATACATATACTCTAAAGATCAAAGCAAGTGAGTAAGAACTAAGTGATAGAGGGGAAAAGACAGTTTTACAGAAAACCTAGACCAAGGGACATATCTGAGCTTTCTAGAACAAAATAGGGAAATAGCAAAAAAGGGAAAGCCAATTAAATATGTTGCTTTCCTTCTGTTATGAAGTGAAAGTTTATCAAGAGAGACAAACCTTTTTATTATATTAAATTTTAGGAAGATAATTTTACAAATATAAAAATATAATCTCCTTTATAGATACTACTTAAGCCACCTTTAGAAGATGGAGAGGGAGTGATGTTCAGTTGTAATTGTGTGGGAGAGTTATAGTAATGTTCTGCGTGTGTATAGATTAACACTGTAAAGGTCCTTATTAGCAGCTTGCCATTCAAATTCAGCCTGTAGATGTATTTTGAGTGCCTGGAAAGTTTTTTGAATTTGAAAGCCTTTGGACTAGTTATGTGCTCTGTAGTTAATCATGGTCACTTCCCCTTCCTATCGCCTTATACCCTATTTCACTTACTTTGCCCACCTGTCTTCTAAAGGCATATCGGTTTGCCTATTCCAATATTGATACAAGATACAAAGAAAGTTTAGAGATTATGTATGATTATGAATTATGAATCTTAGTACATATCTTGGACTATTTTCAAATAAAAGTGCTATCACTTGAGCATAAAATTTTTTAATAACTTATTTTTTCTGATTAAAAAAGTAATACATATGGATCTTTTTTTTTTTTTTATGGTACGCGGGCCTCTCACCGCTGTGGCCCCTCGCGTTGTGGAGCACAGGCTCCGGACACGCAGGCCCAGCGGCCACGGCCCATGGGTCCAGCCGCTCCGCGGCATGTGGATCTTCCCGGACCGGGAGCACGAACCCGTGTCCCCTGAATCGGCAGGCGGACTCCCAACCACTGCGCCACCAGGGAAGCCCATGGATCATTTTTAATAAAATACAGAATAGCATAAGGAAAAAATAAAAATTGCTCAATCTCAAGCATTATAAATTACCACTGTTAACCTTCCAGTGCATGGCTTTCTAGAAATATTATATATATATTTTTATATAATTATATATATACATAATATATATTCACACATATGTATACATTATATATAAATATACACAAACACAAATGAGATCATACTATGTGTCTGGTTTTTTTTTTTGAAATTTACATTACAGCTATCTTTTCATGCCAATATTTAAATACATCTAAATTTTCCTTCTAATGACTGCTTAGAATTCCATTCTAAAGCTATACCATAATTGTTTTAACCAATTTTATGTTGTGAACATTGAGTTCTTTTACAATTGTATTATAAACAGTTCCTAAGTGAACATCTTTGTACATATAATTTATGCAGTTGTCAGGTTATTTCTCTGGAATAAATTCTTAGAAGTTGAATTGGTGAGTCAATAAGCATTCACTTTTAAAGACTTTTTTAGATATTCCCATGTCAATCTCAGAAAAGATGTACTAACTCCTCCCACCAGCAGTATATTAAAGAACCCTTTCCCTAAGTGCTGGCTGACACTGGCCATAATTGTTCTCTTTCACATGTTACAATCTGATGTCAACCAGACTTCTGATTGGAGACATGTGCCAAACAATCGAACACCAAAGTTACTGATGAACAAAATGTAGGTTTTTCCCGCAGTTGATTGACACATACATTTTAGACACCGAGGAAGTCGATGTATGGTCAGAATTAAAGGGTCTGCTTTGCATTCTTGTCAAGACATAGTCTTGTTTCTGGCGTCCAGAGAAGCCTGTAGGAGTACCTGCCAGCAGGGCTGAGGCTTTTCTTTGTAAGCTTTATTAGGTTTGCACAAATGATTGAGCAGAATCCATGGAAGCATGGAAGTCCTGCTCCTTTAAGCATGGAAGATAAGCTCTTGGATGGCAAGATTTTTGCAAGCTGGAGTTGTCAGTCATCCACCTCACCCAGATAACAAGACAGGAGTGGAATATTTGATAGTAACATTGTATCAGAGCAGGCCTGCCAGGATGAGGTTACTATTAATACACCTCCCTCCAAACAATAAAAGGGTTAGCATTTTGAATACTTTCAGAATACTATCCATTTGGGTCCTGAAGAACATCTCCTAAAACTGACAAATTTGGTTTTGGCACAGTTGTGCTTGAGCTGTTCCCCCTGGCAGTAATTGGCTGTGAGATTAATGTATTCTTTAAGTAGAACCAGGTCATCACCATATAGACGGGTGCTTGTCTTTCTGTTTGCTATCACAGGAAATCAAGTACTCACTTCTAAAAGCTCAATCAAATTGGAAATGAATTGAAAAGTGTGGGGCATGAATGCAACTCTATTATATAACCTTTTAAGATTAGAATTTATCTCGTCTAAAGGTTTTTCAGTCCAATAGCTAACACTTAGGGAGCATTTCCCAAGTGCCAGGTATTCTAAATATTTTACATTTATTATTTCACTTAATCTTCCGAACACCCATATTAGGTTGATTCTATTCTCTGCATTTTAGAGAAGGGGAAATCAAGGCATAAGGACATCAGATAACATGCTAAAGGTCAAACGTCTATTAAGTGACAGAACCAGGATTTGAACTCATGTTCATGAACTCATGAGTTTGAGAACTGCATCATTACCACTATGCTTTAGCTTCTCCTGCAATGTTTATCTTATTCTCAAGATGTTATCATATAGATCTGATTCATTTTTGTGTCATGGACCCCTTTGAAATCTGATGAAAAATCCAGGACCTTTTCCTTGACACAAAATTTTGCAACCCTATTAAAGAAGAACATCCAAATCTTTGGAATTTGTAGTGGCTGTCGTGGATTAGAACTCAACATCCATTCCACCCTCCTTCTCTTGTTCCTTTCCTGTATTGCAGACATTGGAAAGTTAAAACACCATTCTCCATTTCTCTCTTTAAGAGGGGTCTGAATTTGATTTAGGTTCATCATATTGGTTGCATTTGTGCAGGATTTGGAAAGCAGAAGTGTTGGAGGCTGTACTTTGTTGGAAGCACTGTGGGTCATGAGGGTTGTCTGTGTGGCTCCAGTGTCCAGTCACTAGCTTTGGGTGTGCCAAGAGGCAGTGGATGGGGCGACCATTTTGCTGGTGTGAATTGCAGCAGGGGTAGCATGGCCCTGGAGGTGGCCGCAGTAGAGGCAAGTTCCTGATCATGGGAGTTGGGAATATGATTCTGGAATGGTAGATTCCTGATCTGAAAAGAGGCATTATGTCCCATGGTCTCCAGTTCTCCAGGGAGGCTCTGGGAATTGTTCCTGGAAAATAATCTAGAATGTGTTTCTTCAGCTCTCCCAGTGAGGGCTTCAGTTAGACAGAGGCGATTCCATTTTTTGCAACTGACTCTTGACTGATACAATATATAGCTTGACCTAAGGGTAGTTTTTTCAACATGTTGGCAGTTTGCTTCTGAATTCAGAAACATTTGGGTTCTTACTCAAGTTCTACTTATTAACAGTGTGACCAAGGACTAACTATTTGACATTTCACCTTTGTCTTTCACAAAATGGGAAATTTTTTCTATATGGGGACTATTATAAGGACTACTCCATTGGGTCGTTGTGAGAATTACTTGAGTTAATTCATGTGATGTGCCTAGCATAATGCTTGACACATAACTGGTGCTAAGAATGTGAGCTCTTATTTATCATTAATCCTTAAATACTGTGAAAAGAAAACACACAATTTGTGTTTTGGATAAAATACAGCACTGCAGTGGTCCATAGAATAATTGTTGAGCTTCAAGGTTCCTACAACAATATATTCACAGGCTCAAACTGATAGTTTATTGAGGAGGAAGCTGATATAGAGTACTTACGGGTCATATTCACTTAGTTAACTAGATAAAAAGTTTGGTAGTTCTCATTCAAATAGCATTCAAAACATTCTGGTAGCTAATCTTCCTCAGGAGAGACCTTCAGCTTTAGATGGCTATTTCAACATGCTGCTTTTTATGTGATGTGGTTGGCAAATCATGAGAGGGATGTCCCAAGGCTGTTAGAGCAGAAGTAGCCCATCTGGGCCTGTGAGAATCCATCCACAGTGATGCTCTCCGAGCCATGCCATGAGCACTTGCACTCTAGAAACTGTAGTTGTTATTGGGCTTGTGGCTAAACCTACAGCTTCCCATAGAGATACAGAAATGTCTTAACATACCCTACAATACATCTAGAATTGATTAAAAAAAAATTTTTTTTTTAAAAGTAATGCTGGGGGCTTCCCTGGTGGCACAGTGGTTAAGAATCTGCTGCCAATGCAGGGGACACGTGTTTGAGCCCCGGTCCGGGAAGATCCCACATGCCGCGGAGCAACTAAGCCTGTGTGCCACAACTACTGAGTCTGTGCTCTAGAGCCCGCAAACCACAACTACTGAAGCCCGTGCACCTAGAGCCTGTGCTCCGCAACAAGAGAAGCCACCACAATGAGAAGCCCGCACACCACAACGCGGAGTAGCCCCCGCTCGCCGCGACTAGAGAAAGCCCACGTGCAGCAATGAAGACCCAACGTAGCCCAAAATAAATACATAAAATAAATAGATTTAAAAAAAATAGTAATGCTGGGAATAAATATTTTTAAAAATTGCTACATGTAAGAAAGTGAAGTAGATATTAAGGCTTATTTTCCAGTAGCATTAAAGGGTAAGGAAACACGATCCAGGTACAGTTTGTTCAATTATACTGAATAGCTAACAAGGCTAACTAAATTAAAAAATAAAAGAAGTGTTCTTCAGTTTAAGGGCAAAATGTCTCCAGAAATTTTGCACCCTTTGTGCAGTAGAAACTGTTTTATTAAATCACTGCAATATCCCCAGCATTGTACTAGTAATTGTGGGGGGGCCAGAGGAAGTACAGGGTATTTTACCTGACTAGAAAAACTTGTGTTATATACCGAAGAGAAAAGGGTAATATACTTGGACACTGTGAGATAAACCACTTCCTGGTTAAAGGAGTTAAATGGAATACATGTCTAAGTAGCTTCCTCTAATCAATATGCTCCTTTCTGCCAGGCTTTCTCCCCATCCCCACCCCACCCCCACCCCCAGCCTTATTCAGATAGTCTTTAACAGCCAAGAACACCCTCACATGGCAGTTCAGGCAGGTTTTGAAAACTTAGACTTATTAATATACAGCCAGTGGGGAACTCCACAACAGGACAGCCAGACAGTCAATGCTGTAGACCTCAGAATGTTGCTTATGTAACCCGTTTAAAGGTTCTGAAAGCCTTCCTCCTCCACTGTGATTTGAAGGTGGTCATAGAATCAAATTAATTGCAAACAGCTGTTAAAGGAGACAATCTGTTTAATTAAGAGTCCTGTAAAATGATCACTTTGAATCCTCAGAAGTCCATCTCCTAGGTAGAAATAATCAGCAAATTGCAATTATTTTCCACATTTTATTTGAATTTCTTCAAAGGCATGTTTGACACCAGTGTCACCATCAGGAAAGGTTAAGTGATCAAAAGCGCTGTTCTCTTGAATATGTGAATGACATTTCCCCTTGGACTTTAATTTAGGAGATTTAAGTTATAACTTTAACACAAGTTTGGCTGTTGTTTTCCCCATTGATCAAAGTGGCTGTCCCTAGAGGTGTGGACCATATGGAAACCGTCTTCTCAAAACAGGCCCTTCTACTGATGAAGCTTTAATCAAATCATTATCATTTCATACACTCCCATCTCCTAGAGTTATTGTGGCAGCTAACTTGGGTTTCACACTGGGTTCAGGGAAGTCCCATGTGTGAGTGGGGGTATCTTGGGGCTATTCTATGTGTATGTTACGGTGTATGTGAGGGTGTGAGGGGGATGAGGGGACATATTTGGAAGAGGCCAAGTAAGGTAGATGGGTCTTTGGAGCTCTGCCCCTTACTTCAGTCAAAGCACGTCCACTTTCTTCTGTTTTTTAGTTCCTTGTAAGGTTTTATTTGCAAAAAGTGTTCTGCTGCTTTAAAATGTTTGAAAACGTCTGAGCTAGAGGACATATTGCCAAGATATAATTCAAAAGACTGTCAAGTTAAAGCTGTACAACTAACAGTGCTTTGTTCCTTGACAAGGGGAATTTTAAACATGTCAAGTCTATCTTTTGAGAGTTGAATCAGGAATATATAAGTCCATATTATTTCCAGCAGGTTGCTCAGAAAAAGATCCTTTTGGTCTTAACTGAGATCATTGTGGCCAGGCTTACCTTTGCATCTGTTGTAGTTATTTTTTGCGGAGCATTGAATAAAAATAGTTCTTAGAATCCACAGCCTTGGATATGACAGTTCATTCTGTCAAACTGAGGCAGATTCTAACAACTAACGATATGGCCCAGAAGGAAGGTGATCAGGGTATTTAAACTGAGCTCTCCATCCTGGCTCTTCATAGGAGACAAACTTTTGGCCCTCTGGGTATTTTCTGGAGCTCCTTTATAATCAGAAAATGTAGCCAGTTAACTTTGGAAACTAAGGATCTTAAGTTTCTACAGCTGCCAATAGTGTCTCCCTTGCTAACTCAAATTACCTGTACTTTAGATAAAGCTCGCCAATCTGCATACACACCAATGTAGCTCAGGGAGATCATCCAGGATGCCCCTTCTTCCTTGCTTGTGTGTAGTCTGCTTTCACCCTTGTCTCATTCATGCCTGGTTTCAAGTACTTTGTTGTGTAACCCTAGTACCGACCTTCTTTTGTCCTATGACCTTGGTACTTGAGAGATGTCTTCCTGATGCACAAACCTCAGCTCTCTCTTGTGAACATTGGCTTTGGTCTTGTTACTTGAAAAATCCTCCTATCTTCTTCTGGCCCACAAACAACAACTTTGGCAGGACCTACCTAACCATCCCAAACTCTTCGGCCAAGATGGGAGGTTTTCCAAACCAGTCTAAGGACAGCGGTGGCTTTCCAGGTAATGGTTTGGAAATCTTAGGTGCCCCTTATTTTATGTCTATCTGTCTGTCTATATCTATTGATAAAATGATCCATATGCCCATACCAAGTTCACATTCAGGGGTTCAGGGGACTAACCTCAGCTGAATCGAGTGCCCTGAGCACTCTTGCCAAGGGCTGGTGTTTAGCAGGAAGTAAAACCCATTTCCTAATGTATGAATGTTCTCTCAAGGTCCTGGTTACTGCATGATGTTACATGCCCTATCTATGGAAGGAGAAGCCCTCACATATTTTGGAGTGAAAAATGTGAGGAAAATTGGGAGAGAGGGAGGGACTGGGTCTGAGGAAAGTTGATTAAGGGGATTCAGCTGTTAATGTGGTATATTTCCCTCTAGGTTTTCATTTAATTCACCTGCTCAGTTCTAGATTTAATTTGTAGACACTCTTAAGTAATATTAGATCACATATAAGTGAGCAAAAAACCAGATTTTCATTTAATAACCAATAAAGAAGGCTAGGATAAGGATGCATATTTTCTACAGGTTTTCTGTAGTTTTGATGTCAACTTTGGACTCACTCCCAAAAGCAAAGATTCCACAACCTGAATTCCTGGTCTAAGAGGTTATTCTTCTTTCATTCTGCAACATTCTAAGAACAGGCAGCTATTGTATATTTTTAAAAATTTTTATTGGAGTGTAGTTGCTTTATAATGCTGTGTTAATTTTTACTGTACAGCCAAGTGACTCAGCTATATGTATACATATATCCCTTCTTTTTTGGATTTCCTTCCCATTTAGGTCACCACAGAGCATTGAGTAGAGCTCTCTGTGCTATACAGTAGGTTCTTATTAGTTATCTATTTTATACATAGTATCAATAGTGTATGTATGTCAGTCACAATCTCCCAATTCATCCTACCCCTCCGTCCCTTTACCCCCGTGGTATTCATACATTTGTTCTCTACGTCTCCAGAAGGGAACAGTACTAAAATAGTTTCTTGGGATTTGGGGACTTCTTGAAACTTCAATTGCTGTTTTGTTTGACTTTTCACATTGACTTTTCTGAAGACCGAACACCCTAATTTCATCAGTGGAAGTGTTACTTAATGGTTTTTCTTTCTTTTAATATTTATTTTATTATTTATTTATTTAATTTACTTTTGGCTGCATCGGCTCTTAGTTATGGCACACAAGATCTTCGTTGAGGCATGCGGGATCTTTTGTTGCAGCGTGAGGGCTCTACGTTGCCCCGAGCAGGCTTCTCTCTAGTTGTGGCGTGCGGGTTTTCTCTCTCTAGTTGTGGCGTGCCGGTTCCGGAGCACGTGAGCTCTGTAGTTGTGGCACGAGTGTTCCACAGCCCATGGGGTCTGTAGTTTGTGGCATTCAGGCAGCCTCTCTAGTTGAGGCATGTGAGCTCAGTAGTTGTGGTGCATGGGCTTAGTTGCCCCATGGCATGTGGGATCTTAGTTCCCTGACTAGGGATTGAACCCACGTCTCCCGCATTGTAAGGTGGACTCTTCACCACTGGACCACCAGGGAAGTCCCTACTTAATGGTTAATATGATTATTTTCCTTTAATGTCCTATAAGAAGCATGATATGCCTTAAATGTTTTCAGGTGCATGTGCACATTCAGCTCACACTGGCATGTTATATAGCTAATTTTCCCCTAGTTTTTCCTGCACATGTTTCAGTTCAAAGCAGGCAAGCTCCTCTGATCATTTATCTTAGCTGCAGAGATTCTTCAATTCTAAATGTTAATATTGATTTCTTCTTATAGAGAAGTCTGGTAGAAATTTTGAAATTTAGGGTGGGATTAATGGATAACTTCTAGTATTATGAAAGAAAACAAGGAAAGAAATCTCCAAGTGAAACAAAAATTGTTTTACCGATATTAAACATTTTTTTTCTGAATATTTACTGACTTTTCTCAAAACATGAAAACTGCATTATTTCTTGGTAGAATTTGTGTGCTTGAGAGAGATTGTCTCAAACTTTTCTTTTTTAATTAATAAATTTCCTACATGTTAATAACTAGAATGTGCATCATTAAGATATATTGAAAACAACATAGAATCTATAGCAAGAAAGAAGTGGATCAAAGGTTGAATCTGCCTCTTACGGGTTATATGCCTTGAGGCAAGTTACCTAAAAATCACGTTGCCTAGTATAATATAGCAACACCAACTTTCTTTTGGGTAGTATTTGTCTGATAAACTTTTCTCTGCCCTTTAATTATTCATCTTTCTCTGTTTGTTGTTCTTGATAAATAGGACATTAAAAAAATTATGTACAGTAAAATTCATCTTTTTTTTTTTTTTTTTTTTTTGCTGTATAGTTCTGTGGATTTTGACAAATGTATAGAGAAGTGTAACTCTCACTACAATCAAGATGCAGAGCTGCTCCTTCACACCTGCCCCATATTCCCTAGTGCAGCCCCTTGTCCTCAATCCTTTCTCCTGCCCCGACCTTTGTGCTCTCTACCTATGTTTTCCTTTTCCAGAATGTTGTATATAGATTTATACAGTATGTAGTGTTTTAAGTCTGGCTTCCTTCACTTACCACAGTGCATTTGAGTTCATCCATGTTGCTATATATCAAGTTTATAACTTTTTGTTGCTGAGTAGCATTCTATTGTATAAGTGTACATTTTCTTTATTCCTTTACCACTTGAAGGATCTTTGAGTTGTTTGTACTTTTCATTGATTAAAAATAACACCCCATTATAAAATTCTTTAACGTGGAAACATGGTAAAATTCATTAACATGGTTTTTGGTTGATTTACGTTTTATTTCTCTTGGGTAAATACTTAGGACTAAGATTACTAGTCCATATGATTTTTATAAGAAAACACCAAACTGTTTTCCAAAGTGTTTGAACCACTTTGCATTTCCACCAGCAATTTCTGAGAGTTCTGGTTGCTCCACATCCTTACCAGCCCTTGATATTGTCAATTTTAAAATTTATTTTAGCTATACCAATTAGTGTATTATAGTATCACAGTGTGGTTTTATTCTGCATTTGCTTAATGACCAATGGTGTTGAGTATCTTTTAATGTGCTTGTTTGGTGTTCCTATATTTTCTTTGGTGAAATGTCTTTTCAAATCTTTTGCCCATTTTTTGATTGGATGCTTTATATTCTTATTGTTGGCTTTTGAGGGTTCGTTACATATTCTAGATACAAGTCCTTTACCAGAAGATATGTGATATACAATACATGCTCCCACTATGTGACTTCTCTTTTTATTCTCTTAACAGTATTTTTCACAGAGCAAAAGTTTTAAAATTATGCAAAGTCCAGTTTATCAAAAAATATTTTTTAATGTACTGTACTTTTAGTATTATATCAAATAACTCTTTGCCTAGCCCAAGATCACAAAGATTTTTTATAGACATTTTATAGTTTTACTTTTTATACTTATGTCTATGATACATTTTGAGTTAATTTTTGAGTAAGGTGTGAGGTCTGAGTTCATGTTTATTTTATTTTTTACATGTGGCTGTCCATTTGGTCCTGCACAATTTGTTGAAAAGACTAATCTTTCTTGATGGAGTTGCCTCATACCTTTGTCAAAAATAAACTGACCATATATGAGTGGCTCTATTTTTGGACTTTCTTTTCTGTTCCATTGATTTATTTTCTATTCTTTCACTAATACCACACTGTCATGCTTATTGTAGCTTTATATTAAGTCTTGAAATCAGAGTGTAAGTCTCTCAACCTTGTCCTTTGACAAAATTGTGTCAGCTATTCCTTTGCCTCACAGCCTTTCCTAGGCTGGTTTGGATCTGTCCTGGACATGCACTGCTTGGGAGTGAGCTTGGGACTTCTGTTTTTGTGCAGAATTAGAGGATCCATTTCTCCAGCTCTCTACGGTTTCTCCCACACTCTCTGGATCTCAAAGGCTCCTTTTCCTGGTCTTCTGGCTAGAAAGAGAGGGTTTCTCTTGGAGTTTTAACTTCTTGCTCTGCGTGTAGTTTCATATTACTAGGACTACCCTTGAGATAAAGCAGCAGAAGAAAAGAGAGAAGGAAAAAAAATAAACCCAGATATTCCCTCACATCTTCAGACTACCATGTCTCCTTTTCCCACAGAAATGTGTTTTTTTGTTTGGTTTGGTTTTTTTTTCGAAGTTTTAGGCTGCCACTGCAGTGCAGGTCCATGACTGGGGCCATCCTTGGGGCAGGACTGTGAGAGAAGAAAGAGGGGAAAAAAAAATCACATAGACCTTCCCCACCCTCTTCAACTCACAGGGACCCCTTTTCCTGGCTGTCTGGCCAGTGTTTTTGTTGCCTGAACTCCTTGCACAACCCCACACTGGGCAACCCCTGGGTCAAAGCCAGGAGATAAAAGAGGAAAAGCCAGAGAATTTACTCCCCTGGAAGTTTTTCTTCAAGCTTTGGCTTCTCTTTCCAATCTGCTACTACTGTTAACTTTTCAGAGTCCTAGAGTAGCTGCTTTTAAAAATTTTGGTTTTTTTTTAGCTTTAGTCAATTGGAGAGATAGGTTGTAGTGGGCTTACTCCATCTTGGCTGGCACCAGAAGTATAGAGTCCTTATGTTTAAGTGCTATTTATATATTTTTTTCTCATATTGCTGTACTGAAAAAATCCAGTCTATTAGTTTTGTCTTTAAACCAGAGAGTTTAATCTGTTTACTTTTATTGTGATGTATTTCAGTTTTTTTCCTACATCTTAGTTGTGCTTCTGTTTGTCTTCCTTTTTGGTTTCCTCGTATAGCATTCTTCTAATTTTAAAGAGTTATGTAACTTTTATGAGATTCCTAATTTTAATCTCTAAAATGGAGATAAAAGGATCTAACTAGAATGTTATTTTCAAGATTAATGAGGTAAAATATTTAACGTATCTAACATGTCCCAGGTACAGTAAATATAATTTAATAAGATTAAGTGAGCACCTATTATGTGTTCAATAACAGAACAAATATAAATTACTGCTCTTATGAGCTTACATCCTTGCAGGGAAGGCACCAATAAACAAAATAAATAAGTAAACTACATAGTCTGATAGAGGACAAAAATTGCTATGGAAAAATATAAAGCAGGGAAGGGGTTAGGGAGAACAGTGGGAAGGTAGAGTTGGCAGCTGTAAACTGGCAAGTTAGTTTCCTTCTGTATGAGAAATAGTACTGCTTTTTTCTTTGCACGTTTCATTTGCATAGCATTTTATGTATCATTTTGCAGAGCAAGTTAATATCTCATATTTTGTTTTTATTCTCATTCATGGATTCAACAAATGTAGGCCCGATTTGTGCTAGACTCTGGGGTACAATGGAGAGTAAAACCAGACCTGGCATCCCTGTGAAGTCTTAAGGGATTTTGCTACATTATTTTCATACTAGGTGAAGTCAGCGATGCAAATGTATTTATCTCTTCCATAGTGTTTCTTGAATTTTACTATGTAATAGGACATTGTAATAATTGATAGTTTAGCAAGATAGACATGGTCCGTATTCTCATGAATCTTACAATCTAATGAGAACACTAATCTTTAAACAAACAACTGCAGCATACTCTGGCTATAGTATGGAGAAGATTGGAATGGAGCAGGACTGAAGGCAGGAGACCAGTTAGGAGAAAGAAGTAACCCAAGAAAAATATGATGATGGCCCAGATGGGGGGTGGAGGTGTGTGGAGATAAAGAATGATTCTAGAGATAAAGAGAAAGTTTATTTTAGGAGGTGGAATTGACAGTGTTGGGGAAACTGGGTGATGGATGATGCCAGTCACAGAGGAGGGATGGGATGAATTCAGTTTTCAAGATCCTTAAAGTTTAAAGATCATGCAAGACAGCTAAGTGTCATATCTCTGAACCTCATGAAAACATATCAGGAATATATACGTGGATTTGGAAGTTATCAGTAATAAATAGTCATTGAAGCCATGGGAATAGAGGAGGTCACCCAGCCAAATGTGAAATCAAAATAGAAAATGGCCTAAGAGAGAATTCAGAAGCATACCATTATTTAAGCGAAGAGTAGAAGACTGCCTATGAAAGGCATTGAGAAAGGGTGGCCAAAAGTGTAGGAGGAAACTCAGGAGATTCTGAGACCCTGGAGCCTAAGGAGGAATGGGTTTCAGCACCTTGAGCTTGTTGTATTCAGAGAAGCCAGGTAAGAAAAGGCTGAAATGTGCCTATTGGGTTCAGTAACGACAAGGTCATTTGTGTACTTGTGATACATAAACAGATTATTGTGGTTTGATGCCTCAGTGGGGAGATGAGGAAGCAGACAGAGTTAATAATTGTTTCATTAATTGGGAGAGAAAGATAGGATGATTCTTGGAGAAGAAAATGAAGGGCAAGGAGGGGTTTATTT
Source organism: Lipotes vexillifer (assembly GCF_000442215.2). Taxonomy (NCBI): domain Eukaryota; kingdom Metazoa; phylum Chordata; class Mammalia; order Artiodactyla; family Lipotidae; genus Lipotes; species Lipotes vexillifer. Next base: position 1,527,864 of record NW_006778610.1, on the reverse strand, counting down.
TTCATTGTAGTTGATTTGTTTGTTTTTAAGATGGAAAGGACTTGAGTGTTTTAAAAACTCATAGGAAAGAGCCAACACAGAGAGAGGATATAGAAGGAGAATTGAGAGAGTAAAGTTCCAGAAAAGGTGGGGTTGATGGAGGGACAAGAGATGGCTCTTCCTTTTTAACAGAAGTTATAGAGAACAAGATATGGTTATGGATTCAGATGTATTTTTAGTTTGGCAAGAAAAATATATTTTATGGTTTCTAAATTTTCTGTAAAGTTGGAAGCAAACTCATCTGCTGACAGAGAGTGATTTCAGAGCTTTAGAGAAAATGGAGATTTGAATTCCTTCTATGGGGATGGAAAAGTAGACTAGAGAAATAGGACAAGGAGGAGGCATGGTGGGTCCACTTGAGATGTGCCCAGTTACATGATCTTCTCAAGCAGTGCAACCTGGGTGGAAGTGCAAAATAGAGTCAGCCAGAATTGGGATTTTGCCAGGTGTTAAAATGGAGAGACAGTAGATAAGAAAATTGAGAATACTGGTAAGAATGTGATTGAAGTGACAAAGAATAGAATCTAAGTTTAATAAGGAAAAGAGGAGGTGAGCTCATAGAAAATGTGGACTAGAGGTTCCCATGAGATCAAAGAACTGAAATCTTGCGGATCTTCTAAGAGATCAGAAAAGATAGGATATTTTGGTCTGGAAATGGTTTTAGAGGGGGAGTGACTGTTGGTGTTGATAAATTCCTCAGTGTGACTTTTGGTGTGCTTAGCTGAAGTGGAAGTCAAGAAAGAGAGGCCAGGGTGTTGCATGGATCATCCACGTGGATATAAAGTCAACTTGGATGATGGCGGCACTTGAAGTAGAAGACTATGAATCAAATGCTAAACTCTTAGAGGCTACATCAATAAATAATAGCAATGAGAAGGGGGAACAAATATAGGAAAAACATTTAGGAACATACATAATATTTCGGTGATAAAAAAATTTGAGACAGTGGAGAAATTTTGAATTCTTGTGGCTATTTGATGATATTTAGAAATCAGTGTTAATTTTTTTAGATATGATAATGTCATCATTAACTTTGAGAGATATATACGGAAATATTTATGAAATGATGTCTGAGGCTATCCACAAAATATTCCAGGTGTAGGGGATAGGGAGTGTAGAGTAGGTGAAGGTATAGATGAATCAAGATTGTACAAGGGTTTATAACTGTTGAATCTAAGTAATGGTTATTAGAGATTCCATACATGATACTGTCTACATCTTTGTGTGTTAGAATGTTTCCATAAAAAATTTTTCCATAAAAAAAGTGAAATATACAAACAAAACCAAAGGCTTCCTAAAACCAAATAAACCCAAACACTTTCCATCACCCTCAGAATATTTAAAGAAACAAAGAAAACTCCAAGAGATATTTCTATATAAATGTTTAAAAGTTAAAATGGCAAGAAATGTCCCTTACTTTTGTAGTCTTGATTTTGCTAATAAAATCAGTATTCTCCTTGTTTATACACTACAGTATTTCACAAAATTCGTTTATATCCTCTTGAAACATTCATTTTTGGCTGATTTCTTGCTATTTTTGTCTGTCCTTCTAAAAGTTATTCTGACATGAATAACTCTGGTAGCTTGGACATGTAACTGGCTTGCTTTTTTTTCATTCAGTGACCCAATATATATTTCTTAATGAATGTGTATCAGACAATAAACAAAGGAGAGCAAGGGGAAGAATAATAACAGAAATGGGGAGGAGGTAGAAGGTATGAGAACCCAATGGCATGTGCATCAATGGAGCTGATTTTTAAAAAATATTTTCTTATCGAGGCATAACATACATACACAAATAAAATGTATACAGATCATTAATTATCATGTAGTGATTCTACCTGTGTACCTACCATTCAAACAAGAAATACATTCTAAAATCTCAGAAGCTCCCACCTCATACCTGCTCCCAATCACTTTCGTTCCCTTCCCTGTAAAGGAAGCCATTGTCTGACTTCTCAAACCTTCCATTCGTTTTGCCTGTTTTTGAATTTTATATAAATTGGATCGTATACCATGTATTGTTTTTTTTTGTTTTTTTTTGTTTTTGGGCCGCGCCGTGTGGTTTGTGGGATTTTAGTTCCCTGACTAGGGATTGAACCCAGGCCCTCGGCAGTGGGAGCATGGAGTCCTAACAAGTGGACCGCCAGGGAGTTCCTAGTATTGTATTCTTTTTTTTTTTTTTAACATCTTTATTGGAGTATAACTGCTTTACAGTTGTGTGTTAGTTTCTGCTTTATAACAAAGTGAATCACCTATACGTATGCATATGTCACCATATCTCCTCCCACTGGAGTCTCCCTCCCACCCCCCCCATCCCACCCCTCTAGGTGGTCACAAAGCACTGAGCTGATCTCCCTGTGCTATGTGGCTTCTTCCCACTAGCTATCTATTTTATATTTGGTAGTGTATATATGTCCATGCCACTCTCTCACTTCGTCCCAGCTTACCCTTCCCCCTCTCCATGTCCTCAAGTCCATTCTCTATGTCTGCGTCTTTATTCCTGCCCCGCCCCTAGGTTCTTCAGAACCTTTTTTTTTTTTTTAGGTTCCATATATATGTGTTAGCATATGGTATTTGTTTTTCTCTTTCTGGCTTACTTCACTCTGTATGACAGACTCTAGGTCCATCCACCTCACTACAAATAACTCAATTTCATTGATTTTTATGGCTGAGTAATATTCCATTGTATATATGTGCCATATCTTCTTAACCCATTCATCTGTTGATGGACATTTAGGTTGCTTCCGTGTCCTGGCTATTGTAAATAGAGCTGCAATGAACATTGTGGCGCATGTGTCTTTTTGAATTATGGTTTTCTCAGGGTATATGCCCAGGAGTGGGATGGCTGGGTTGTATGATAGTTCCATTTTTAGGTTTTTAAGGAACCTCCATACTGTTCTCCATCATGGCTGTATCAATTTACTTTCCCACTAACAGTGCAAGAGGGTTCCCTTTTCTCCATACCCTCTCCAGCATTTACTGTTCGTAGATTTGTTGATGATGGCCATTCTGACTGGTGTGAGGTGATACCTCATTGTAGTTTTGATTTGCATTTCTCTAACGCTTAGTGATGTTGAGAATCCTTTCATGTGTTTGTTGGCAATCTGTATATCTTCTTTGGAGAAATGTCTACTTAGGTCTTCTGCCCATTTTTGGATTGGATTGTTTGTTTTTTTGATATTGAGCTGCATGAGCTGCTTGTAAATTTTGGAGATTAATCCTTTGTCAGTTGCTTCATTTGAAAATATTTCCTCCCATTCTGAGGGTTGTCTTTTCATCTTCTTTATGGTTTCCTTTGCTGTGCAAAAGCTTTGAAGTTTCATTAGGTCCCATTTGTTTATTTTTGTTTATTTCACAGCATCTTGCTGTGATTTATGTCAAAAAGTGTTCTGCCTATGTTTTCCTCTAAGAGTTAGATAGTGTCTGGCCTTACATTTAGGTCTTTAATCCACTTTGAGTTTATTTTTGTGTATGGTGTTAGGGAATGTTCTAGTATCATTCTTCTACATGTAGCTGTCCAGTTTTCCCAGCACCACTTATTGAAGAGGTTGCCTTTTCTCCATTGTATATTCTTGCCTCCTTTATCAGTAATAAGGTGACCATATGTGCGTGGGTTTATCTCTGGGCTTTCTGTCCTGTTCCATTGATCTGTATTTCTGTTTTTGTGCCAGTACCACACTCTCTTGATTACTGTAGCTTTGTAGTATAGTCTAAAGTCAGGGAGCCTGATTCCTCCAGCTCCATTTTTCTTTCGCAAGATTGCTTTGGCTATTCGGGGTCTTTTGTGTTTCCATACAAATTGTGAAATTTTTTGTTCTAGTTCTGTGAAAAATGCCATTGGTAGTTTGATAGGGATTGCACTGAATCTGTAGATTGCTTTGGGTAGTATAGTCATTTTCACAGTGTTGATTCTTCCAATCCAAGAACATGGTATATCTCTCCATCTGTTTGTATCATCTTTAATTTCTTTCATCAGTGTCTTATAGTTTTCTGCATACAGGTCTTTTGTCTTCTTTGGTAGGTTTATTCCTAGGCATTTTATTCTTTTTGTTGCAGTGGTAAATGGGAGTGTTCCCTTAATTTCTCTTTCAGGTTTTTCATCATTAGTGTATAAGAATGCAAGAGATTTCTGTGCATTAATTTTGTATCCTGCTACTTTACCAGATTCATTGACTAGCTCTGGTAGTTTTCTGGTAGCATCTTTAGGATTCTCTATGTATAATATCATGTCATCTGCAAACAGTGACAGCTTTACTTCTTCTTTTCCGATTTGGATTCCTTTTATTTCTTTTTCCTTTTCTTCTCTGAGTGCTGTGGCTAAAACTTCCAAAACTATGTTGAATAATAGTGGTGGAAGTGGGCAACCTTGTCTTGTTCATGATCTTAGTGGAAATGCTTTCAGTTTTTCACCATTGACAACGATCTTGGCTGTGGGTTTGTCATATATGGCCTTTATTATGTTGAGGTAGGTTCCCTCTATGCCCACTTTCTGGAGGGTTTTTATCATCAATGGGTGTTGAATTTTGTCAAAAGCTGTTTTCTGCATCTGTTGAGAAGATCATATGGTTTTTATCCTTCAACTTGTTAATATGGTGTATCACATTGATTGATTTGCATACACTGAAAAATTCTTGCATTCCTGGGATAAACCGCACTTGATCATGGTGTGTGATCCTTTAATGTGCTGTTAGATTCTGTTTGCTGGTATTTTGTTGAGGATTTTTGCCTCTATGTTCATCAGTGATATTGGCCTGTAGGTTTCTTTCTTTGTGACATCTTTGTTTGGTTTTGGTATCAGGGTGATGGTGGCCTCTTAGAATGAGTTTGGAAGTATTCCTCCCTCTACTATATTTTGGAAGAGTTTGAGACGGATAGGTCTTAGTTCTTCTCTAAATGTTTGATAGAATTTGCCTGTGAAGCCATCTGGTCTGGGCTTTTGTTTGTTGGAAAATTTTAAAATCACAGTTTCTATTTCAGTGCTTGTGATTGGTCTGTTTATATTTTCTATTTCTTCCTGGTTCAGTCTCGGGAGGTTGTGCTTTTCTAAGAATTTGTCCATTTCTTCCAGTTGTCCATTTTATTGGCATATAGTTGCTTGTAGTATTCTCTCATTATCCTTTGTATTTCTGCAGTGTCAGTTGTTACTTCTCCTTTTTCATTTCTAATTCTATTGATTTGAGTCTTCTCCCTTTTTTTCTTGATAAGTCTCGCTAATGGTTTATCAATTTTGTTTATCTTCTCAAAGAACCAGCTTTTAGTTTTATTGATCTTTGCTATCATTTCCTTCATTTCTTTTTCATTTATTTCTGATCTGATCTTTATGATTTCTTTCCTTCTGCTAACTTTGGGATTTTTTTGTTCTTCTTTCTCTACTTGTTTAGGTGTAAGGTTAGGTTGTTTATTTGAGATGTTTCTTGTTTCTTGAGGTAGGATTGTATTGCTATAAACTTCCCTCTTAGGACTGCTTTTGCTGCATCACATAGGTTTTGGGCTGTCATGTTTTCAAAGTCATTTGTTTCTAGGTATTTTTTGATTTCCTCTTTGATTTCTTCAGTGATCTCTTGGTTATTAAGTAGTGTATTGTCTAGCCTCCATGTGTTTGTAGTTTTTACAGATTTTTTCCTGTAATTGATATCTAGTCTCATAGCGTTGCGGTTGGAAAAGCTACTTGATAAAATTTCAGTTTTATTAAATTTACCAAGGCTTGATTTGTGACCCAAGATATGATGATCTATTCTGGAGAATGTTCCATGACCCCTTGAGAAGAAAGTGTATTCTGTCGTTATTGGATGGAATGTCCTATAAATATCATATAAGTCCATCTTGTTTAATGTATCATTTAAAGCTTGTGTTTCCTTATTTATTTTCATTTTGGATGATCTGTCCATTGGTGAAAGTGGGGTGTTAAAATCCCCTAGTATGATTGTGTTACTGCCGATTTCCCCTTTTATGGCTGTTCGCATTTGCCTTACGTATTGAGGTGCTCCTATGTTGGGTGCATAAATATTTACAATTGTTATATCATCTTGTATTGGCCCTTTGATCATTATGTAGTGTCCTTCTTTGTCTCTCATAATAGTCTTTATTTTAAAGTCTATTTTGTCCGATACGAGAATTGCTACTCCAGCTTTCTTTTGATTTCCATTTGCATGGAATATCTTTTTCCATCCCCTCACTTTCAGTCTGTATGTGTCCCTAGGTCTGAAGTGGGTCTCTTGTAGACAGCATATATACCAGTCTTGTTTTTGTATCCATTCAGCCAGTCTATGTCTTTTGGTTGGCGCATTTAATCCATTTACATTTAAGGTAATCACCAATATGTATGTTTCTATTACCATTTTCTTAATTGTTTTGGGTTTGTTATTGTAGGTCTTTTCCTTCTCTTGTGTTTCCTGCCTAGAGAAGTTCCTTTAGCATTCATTGTAAAGCTGGTTTGATGGTGCTGAATTCTCTTAGCTTTTGCTTGTTGGTAAAGGTTTTAATTTCTCTGTTGAATCTGAATGAGATCCTTGCTGGGTAGAATAATCTTGGCTGTAGGTTTTTCCCTTTCATCACTTTAAATATGTCCTGCCATTCCCTTCTGGCTTGCAGAGTTTCTGCTGAAAGATCAGCTGTTAACCTGATGGGGATTTCCTTGTAAATTATTTGTTGTTTTTCCCTTGCTGCTTTTAATATTTTTTCTTTGTATTTAATTTTTGATAGTTTGATTAATATGTGTTTTGGCATGTTTCTCCTTGGATTTTTCCTCTATGGGACTCTCTGCACTTCCTGGACTTGATTAACTATTTCCTTTCCCCTATTAGGGAGGTTTTTAACTATAATCTCTTCAAATATTTTCTCAGTCCCTTTCTTTTTCTTTTCTTCTTCTGGGACCCCTATAATTTGAATGTTGGTGCCTTTAATGTTATCCCAGAGGTCTCTGAAACTGTCCTCAATTCTTTTCATTCTTTTTTCTTTATTCTGCTCTGCAGTAGTTATTTCCACTATTTTGTCTTTAAAGGCCACTTATCCATTCTTCTGCCTCAGTTATTCTGCTATTGATTCCTTCTAGAGAATTTTAAATTTTATTTATTGTATTATTCATCATTGTTTGTTTGCTCTTTGGTTCTTATAGTTCCTTGTTAAACTTTTCTTGTATTTTCTCTGTTCTATTTCCAAGATTTTGGATCATCTTTACAGTCATTACTCTGAATTCTTTTTCAGGTAGACTGCCTATTTCCTTTTCATTTGTTTGGCCTGGTTGGTCTTTACCTTGCTCCTTCATCTGCTGTGTGTTTCTTTGTCTTCTCATTTTGCTTACCTTACTGTGTTTGGGGTCTCCTTTTTGCAAGCTGCAGGTGTGTAGTTCCTGTTGTTTTTGGTGTCTGCCCCCAGTGGGTAAGATTGGTTCAATGGGTTGTAGGCTTCCTGGTGGAGGGGACTAGTGCCTGTGTTCTGGTGGATGAGGCTGGATCTTGTTTTTCTGGTGGGCAGGACCACATCTGTCAGTGTGTTTTGGGGTGTCTGTGACCTTATTATTGTTTTAGGCAGCGTCTCTGCTAATGCTGGGGTTGTGCTCCTCTCTTGCTAGTTGTTTGGCATAGTTTGCCCAGCATTGTAGCTTGCTGGTTGTTGAGTGGAGGTGGGTCTTAGCGTTGAGATGGAGATCTCTGGGGGAGCTTTTGCCGTTTGATATTACATGGAGCTGGGACGTCTCTGGTGGATCAATGTCCTGAACTCGACTCTCCCACCTCAGTGGCACAGGCGCAACACCTGGCCAGAGCACCTAGACCCTCTCAGCCACATGGCTCAGAAGAAAAGGGAGAATAAAAGAAAGAAAGAAAGAAAAAAATAAGATAAAATAAAGTTATTAAAATAATAATTATTAAAAATAAAAAAATTAAAAAGTAATAAAAAAGAAACAAAAAGAAAGAAGAGAACAACGAAACCAACAAACAAATCCACCAATGATAACAAGAGCTAAAAACTATACTAAAAAACAAACAAACAAAAAAATGGACAGAGAGAACCCTAGGACAAGTGGTAAAAGCAAAGCTATACATACAAAATCACACAAAGAAGCATACACATACACACTCACAAAAAATGAAAAAGGAAGAAAAATATATATCTTTGCTCCCAAAGTCCACCGCCTTAATTTTGGGATGATTTGTTGTCTATTCAGATATTCCACAGATGCAGGGTACATCAAGTTTGTGGAGATTAATCCGCTGCTCCTGAGACTTCTGGGAGACATTTCTCCTTCTCTTCTTTGTTTGTACAGCTCCTGGGGTTCAGCTTTGGATTTGGCCCCGCCTCTGCGTGTAGGTCGCCTGAAGGTACCCTTCTTCACTCAGACACGACGAGGTTAAAGAAGCAGCTGATTAGGGGGCTCTGGCTCACTCAGGCCTGGGGGAGGGAGGGGTATGGAATGCGGGGCGATCCTGAGGTGGCAGAGGCAGGCGTGACCTTGCAACAGCCTGAGGTATGCTGTGTGTTCTCCTGGGGAAGTTGCCCCTGGATCACGGGACCCTGGCAGTGGCGGGCTGCACAGGCTCCCGGGAAGGGAGGTGTGGATAGTGACCTGTGCTTGCACACAGGCTTCTTGGTGGCTGTAGCAGCCGCCTTAGCATCTCATGCCTGTGTCTGGGGTCCACGCTGATAGCCGCGGCTTGCGCCCGTCTCTGGAGCTCGTTTAGGTGGTCCTCTGAATCCTCTCTCCTCACGCACCCCAAAACAATGGTCTCTTGCCTCTTTGGCAGGTCCAGATCTTTTCCTGGACTCCCTCCTGGCTAGCTGTGGTGCACTAGCCCCCTTCAGGCTGTGTTCATGCAGCCAACCCCAGTCCTCTCCCTGGGATGTGGCCTCCAAAGCCCGATCCTCAGCTCCCAGCCCCCACTGGCCCCGGCGGGTGAGCAGACAAGCCTCTCGGGCTGGTGAGTGCTGGTCGGCACGGATCCTCTGTGCGGGAATCTCTCCGCTTTGCCCTGTGCACCCCTATTGCTGCCCTCTCCTCCGAGGCTCTGAAGCTTCCCCCTGGCCAACCCCCATCCCCGCCAGTGAAGAGGCTTCATAGTGTGTGGAAAGTGTTCCTCCTTCACGGCTCCCTCCCAGAGGTGCAGGTCCTGTCCCTATTCTTTTGTCTTGTTTTTTCTGTTTTCTTTTGCCCTACCCAGGTACATGGGGAGATTCTTGCCTTTTGGGAAATCTGAGGTCTTCTGCCAGCGTTTAGTAGGTGTTCTGTAGGAGTTGTTCCACATGCAGATGTATTTCTGATGTATTTGTGGAGAGAAATCTGATCTCCACATCTTACTCTTCTGTCATCTTGAAGGTCTCTGGCCCAGTATTGTATTCTTTTAATCCTGGTTACTTAAGCAAAATATTATGTTTGTGAGATTCATCCATGTTGTTGCATATAGCAGGGGTTTATTAATTTTCATTGCTATGTAGTACAGTATTTCATTGTATGACTACACTACAATTTACAGTATTTATCTTTTACTATTGGTGGACATATGGGTGCCCCCCCTCAAGTTTTAGCTGTCTTTTGATGCATATACATATGCATTTCTCTTGGGTATGTACCAAGAATAAAATTGCTGTACCATAAGGTATGAATATGTTCAACTTTAGTAGGTAAAACCAAACAGTTTTCTAAAACTATTTTATCAGCATACACTCCCATCCACAGCATAGGGATTGCAATTCTTCCATATTCTGACTACTGTTTGAAATTGTCGGTCTTTTAAAATTTAACCAATCTGGTGGATGTGTTTTGGTATTTCACTGTGGTTTGAATTTGATTTCCCGGGTGATTAATGAGCTTGATACATTCTTTTATGAAGTGCCTGTTTAGGTCTTTGCCATTTTTTCCATTGGGTTGCCTGTCTTTTTCTTACTGATTTGTAGGAGTTTGTAATATATTTTGGGTATGACTTCATTGATGGATATATGTATAGCATATAGCTTCTTCTGCGTGGTAGACTGACTTTGGATTTCCTTACCAGTATCTTCTAATAAACAGAAGTTTTTAGTTTTAATGTAAGCTAATTTATGAATCTTTCCTCTATGGTTTTTACTTTTTGTAGCCTGTTTGAGATAATTGTCTACTACAAGGTCATGAAGATAGTCAATGTCCAGTGCTGTTCAATAGAACTTTTTGCAAAGATGTAAATGTTTTTATCTGTACTGTCCAATGGAATAGTCACTAGCCACATGTGGCTGTTGAGCCCTAGAAATGTGGCTGGTGTGACTGAGGACCTGGATTTTAAATTTTGTTTTAATATTAATAAATTTAAATAGCTACATGTGGCTGTTAATTGTGCTACTGGGCAGCTTTGTTATCTATATTGTTTATTATTTTACCTTTCAGATTATTTTGGTGAGCCACTGGGAACTGCTTTTTGTTTATGGTATGAAGTATGGGTCAAATTTCATTTTTTTCATGATATTCGATTGGAACAGGACCATTTATCAAAAGATTGTCCTTTCAACAGTACTCTGTCACCTTGATTACATGTCAAGTTTCCACATATGCATAGGTCTGTTTCTGGAATCTCTGTTCTATTCAGTTGTCTGCCTTTGTGCCAATACCACACTATCTTTATTACTGTAGGTTTATATTAAGTCTTGATATCTAGTAGAGAAAGCTGCCTAATTTCATTCTTCTTTTTCTTAGGTAGTCTTAACTTTTATAAATTTAAACTTTATAAGCAGCTTGCCAATTTCCACAAAATCATGCTGGGATTTTGGTATTAAATTGGATCTAGAGATCAATTTGAAGAGAGTGGAAATTTTTCCAATATTGACTCCTCCTATTCATGAATATGGTATATCCCTCCATTAATCTAGTTTAAAACTTTTTCCTTTAATATTATTTTATAGTATTCTACTTATAGCTCTGACATATCTTTTGTTGAATTTTCTTAGCTTCTTGCTTTGTCTAGGGCCTCCAGTACATCGTTGAATAGAAGTGGTGATATGGGTATTTCATTCTCAATTTCAGAGGAAAAACTTTCAATATTTTATTTTATTTATTTATATTTACTGAAGTATAGTTGATTTATAATGTTGTGCCAATCTCTGCTGTTTGCATTAGGTTTGATTTTAGGTATTCCTTTTTTTTTCAAATAAAATATTTTATTTTTTTGTTATCCTTCAAAATTCTTCAAATCCAAATGTTTACATTTTTATATAATAGGTATTCTTTATCTGATTAAGAAAGTTTCTTCCTATTCCTAGTTTACTCAGTGTTTTTGAGATGTTAATATTTTTAATCAAATGCTTTATCTGCATCTTTTGAGATGATCATATGATTTTTCTCTTTTATTCTTTGATATGGTAAATTACATTGATTGATTTTCAAGTGTTAAATCAACCTTACATTCCTGGAAAAAAAATACAATTTGGTTTTAATACTCTGTCCTTTTAATATATTGCTTGATTTAGTTTGTTAATATTTTGCTTAGGACATTTTCATCCATATTCATAAGAGAAATTGGCATTTTTCTTTCTTATAGTGTCTTGTCAGTTTTAGATATCCAGCATATGTTACCCACATAAAATGGGTTGGAAAGGGATCTTATTTTTCTATTCTCTGGAGGAGTTTATGTTATGTTGGTGTTATTTTTTTTTTTTAACGTTTGGGAGAATTAATCAGTAAAGCCATCTGGGCCTGGAGTTTTCTTCATGGTAAGGTTTTTAATAAAAGATTTGATTTTTTTAATAGATATGATATTATCCAGCTGTCAGTCTCATTGTGGCTCCTTTGAAGGTAGTCTTTCTTTTTCTCTGGATGTTTTCAGGATGAACTTCTTGGTTTTTTAACTATTATATATCTATGCACTATAATCTTTATATGTATCTTCCTTGAGATTTATGGTTCCTTTTGAATCAGTGGCTTGATGTTTTTCATTGGCTCTTGAAGTTTCTTGGCCATTTTCTCTTTAAATATATTGCTTCTGCCCCAGGATCTCTATCCCCTCTTGATGACTCCAATTACAGGTATTTAGACCTCCTTACCATATCTCCTATGTCTGTTAGACTCATCCCGTGCCATCGCACACTTTTTCTTCTCTGTGCTTCATTCTGGATTTTATTTTCTGACCTGTCTTCCAGTTTCATCTATGTAAATCTGCTCTGAAATCCTTTCATTGAATTCCAGATTTGAGTTATATTATTTTCAGTCTAGCATTTTAATTTAATTCATTAAAAAATCCTAGTTCCCTACCAAAATGCTCAAGCTTGTCTTAAATGCATTAATAGAAGTCTGAAGTCAATGTCTGCTAACACTTTTATCTGGTTCATGTGGGTTGTTTCTATTGTCTGTTTTATCTCTTGGGTTTTGGTCTTTTCATTTATATATGTTTAATAGCTTCTTTTTATTAGGAGCCAGATGTTGTGCATATAAAAAGTTTACAGGGGTAATTTAAGGCTCTGTGACATGTTGTTTTTCTCCAGAGAGGATTTATTTCTGCTTCAGGCAGGCAGCTAGCTTAAGACACTAGCAATTTCTGCCTATGTTGATCCAGCTAAGGACTGAGATGTTTTGAAGCTGGGCTTCAGTTGCTATATGGGCTGGTCTGTTTTCAATACCCTTACTTTTGAAGTGTAGTCCTTCCAAATCTCATTCAAAATCTTCATGTGCTTACCAGGGCCTCTCTTCCTTAGTAGACCCTGAAGTTTCAGAATCAGCAGTTGCAAAGGAAAAGGCAGCTCCAAATGCCAGGCTCACTTTGCTGAGCTTCCTTCTTCTCCATATTCTTTGTCCTACAATCCCATGTTTTTGTAACTCTGATGCCTTCAAACAGATGTTGTTAAATTTTTTCCAGCTTGCCTAGTTCCTAGTGGGAACCATGCTAGATATAGAACTCATATGAGCTGGGGCTTTGGAAGACAGTTGGGAGGAACTGTTTGGAATTGTCAGTGGGGAAGGATCACTCCTGTCCTACCTCCAGGCACTGAGTTTCTATTTG
>NW_006778610.1:1501587-1514859 GCF_000442215.2 Lipotes vexillifer | reverse complement strand
GGGAAAGAGACATTAGGGGCTGTCAGATATTACTCAGGACAAGAGTTAAAGGATTCATGCTGAGAAGAAGCTAAGGAAGTTGGAGAGCTTGGGGAGGGGTGAGTTAATATAAAAGTGTTTTATTTTATTTTTTTATTTTAGGATAGGTTGGTTGAACTAGATGACATCTAAGTTTCCGTGTAATTTGAAATTCTAGGATTCTATTAAATGAGCTGGGCTTCCATTTAGGTTAATTAGAAGTTTAATTAGAACTTAAAATTTCTCCTATAGAGATAAGGAGTCTTATCATCGTAAAGAAAACTTCCGGGTTTTAATTTCAGCACAATAGCTCCCAGTTGTAAATTGCTGAACCAGCTTCTTTCTGTAATGTACAATGGGATTCTAAAATCTTAAGTCTAAAGGGAACCAGTTGCAATATTATCTGCTAGGAATTTACTGTTCTGTGGATCATTGTGTAGTATACACTTATGGAAACTGCCTCATTTCCTCATATCTTATACTGTATTATGATTTTATTATTTCTTTTATACAATCTACAGGTTCTGGGTGTTTCTCTGCTCATGATGTAAGTGCCTCCACTCATCTAACCTCTCCTGGGTCTTCATGCTCATTATCTTCTGTCCTTTTCTCCCCTTTGTTTCCCACTGCTCCCTCCATGCCATACTTTTCACTATGCTGTCTAGAATTCCTCTTCCATGGTAGAAAGAGCTTCCAACATTCTCAGCCTTTCCACTGAATATTCCTTTCAGCTATTGTCCTCAACTGAATCCTGGCTCTCCCAAGAGGATCCTGCTGCTCCTGCAGCCTTCTCTTTCCTGCATATCTCAGACTGCCTTTTTGGCTCATGACTCCTTCATCCTTGTGTAAAATCTCCAGCTCCTTTCAGGTCAGGGCTGACCTACTGTCTACCCTCTTGACTGCTGTCATGTACAGCTTCCTAGGACTCCCCTTCGTTCACATACTCGTGGATTCCTACTCTAGCAGTCCCCCAACTTCACTGAGTCCTTCAGTCAATTCACCCCTCCACTTTTTACTGCTAACACCTCTGCACCTCAGTGTCTTCACATCTCTCCAGACCCAGTGTAGGTTCCATGGCCCGGGTCAATAATCATGCTCTTTCAAACTTCTTATCATCTTGTATCTCTCTTATGTTGTGCCCATATCCAAGCGACTGAACATCCCTGTGGAAAAAATCACACAAACACATTGTCAAGGCTCACTTCAAATTGATGACCACAAATCTCAAAAGGACGTGTAGAACTACCAGGTCATTCAATGCCACTCCTCTAGTAAATTCACTTTCCCACTCCTCAAGGGCACTATTTCACACTGTTTCCTCTCACAGCTCAGCTTCTCTTCCCCACTCTTATCTCACAGTGAGAATAGATATAATCAGGGGAGAGCCCCTCATCTTCTCAGCACCAGTGCTTGAGCCTACTGACACCTGTACCCACACACTCTGCCTTAACTCCTGTTACCATGGGAAAAGTGGAACTACCCCTTCCCAACACTAAGCCCTGCTGTGCGCCCTGGGCCCTAAACCCTCTTCCTTCTCAAGGATGTGACTCTGGCAGTAACACCCTATTCCTCTAGCATCATCATGTCTCCCTGCCACCCTGCCACAGGATCCTTCTACTGCTTTACGAGCACCTTTATTTTCACCCATCTTGAGAAACTTTCTCTTCAAAGATTATGAATAGGCAGTTCACAGATAGGTACAAACAAGCATCTTAAATATTTGAAAAGATACTCAAGCCCACTCACAAAAAGAGTAAAGCAAATTAAAACTATATTGAAAGGACCTTTTTACCATACCATGTCAGCAAAGATATAAAACTTTGAAAACATAGTAATGAGAAGAGTATGGTGGAAAGGGTATTTTCACACAGAGAAGTGGGAGAAAATAGGTACAACCTCAATGAAGGTCAATCTGAGTATATCTAGAAAAATTACCAAATGCATATGCCCTTGGACCCAGCAGCCCCACTTCTGGAGTTCATCCTGTATTAGACCTACAAGCATTAGAGTGCCTCCAGGGCTTTGTGGACCTTCTGTGTCTACATTCTCTTCCTAAGTGGTTCTACCCACTTCCTTGTCTTTTAAGTACCTTTTATACTCCAGTGACTCTAAAGTCAGACCTTCAACTGAGAGATTCCTGAGCACTCCCGACTAGCTCATCCTAACAGTCTACATGATAGTTTGATGGTATCTCAAACTTAAGGTGGCCCAAGTAGGACTGATTCTTTTTCCTCCTCCCTAAATCCACTCCTCCTCTCACCAAACATTTTTAATTTCATTAAATGACTCCACTACCCTCCCTGTTTCTCGGGCCAAGAAAACTAACAACATCTTTGATTTCACTTAATCCTGAACTTTTGGCGTCTATTTACTCCTTGACTTTATTCCATTTTTAACTTCTTTTAACTTGAAGATTTGACTTTGCTTCTCACTCTCCAATTTCTGTTTTAAACTTCCTCTTTGGACTTGAGACAAGTTATAGTTTTCCAGGCTAAGAGTTTGGTTCCTCCTGTCCATGATACTGGCTTGTTATCTCTCCCTGCCTTGGCTGCTTCTAACTACCTCTCCCAGTCCTACCCGGTGACCTTCCTTCCTCTGGCCACCACCTTGCTTCAAGTTTATGGGGAAAGCTCAGAGAGTGCCAACTAGAGTCTTAAGTGACTGATATAGAAAACTTAGAATGCCAGTGTATTAATTTATAATTTTGTGTTGTAACTGCCATGTGAATGGGAAAGCTGGTGTCAGCTAATCAGCATTGAGGAAGATTATTGGAAGCCCCTTTATAATCAGAATATTATATGGTGAGTCTAGAAATCTCAGCAAAGAAGAGTTAGATAATTTTAAAGGTAACAAAATAGCTTGGTGTGGCCAACTCCACCATGCATATTTCTGCCAATAGACTAGTCACTGTGTCATCTGGTCTAATAGAATATAGGATTCCTGAGAGCAGAGTCCATATCTTTTATGCTCACCATTAAATCCAATACTTAGCCTGTGGATGAATATGCCCAGAGTTCCCTGCCCTGGATGGTGCTTCATGAGCACTGCCAAACTCTGCTCTCTGTTTCCCATTTTCCCCTGATCTCTGCTAATTCTCTCTCTTCTGTTGACACATTCTTTCTGAATCATTCAAACCAGAATTGTGCTCTCTCCACTTTGAGCCTTAGATATTGTCTTTTAAGGTAACTTTTGTACAAATTTAATCCCAAACATTTAGGGTTGATTTCACCAGTTTAATTATGAGGTTCTGCCTCACGGTCACCTAAACTACTCATTGGCCTAATTGTGCATCAGAAGCTAGAAGTGTAAGACATCTACTCATACCCATGGATTTCCACCTGGTAATCTTTGAACACTGCTTCATAATCCATAGATATTTAAATATGAATGCCTTAAGATCTTTCTAAAAATGTAACTAATCTTAAAGAATAGAGATTTACCACCAAAAAAATGTGCCACAAAATCTGAAGGCAACAAGAATATAGTTGACTTTTTTGATAGGTAAAACTAGAACAAAAAAAATATAGGTATGATAATGAGTTAAATGTATAATATTTTGTAAGCTTGATAAGGATACTATAGTAGAAGCAGATGAAGACTACTAATTTACAGAAGATTTGCAGTTGCATTGTTGTTGCAACAATATAATTGGGTTCCAATTACAATTATTATTATGATCAGACTAATGAGATACATTTTTTTAATATGAAAAAAATTCATTCAAGGGTTGTTCTTACCTTTCACGTGTAGAAGAATCTGAGTAATAAAGCATCACTATCTACATATGCCAGGACTTTTGTGGTACCTGAGAAGAAGATAATCAGCCCCTTGGAGCCAGGGATAACTGCTCAGACCAGGCTGTGGTTTACCAAAACCTCCTGCGGGAGAAGAGTGTATCTCTCAAGGTGGAGGGGCTCTCTCATCAGATGGCAGTTAACACTCATCAGAGTTCCTGTGGGGAGCCAAATGCAAACTGGCAGCCAAGGAAGTGTACAGAGGACCATCTTCCTCTGTTCCAGAGGACAAGGACCATGTGTGTTTCATTCTCCTCAGCCTTCCCAGTACCTAGCCAAGTGCCTGGCACATAAGAGGCTCTTGCTAAATATTTACTAAATAGTATGAATGATAACATTATATATTTTACAGCTTCTATTTGTTGTTTATTGCAGTATAACAAATTACCCCAAAATATAGTGGCTTAAAACATTTGTTACCTTCCATCTTCTGTGGATCAGGAAAACAGGCATGGTCCTCTTGTCCTGGGTCTGTCACAGGGCTGCAGTGGTCCCAAGGCTCGACTAGGGAGGATCTACTTTCTAGCTCACTCACATGATGGTTGGCAGGACTCAGTTCCTCACAGGCTGTTGGATGGAGGCCTCCCTCAGATCCTTGCCATGTGGATCTCTCCATAGAGCATCTCACAATGTGGCAGCTTGCTCCATCAGAGTGAGGAGATGAGAGGGCAAGAGAGAGAGAGAGAGAGAGAGAGAGAGAGAGAGAGAGAGAGAGAGAGAGAGAGCTACTACTGTAGAGGTCAGAGCCTTTTGTAGCCTAATCATGGAGGTGATATTCCCTCACTTTGGCCACATTCTGTTCATTATAAGCAAGTCACTAGATCCAGCCCACATGCAGGGAGAAGGGATTGCACAAGGGAATGAATACCAGGAGCTAAGGATTACTGAGCCATTTTAGAAAGCTGCCTACCAAACCTTGAGTTTCTTTAAATGATGATATTCTCAGAAAAAGAATATTAATTTTCATATGTCTTTAAAAAATTGAATTAAATATGCCATAGTTATTCAGAAACATTGGTTCATTTTTTCCCCTGAAAAAAACCCCACAAAGGTCAATACCAATAAGTACAGCACCTGTTTTGACCATATTTAAAAAAAATATTTCCAGATTGTTACATTGTAATAAATAATGACCTTCTGAGAATTCAAAGACCCAAATACAAGGGAGTGTATTGCAGCAGGCTTAATCAGTGTTTAGTGATGATGAAATGTAGAATCGAAAAGCCAAGGATAGAAATCAAATTGCGTTTCTGCAGAAAGATCCTCAACAATTGAAAAACTGCTCTATAAAACTAAAGAACAGCTTGATGATTTAGAAAATAGAAACTGCAGAAATATTCTGTAGATCCTAGTTATGTCCCCACTGCTTATTAGCTTGCCTGTTTGAGAGCAAAGAGGAAGGGCAACAAAAAGAGATTCAAATTAGTGAATTTTGCTCTGGCCCTGAGCCACACTGGCTTAGGACTATTAATGCTAAGCATATCCTGGACTAAAAATAAATCTTCTGCCCCTTTATTTTCAAGTAACTTTCCTCCTTCATATCCAAACCAGAACACAGACATATATTATTAATTTATATCAAGACTTATTTGATGGATTCTTTAATGAATGGAGTTTGATGTTCTGATACGGTAAAAATTATTCATTATATCCACAGTAATGTTATTGTTTTAAAATAACATAATCAAATTAGTCACCTCAGCAACTTCAGGAATGCTAATTGTATATGTATAGAATAATAGATCAATGACAGACTGGCAACACTTTAGCAAAAGCCACTTCTAGATACTTAACCTATGACCAGGAAATGTCTTAGCCTAGCAATAGATTATTCTAATATGTCTGGCCAATAAAACTCATACTATTAAGAGTTTTCATTAGATTTATTTGCATTTACAACTATAGGAGTGAAGATGGTACCAGCAGCTATATTCTCTCCTTATTTGAAACCCAACTCATAGAAGCAAGATGCTTAACCCCTCTATAAGAATGCTTAGATCTGTAGTGAAATTAGAAAGGTCATGGGCTTTGCAATTAGACAGACATCAGTCTCTGCCCAGTTTCTTGATAGCTGTGTGACCTTGAGTAAGTTACCTAACTTCCCGGGAAACCCAGTGTCCTCCTATATAAAATGGGAGAAATGATGGTGATGATTACAGTGATGATGATGATGATCACAGCTAACATGTGTTAAGTGCTTATTATGTACCAGGCACTGCGTTATTTTTATGTGCATTAGTTCATTCACTCCTTATAGTAACCCTATGAGGTATAAATGCAATTCTTATCCCATATATGTCCTATCACACACACACACACACGCGCGCGCACACACACTTGTGAATTCTTTTAATCTGTCCATTACATGGTGATTTTACCATTTTCAGCTTATCTATCCTTACCCCAGAACCATAATCACAGATATTGGCTAGACTCTGACTCTCTTCTAGTAAAAGAGGCAAATTCCTTGTGGAAGCTTATAGCCCCACAGATTATTAGGGACTGTTTTTGCTTTCTGTACCATGGTGGTTCTTTTCTCCTATAGGGTCTCAGTGCTTTTTTCTCTATTCCTAATATTTTTTTTCATAATGACTTCTTTGGTGTGAATAACCTTGAATTCATATGTCTTATTTTCACCTTTGGGGCCTGTGTGTGTGTGTGTGTGCGTGTGCGTGTGTGTGTGTGTGTGTGTGTGTGTGTGTGTGTGTGTTCCTTGTGGAAGCTTATAGCCCCACAGATTATTAGGGACTGTTTTTGCTTTCTGTACCATGGTGGTTCTTTTCTCCTATAGGGTCTCAGTGCTTTTTTCTCTATTCCTAATATTTTTTTTCATAATGACTTCTTTGGTGTACCTTGCCTTGAATTCATATGTCTTATTTTCACCTTTGGGGCCTGTGTGTGTGTGTGTGTGCGTGTGCGTGTGTGTGTGTGTGTGTTGTGTGTGTGTGTGTGTGTGTGTGTGTGTGTGTGTGTGTAGAGAATCACCATTGCTATTATAGCTTGCTTGTATTAAACAAGTTCAGTTGTTTTTTGTACAATATCCAGGAGGGAATGGTGGAGATAGACCTATCAATCACTGGAGTATGTCAGTTTCCTCCATCTCTTATTTACTATCCAGATCTGGGGTTTCTTTTTACATGAATCCAGAGTCTGTGCTTTTTCTAATATGTAGTTAACAATCTGAATGACATGTTCTTTATAGTACCACAATAATCCCGTCCATTACATTACTTAATTTATGGGAGTGCTAACACCAAAATCGATAAACATTATTTCTGACATGTCAAGAGTGTTAATGCTGTGATTAAAAAAGAAAAAGATTCAAAAATCTCTCTGCACAGAATCCTTTGATATACTGTTGTTGAGGCATACCTACCCAAAGCTGCGATATGGAAGACTTAAATCATTAAGACTCTGTCAACTTTAAAAATGTGTGTCAGAAGCTATTTTTAGCCACACGAATCTTTTATGCCATATTGTGGAATTCTGTTAGCAGATAGAGGGAGAGACTGTATGTCTTAGAGAAGATTGTCTCAGGTTGTTTTGAGACATATCAACAGTTGCTAAGGAACCGTCGCTAATGCTTCTGGGAAATTCTATAATATTTCACTTAGAAATCGGGAGAAATTTTTATAGAGCAAAGCTTCTTAGACAAGGAAAGCATATGAAGGGTGATATTAGGGAACAGCTTCAAACTGGTAAAAAGTATTTTAAAGTTTCCTAGAAGATTGAGTTTAAATGGGGTTTCTCAGCACCATATAATCGCCTCTTACAGAATCCTGGAAGCTTTCATTTACATCTGATTTTAGAACAAGTAGCATTTTAAAATCTGGTCACATTTTAGTTTATTTTCCGTGATTGATGTCTTAAAATGGAGATAAGCACTTCTTTTCACACAGAGAATTAATTAGCATGCTAGGGTGGTGGTTCCACTGATTCTCTTCTCTTTTACTGAAACGCTATATTAATAGTAAGCACTTAATAGGCACTGACTGTTTACTAGGTTCTACAAAGATATAGTCTTGGCATGTAATGGTTTTAAAACCCAAATAGTCCTCTCTGATTAGCTGCGGCATTGTCGATAGTGAAGAAACTTTCGTCAGCCACTTTCACTGAGGCTTATGTTGCTGGGGGAGTCAGGCTAGCAGCCTAACAGCCAACTCAGTGCACCATCCCGGTGAGGACCTGCCGCATATCAACATCCTGTTACCTGTGGTCTTCCTGGCCACAGAGAGAAGGTTTGCTCCATACAGAAACATTACTTTTAGACAAGCTGATTTGGTCTAACTGTTTGGTCTACATGCTTCATTACTTCCAGGCTTATTAGAGTCTGGGGAAAATGTAGCAATAATTCATTTTTTCTTTTTCTCTCTCGTTCACGAACATTAAGTGAACACCTGTCATAAGCAAGGAGCTGTGGTTAGTGCTGGGGTTAGGACACATTTAATACACAGCCCTTGTCCTCAAAGAACTTATATTCTGGTGAGGAGACAATTCTGTGAACAAGCAATTGCAAAACAGTAGGATAAGAGTCACCATGAAAGTGTGTAAGGAGCTGAGGAAGGAACAAGTGCAGTTTTTCTGCCTGGGCAAAGGACTCATAGATGGAGTTGAATAGGAGTATGTTAGTCATGCACACGGGGAAGGGGGTGAGAGGGAGCAAGCAGTGTACAAAGGGTTCCACAGGCATGAGCAGAAAACAGGCTTCCGTCAGCCCTTGACGCTGGTGCCTGGAACCCCAAGAGATAGAGCAGGACAGTGCACAGAGGCCCTGACATTGAAGGCTTATTCTTTCAACATATTAAACCCCCCTCCCCTTTATTGGTTAAGAGACCACTGCAGTGGGCCAATAATAACAGGGATGGAAGAGAATGTAGACTGTGAGGAAGGAAATAACATTAGAGGGAAATATTAGGAGGGAAAATACGCATGACTTGATG
Organism: Lipotes vexillifer; assembly: GCF_000442215.2. Taxonomy (NCBI): domain Eukaryota; kingdom Metazoa; phylum Chordata; class Mammalia; order Artiodactyla; family Lipotidae; genus Lipotes; species Lipotes vexillifer. The sequence continues at coordinate 1,506,107 of NW_006778610.1, read as the reverse complement.
AAGGCATGGGGGCGGGGGTGCCGGTTGGGGAAATCCATGACCCAACCTTCCTCCAACACGTAGAACTTCTTCCTCTCGTGTTCTGCATCTCTCTATGTCCCTCTCTGTGCTCCATGCTGCTTCGTGACTCCAGACCTGTTCTCCTGTGGTTCTCTTTGTCTGGAACACTTTCCCACCTGGCCTAGTGATCTTCTCTGAGCTAGCATGGCTTGCCCTTTTGATGCCTCTGCGTTTCTCTATTTAGGATACCAACTGGAAACTGTTCAATGAGGTATCTCTCCTACTTACGTACAACCTCTTCCACAGTAGCGGCTGTGTTTTGTTTTTATTTGTGTAACAAGCATAAGCAGGGTGTTAACCTTTGTGTAAGTAAGAGCTAATAAATGTTCATTGATGTGAACTGGTCTGATAGAGTTTGGTTGTTGTTTTTTTTTTTAAACTACTATATATGTTTTCTGCCTTCAGTTTGCAGATGGGGTGCGAAGTGCAGTAATAATTTAGAAAACACCCAGATGTCAGATAATCACAAGGACAGGGCAAGCCAGGCAACATGTCTTGGTGTTGCCACTTGTCTCGGTGTCTGTTCATTCTGAGGTTTTTCCAACAGCCGGAGAAGCCAAGAGCCAAGGCAGCATCACACCATTTGACTGGACTCAGAATGTACAATGTAGAGATGGTTCAAGGACCTGATGCTGGCAGTGTAAGATGTAGACATGCAAAAATGTAGATACAAACAAATAAAGTGAATTCTAGCTAAGTATCAGATGAATGATTCAGACTGTTATGTGCTAGAGGACTATAGAGGAGATGTGGAAGGCCAATAGCCCTTGAGTATATAGTCAGAAAATTCAGCATAATGCTGAGTCTGAAGACCTGAGTTTGCATGCCAATCAGAATATTTACCAAAGAAACATTTTGCTAGTGTTTCAGTGAATGTCGACAGAGAAGCTTGTGTCAAAGTTGCATTAAATGTCATGTTTGAAGTAGGCCAAATTGTGAAACTGAATAGTGCATTTCTTTCTACGTTAGAGAAGCAGAAGCTATCAGAGAACACAGACACGTCTGTGATGGTTTGATTAGTACCCTCTCCCCAGGTTTACAGAAAGCACCACAATATTCTTGACGATTCTGTGCTTGTTTTAGCTGAAACCATCTAGTCAGACAAATCACTGGTCATCACAAAGTCCACAATACAAACAATGGCATGGAGCGTGTTTTGTTGCAAAAGTAAAGGTTCCTTGGATGTATGGAGGAGAACTGAGAATTATTAATACTAGACACCTGCCTAAGACCAGCCCATTGAACACCATATACAGTTGACCCTTGAACAATGCAGAGTTAATTCATGCATAACTTACAGTCGGCCCTCGGTGTCCACAGTCCCACCACAGCCATGGCTTTAACCAACCATGGACCATGTAACAGTATTTACTATCGAACAATATCTGCGTGTAACTGGACCCATGCAATTCAAACCCACATTGTTCAACAGTCAACTGCATATGGAGTCATGATAAATATCTGATACTATTTTTCCTCTGACGTAGCAAGACAGGATGTAGTTAGTGATGCATCAACTTCCCAATTTAAGAATGGAACTAAATAGAGTTCTTATCACAAGGAAAAAAATCGTTTTGTTTTTGTTTTTTTTCGTATCTATATGAGATGATGGCTGTTAACTAAACTTATTATGGTAATCATTTCACAATATATGGAAGTCAAGTCATTATGTTGTACACCTTAAACTTATACAGTGCCATACATCACTTATATCTCATTAAAATTGGAGAAAAAAAAGAAGGAACAAAATAAATGAGAAGTAGTATAACACAGTGATTAAGAATATTTGATTTAGTGCCAAACTGCTTAGATTCAAATGCTGGCTTTTCAAAACCAGTTGTGAAGCCCGGAGCAAGGTAATAATTCTCTTTGTGCCTGTTTCCCCATCTGTAAAATGATGACAATAGTAGTACATACTTCATGGAGTTGTTACATGGATTAAATAAAATAATAAATATAAAATGTTTAGAATAGATTGTAGCACATAGTATGCAATCACACAATAAATATTAGCTATTATTGTTATTAATGATCTTATCTCAAGTTGATGATAAACATAGTCTCTATGAATTCATTCACCAAATTCAAAATTAACCTTACTACATGGCTAGTGTGAGACATAAGCTCAAATAACAAATGTCACTATACTTAAGTAGAAATAAATTCATGTTATTTTGCCATGCAACAGTCATCATGGGGTGGATGATCTGGTAGAGATTATCACTTTATGGAACTCTATCACTGGGGTAAATAGCGACCCACACGGAGATTACCCCAGGCTCTGGGAGGTCGAAGATATTCTTCAGAATTTCAAAGCATATCAATTGCGAGGTTGCATAGGGATGAGTGGAAATGGACATGCCAGGATGACAATCAGGACACGTTGTTCCTTCAGGTTTCTAAGAAAGCAAGTATCAAGCTTAAGAAATTCTGTCACCCCACCTCTGATACAGTCCAAAGAATAGCCTTGTATGCCATCTACTTGGTTTTAACAAAGCATTTGAGTCTGGTAAGCACATTGGTAGGATAGAAAATACCGCGAAGACAGTCTGCGTGTGGAAGTTTATAAGCATCATTTGTTTACTCTGCAAGGAAGTGATGGTGAGTGTTATAGATGCAGACAGATAGCAAATATGTTTACAGTGACTAATAGCACCAAACAAGCCAGCACATGTATACCATTATTGTCAGCTATTTTTTTTATTTGTTTGTTTGTTTGTTTTAAGAGGCCCTTTGTTGCCTTCAAAGATTTCGATTCACGTATTAACATGAAGGTTAGGTCAGATAAGAATGCATCTAATCTCTGCCGTATGTAGATGGCAAAAGCAAATTATTATTTGGAATATAAACAACCTTATTACGTATTGTCTGAATGCCAATGACTGCACACAGGTGTCTCACAGTCAGAATGATGAATAACAGTGGTTGGGTTGGTTTGCTTAAGTTGTGCATCACTTTGGTCATATTATCAATCTCCAAGAAGAGAAAGATTCTCTGAAATTTCTCTGGACCACCCCTGAAAGTTAGAGATAAGTTTCATCATCTCAGTGGCATCATCTTTTGCAATCAATCAGCAATAGCCACCAAATAGAGATTTAGTGGTGGTGTGTGTAAAAGGCACTGTGATAGACAGCACTGTTCGGGAAACAGAAATCTATAGCATGGTCTCCTTTTCCAAAGATGGGGCGATAATGCACAGATTACATAACAGAATTAATTAATAATAAGTTATAAAGTGAGATAACTCTTAAGAGGTGCTGCAGGCAGTATATGAAAAAGCACCAGATCACTGATAGAGATATAAGAAGAAAGTTTGTTTATTGTAAGCTGAAATGGTTCTGGAAAGATTTCTTGAAAAGAGAGAGATAGAGATGGAAGTGGAGATGGAGATGGGGAGAGAGAGAGATAGAGAGAGAGAGGGAGGGAGAGGGAGAGAGAAAGGATTATTCTAGGTAGGTGGGACCAGCACAGACATGAGGAAACACAAGGTATACTGAGAGTAGAGAGCAAACCCAATTAATGACAGTATAAACTACATGAAGAGCCAGGTTACTAGGAATTGCATACCTTTGAGGATATGCAATAGCAGGTTAGGGTGTGACAAGACACGGGATAACTGTGAGTCTCTAGGATATGAACAGCAGAAGAATGTTCATATGAACAATGAAGCCTTCACTCTTGTCTGTGATTAGGGTAACCTGATAGAAGATAAGCCTAGAAAAATATTAATAGTTTGATGCCAGTTTGCAGGGAAGCTGAATAGAGAGAGGGCCGTGCAGTTCAAACTTTATAGGTTTGGATTTTTTACCTAAGGGTCACAAATCCCCAAGCTTCAGGATATTTGTGAACCCCTTGAATCATAGGCAAAAACCTGTGGATTGTTCTTATTGGATATTGAAAGACATTCATGCCCCCTGATTCCAAATTAAGCTTCACTTAATAAGTAATGGATAATAAGGAATGATTCTGAGCAAGAGTGACATAAAATTGGTAATTGGGATGATGACTCCGGTATCTGTACAGGGTGAGGGACAGACTGGAGAGACTGGAGCAGAGGACACCAGGCGGGAGGCTGCAGCAGGCTGGAGGGACAGACGTGGCTGTGACAGCCCCATGGGTGGGACTGACAATCTTCAACGAGGTAGAGGGAAAAGGAGGTGTTTAAAGGAAAGCTCTCCTTTGGGGGATAATGTCAAAACATTTGTGGAGAAGATGGGGAAATGGGAGGTAGTGAAGTTCAAATCAGTTTCTAAAGAAATCAATCAGTTAACATTTATTTATTCAAGCCTCTTGAGTCTTCACCATGTTGATGTAAAGCCTTTCATATAAGAACTCTATTCCTGTGGCAATGAGAGCTTAGACTTACCTTGCAAGGCCTGATTGGAAAGATGTATTAAAAATAAGGACATTAGGGGCTTCCCTGGTGGCGCAGTGCTTGAGAGTCCGCCTGCCGATGCAGG